>NW_024884878.1:10237934-10341283 GCF_019232065.1 Centrocercus urophasianus
CTTTGGCTATGTGGACCTCTAAGACACAAACTCTGCTTCATTCTCTTAGATGACAAAGCTATGAAATGACAGCCATGATGACCCCAGAGGTTTTAACTAACTGGGGCCAAAGGGGATGCTGCACCATTGTGTGATGGCAGCGTGTGCTCCTGTCCTTTGAAGAGCACTTGACAACTTGAATGACCAATCTAATGGTAATCTGCACTGTGCAAATCTACTGGGAGAATTTTAGCAGTCCTTCTAGTGAGCTGACGTTTTTGTCAAGAAGCCGTATCTGGCTACAGTGTCTCACATTCTTGAAAAATGCTGGGAGCTTATAAAGCAAGTGTTTGAAAAATGAAACTAGTTATCAAGCTGTGCAAATAACTATGAAAGCCAGGTGTCTCTGCAAGGAGGACAACACATCTAGTTACTAAAACAGCGCTTGGTCGATGGAACTAAATTTCCCAGCACGGGAAGACCTCCCACATACAGCACTTTGAAACCAACAGTATGTTTGTCTGAGGCTTGTCCTGTGTGCTGGTTGGCAGCTTGTCATGTTCTGCGGGCTCTGTTGAGTGCCAGAGCTGTGGAATTGCCTCAGGGCAGGTGGGATTGGTGCAAGCACAGGGGGCTCCTTTTCTGGGCTCAGCTGAGCCTGATGAGGCACGCAGAGGGGTCTCAGTGTGGCATGATGGAATGGCTGGGTAGCCTGGGAATCTCCCAGGAGGAGCCTGGAGCAGGAAAGGCAGGAAGCTGTGGGAATTCCCACAGGGATGAAGGGATCCCTGTGATGCTGGCTGCCCAGCCTACTGGATTGCTGGCTTCAAACCAAGCCCTGAATCCCGCAAAAGGGCAATCTGGGCAGGAAAATGCTGCTCATTAAAGCCCTTTAATGTCTTGTCTTTTCCCTTCCCGAGTCTCTTGTTATTGCTCCTATTACAAAAATGCTTTGTTTGAGACTGTAGTCCATAGAGGCACAGTATTTTACATTTCAAAGCCCTCCGGGTGTTTCGTTTGAAGCAGGTTAGTCCCAGTCTGTGTGACAAACTTTCCAGTGAGGCCAGAGTAGTTTTACATCGCGTCTGGTTCTAAGCAAAAAGCAGCCAGCCTGTAGACGTTTGGGGATGGCAAAATGACACGGCTGCCACATCCTGGCCATGGTCAGCACTGTGTCCTCTCCACCCTGAGGGCCCCCCTCTGCAGCAGCATGAGGAGCTCGCTCCTGCACCGCCTGCTTTCCGGAAGTGCAAACCTTCGCGCTCGTGTGGTTTACGATTCCTCCAGCTGGGATAAAAGAAGGCAGGTGAAGCATGACCAGCTTGAAACCATCTCTCAAGTGACTGCGCTCTTGGCAGAGGGGCCTTGGAGCTCCTCTTGCTCTCCTGCTGTCAGGCAGAAGCCAGTGCTGCTCTGACTGCAACCCTATTGCACGTCAGGCTGAGGTGACTTTGTGGCAGAGGCTGTTTGCAGTACATGTTATCCTGGAGCAGCACAGCCCCCATGTGGAACGAGGTGTGTTTCACTGTGGATGTTGTTTAGCAGCGAGCCTACTGCCCAAACGTGGTGTATTTCTAGAAGGTCCCAAATGTTGATTTAAGGTGATGAACGATTGGATTTGAAAACCATCGGAGAAAAATGGATAGCTTGTGAAAGAAAAACTGAAATTGTAATTTGTGCTTGAGTGTGCTTGCTTAAAAAATCAATAAATTGAATAAATTCTACTTGAAGAAGTGAAAAAAGGCAAGCTTTTCCTGCTTAAATGAAAGGCAAACTCAAGAAACAAATGTGAGATTTCCCTGTCCTCCCCAAATCTCTTAAAAAAAAAAAAAAGGTGAGATTCAGTTCATTCCCTTTTCCCCTGTGAATTTATTTGGCATCTGAATACAGTAATAACTTCTGTAAGCACAGCATTCTTGACTGCTGTATGTCCAGTTCTCTTGGTAGCAATGTGCTCTAAGCAGGGCCTGAGCAGCAGCGCTTCCCTGCTGGTCAGTGATATCCTTAAGACTTGCCTTGCAGGAGCAGCAAAACCCCATTCTCACAGAGACCACCTGGGGTATTTGGAATGTAGCAACAGAAGGGGGTTTCTCACTGGGGCTGGCTCAGGTCTCACTTGCAAACAGCCTGTGATTCCATGGCTCACCTTTGTTTCGATATTTGTTTTTTCCAGACAGGGAAGCTTGACCCACATTATCCCAGAGTATGTGGGCACAGAGGGAACGTTCTGGACATCAAGTGGAACCCGTTCAATGACTTTGTTATAGCATCGTGTTCAGAAGATGCCACCGTAAGTTTCCCAGCTTATCCTCTGTGCCATGACCTGGCCAACAAGCTTTTGGGGGGGAGAAATTAGAAGAGAATCGAAAGACCCAGGGATAATATGTGAAAGTATCCAGATAAAAAGCCAGGTATAAGAGCGGGATCTCTGTGTTTGGGGGAGGCCGATGTGATCCCGTCTACCTGATGTTATTAAAATCATGACATGAAAAATATCTGGGTTTTCTTGGGCGCCTCCCATCTTTTTGCCTATGCTTATGTGAGAAAGAATATGAATTTAAAATCACTTCAAGGTCAATCACTACAAAATTCCTCCCTTACTGCAAAACAAAAGCTTCGTGCAACAATTTGCAACAGCTATTTCAGATTATTTCCCTGCGTAGCAACTGTGAGCTTGTTCCTGCCCTGAGTTTCTCTGTAAAGCCTTGCTGGGGTAGCTAAGGATCCCACATCGTACTTTATTCTGCCCCAGGCAACAAAGAGAGCATTTTCCTACTGAAAACACGGAACTTCAGAAATGCAAATGTTAATGCTAATGCAATTGATTACAAACAACTGATGTACAGCAAATACCACATGTCAGATGTACTTCACCGTAGATGCAGTTTAGTTATCAGGAGCAGAAGGACGCAATCTGTGTTCGTAAGGGACATGTTAGCCCATACCCACCCACTGGAAGGCTGCTTTCTGTGGCCTATCAGAGTGCGGGTTGGTGTCTGTGACAGCAAAGAGCCTGACTACACGCTGTGCTTTTTATTCAGAGATCCCACCTGTGTTTCCTCCTATTGTGTTTATTTACCCCCTGCCACATAGCATGTGGCAGGCTTGCCTTGTCATTTTCTCCAGCCCTGCCTTGCTTGGATATCTTCTGCCATTTCAGATCTGCCGGGAATCTCTCTTGAATTAGAAATCTATATGTGCTTTGAGTTTTCCTTCTTGTTTAGTGACTTTGCTTTCTTTAGGATCTCCATGTTTTGCTTTCTTTTTTTCTCACACCTTCTTTCAATTTCTGGGCTGCCTTTGGGTGTTGTATTTTAACTTACCAATGGTATGCAGGTGCTCATGCCATCTCAGAAAGGACTTGGGGCACAAAGGCATCACCATGACCTCTGTGCTTACTCAGATGAGGGGTAAGCACAAGCTTTGAAGCTTCCCGCTGCAGTTGCGGAATACATTCCATAAATGCAATCTGAATTTAAAGGGAGCTTGGGAAGCCTCTGGCCCCACCTACCGTCCCAGTCTGTAGAGCTGAGTCTCAAAAATCTCCAACAGTGCAGCTTTCATCACTTTTCTGGGCAACCTGTTGTTATTCTTCACTACTGCATGGGGAACTTCTTCCTTACATGCAGTTAGAACCTTTCCAGTGTAGTTAATGACCACTGTATCCCATTCTCCCACTCTGCAGTTCAGTAACAAGCATTGCAGTATTTGCTCTTAATAATGGAGCACTGCGTCCAGTTCTGGGCTCCCCAGTACAAAACAGACAGGGATCTCTTGGAAAGAGTCCAACGGAGGGCCACAAAGATGGTGAGGGGCCTGGAGCATCTCTGCTATGAGGAAAGGCTGAGTGAACTGGGTCTGTTCAGCCTGGAGAAAAGAAGGCTGAGAGGGGACCTGATCCAGGTCTGTAAATATCTGAGGTGTGGGGGGCAGAATGGCGAGGCCGGACTCTTTTCAGTGGTGAGTGGAGACAGGACAAGGGGAAACAGCTGGAAACTGCAGCATAGGAAGTTGTGCACCAATGTGCGAAGGAACTTCTGTACAGTGAGGTGAGGAGCACTGGAACAGGCTGCAGGGAGGGGGGGGAGTCTCCTGCTCTGGAGATGTTCAAGACCTGCCTGGATGCCGACCTGTGTGACCTGCTGTAGGGAACCTGCTTTGGCAGGGGGCTGGACTCCATGATCTCTGGAGGTTCCTTCCAACCCCTACAATTCTGTCATTCTGTGATTCTGTGAATAATCTTGTAAGTAATCTTACAAGATTTAGGCTAAGAAATAAGGCTTTTAGCAGATTCCTCTGAAGATATCTCTTCTCCACTCTGAACAAGCTCATGTCCCTCAGCTTCTTCTCACAGGACAAGAACATCCTGGTGGTCTCCACTGGACTCACATGAGTTTACCAGCATTTATCTTGTGCTGGGAAAAGCAGAACTGGATGCAGTATCCCAGTGGTTGTTTAATGGTTGCTGAGTAAAGGGAAAAGTCAGTTCCTCTGACCTAGTAGCTATCTTTCTGGATGTTGTTAGCTTTCATCTCCGCCTGGGTGTGCTGCCTGGTCGTATTTATTCTGTTGTCTGCCAGAACCTCAGTGCCTATGCAGAAGAGCTGCTCTCTGCCAGTTTTCTTTTCTGGTTTCCTACACCGGATCACTCTCCAGGGTGAAGAGTTGAAACACTCAGCTGATCACAGATCTTGGTACCAAAAGTTACTCAAAGAACTTGCTGCGCTGGGACTCTGCTCTCCTTTGTAGTACCTCACCATCATCGTCTTGGCACCACAGAATGGGATCTCCCGGGATCTGCTGTACAGTTACACAGTGTAGGGACAGCTTTTCCTTCCCTCCTGAGTAATGAGGACAGCAGACTGTGTTTTATAACATGATTGTCCTTCCTGTAGCTGATAGCTGGAAACTTAGCTGATGGCAGTCACCTAGTCCAAGCCCTGCTTAAAACAGGCCTTCTGGATCAGGCTGCCCTGGGCCTTGCCCAGCTGAGTCGCAAAGATCTCCAAGGTTGGAGACATCATAGCCTCACTGGGCCAATATTCTTGGGATCCTTCTGGGAGAATAGTGCTTCTCTGATCCCGAGGGAGAGCCCACAGTGCCATTTGTGTCCATTGCTCTCTTTGCCCCCGAAGTCTGGCTCCATCTTCTCTGTGTGTTACAGCCAGTTTCGTGGCAGGAGAGTGCATCATTCTTCCCAGTCAGTTCTTCACAGCTCCCCTTCCCTACTTCCTCAGCCCCGTTCATTTAGTGATAGCTGGTGAGGCTGTAGGTCTGATGCATTCTCTTACTGCTGTGGAAGTTCACTGCACTTCATAGTCCTTAGGTTTCCAAAAGATTTGATTCTGCAGAGATGAGCACTGGTGAGAAGGGTGGTTGTCATCCTTCCTAGCAAGTCCTTCAATTTGTGCATCTGTTTCTTTGGTGTAGAATGTTGTGATCCTCATCAGCCCAACAGTGGGGGACTTGGGCAACTCTGGCTAATTTCCACCGACTGTGTAATTCAGAGAACATTTCCATCTGACAGAATCTTCTTACTTCAGGCTCAGTCCCAGAGAACTTAGCACAAATAGAGTCCTTTCCATTGAACCAAAGGGTCAATCTGTTATCATCCTAAATGCTTGTGCTTATAGGGTCAACACGAGAAAGACTTTTCCTTTTACCTGCACAGGTTAATTTGTTTTTACAGGTCACCTTTACTGACTCCTTCCACACCAGTGGGGCATTGTTTATTTCTGTTTCCGTGTAGCATCCTTCCAGAACTGAGAGCAGCAAGCAGAGCTGCTATGAGACAGCAGACTCGCAGTGTGTGATGCTGCCCAGTGTCCCTCATCAGGGTGCCTGTTGTGTGCCCACCTAAGTAGGCTTCTGTGTACTTTAACCAACGTTGTGGTCACAGTGCTGCACTGTTTGCAAAGCATTTTGCAGTTGTGCACTTTTAATAGGAGAAATGGTGCGGTAGTCGTTGTTTGTCCAAAGGTGTTTTCAGCTCTACCAGGTAGTGCTGACTGGGCGACTGCTTGGATCTGTCAATGCTGTAATATCTTCTAGGACCTTTTGCTGAGGTTTGTTTCATATTTGCCCATTCCTGCTGAAAGTTTGGTAGAAGATGAGGTGGAAAACTGTAGCTGCATGTTTGTAAGATCTGTGGCTCACTTCTTACCCTGGACAATAGTTTTTTGTGAATGTGCTGACAGCATTGCTGAGTGTAAGTTTGATTGCCAATTTAAATCAAAACAGTGAAATTGCTGCCTACAGTCAGAAGATTAGACCCACTGAAAATGAAGTTAAAGATTTGGAAGACTGGTAACCAATAAAGGCAGGAGATATACCAACAAAATGACACAGTATGAAGATAAATTTGCAAATTCCTAATTAGCACTGCACTCACTAATCTCACTAAGACCCATCTTGTGCCATTCAGGTTAAAATCTGGGACATCCCCAAGCCCATGCTAACAAAAAACATCACCACCCCGAAGAAGGAACTTCTTGGACATTCTCGAAGAGTTGGCCTCATTGAATGGCATCCCACGGCCAATAACATCCTCTTCAGCTCTGGCCATGATTACAAGGTGAGTCCATTGTCTGCAGAGCCCTCCTCGTGGGATGCTGCGTTTGTCAGGTTGTTTTGAAATTTCTTTCATTTCAAGCTGTAAGTTAATGATAAAGACTTTAGAAACCTTTATGAAAGGGAAATTCCGTACTGACCCCAAAGGCAAGAAGTCATTCATGGGCTTCAAAAAGCCTGGCTCATTTTCACACAGAATCTCACAATCATAGAATGGCCAGGGCTGGAAGGACCTCAAGGATCACGAATCTCCAACGCCCTGCCACACACAGGGCCACCAACCTCCCCATTTCACAGCAGCCCAGGCTGCCCAGGGCCCCATCCAACCTGGCCTCCAACACCTCCAGGGATGGACGGGGCATCACAGCCTCTCTGGGCAGCTGTTCCAGCACCTCACCACTCTCACAGCACACAACTTCCCCCTGACATCCAACCTCAATCTCTGCTCCCTCAACTTCAAACCATTCTTCTGGTGAACATCAGCCTACTCTGTTCTCCTTTCCTAGCAATATCCAATGCCATATACCTTTGACTTCATTCTTGTGCTAGTGCAAATATCTGCAGTGACACTGGCCATTTTTTTGTATAAGCTATGATTTGCCTTACGTACCAGAAATAATTTTAAATTATTTTAAATACATGATGGTAAGACTTATACATGTAGAGAAGAGAGAAGGATGTGAGGAGCGTACATATACAAAGTCCCAGCTTGGCCAGGCAACAAACAGATGACTTTTTGTTCTTTTGCCCCAGATAATGATCTGGAACCTTGATACGAGGGAAGATGTCCTGTCAAACCCAGTGAAGATCCTTGATGTTCACAAAGATGTGGTCCTCTCCATGTCATTCAACACGGATGGCAGCCTCCTTGCCACAACCTGCAGAGATAAAAAGATCCGTCTGATAGACCCTCGTGCGAGAACAGTCCTACAAGTAGGTTGACTTCAGGGTTTTTAGATCCAGCTGATCTCACCTGTGGAGTGTTTCCACTTCTGGGTAGACTAATTGCCATTAAAAAAGACAGATCTGTGCTCAGTATTCTTCCAGGCATTTAATGGTAGTACTGTCTTCTATTTTTCATGAAACAATTGCTGCCACTGTTAACAGGGTTTCTGTATTTTCTTACCAAGCTGTTTGCTCTCTGACACCCTTTGTGAAATGCTCTAATTTAATAGCTTCCTTCTGAAGTCCTCTGGGTTCCTTGCTCTGGCTGACAGAGGTCAGGAGGACAGCTGGGTGCAAGTGTACATTTGTCTGTACTTTGTGTCTCTTGGTAAGATGATGCTGACTGCCTTTTGGAGGTACTTGCACACATCTGTGTGCACAGAAAATCCAACAGTGCAACTCCTAGGGATTCCCCTGACGTGAATATGTGAATCACTAACCAGAGAGTTGACTGAGTTTTTGAGAATGCACTGAAAGAGTTTTAAGCTCCCTTTCTCAGATCCCTGTGAAATCCTGCTTGCTGTAGTTTCAGCCCAATTGGAAAGATCTGTTGGATGTGAACAACTTCCCCACATTTGAGGGTAGATGTTCTTAAAGGTGCTTTCATTCTCAACTGCGCATGGCTTCTTGGACTAGAAGTCTCGGGTACAATGAAATGTGCCTACACAAAAATGAAGTGGTGTGCCTTAGCCTACCCAGATAAGCCTCACGGGCAGTGGAAGGGACCTCAGCGATGTGCCACGATGTGATTTCTCATGAAATTTTTTACTGCAACAAGGAAAGGCGCTGTCTCTTACTCAGGAACGGGTTTTCTCTTCCTATAGGAAGCCAGCTACAAGTCTCACAGAGCCAATAAAGTCTTGTTTCTTGGAAACATGAAGAAGCTGCTCTCTACTGGAACATCCCGGTGGAATAATAGGCAGATTGTATTATGGGATCAAGTAAGTTGAACCAGCATTCTTCATTCTTCTCTCTTTTATTGTCACTTCAACTATTCCACCTGCTCAAGAATTGCTTTGTAACAGCAATTTGGAAGCAATCTGCCCTATCCCTGAAGAGTGACAGGCTGTATTGTTAGGATACTATTAACTCTGCATGACTTTTTGAAAACGCTCTCAACTCTGTGCATAGAATCCACCAGAACAAAGATAATACTGTGTCCAGTGAGGAAAAGGGAGGTCAAGAAAGTTAAAAGCAGCTCTTAGTGGTCTTATTGGCAAAATTGTTATGGGTACTGGAAGTTAAGTGAATTCTAGATAAACACACTCAAGCAGATCCCTGAAGGGAAGAAAATATGTGCTTTATTTATTATTTGTGATTGATTTATGATGATTCCTTACATTAGGTAGTATTTGCCTCTTTCAAGACATGCTTCCTTGGTGACAGCCTTATGAAACTCTTCTCTGCCCCCCTCATATGCAGCAAGACACTTTTCCTCTGTTCACTACATCACTGTACCCTCTGCATCAGCTGACCTTGCAGCACAGTCCTGTGCCTCTTTTTCTCACTGCCATCCTTTGTAGCAGGCAAAGCAGGTAGACCAGCTCTCTGATTCGACCATTTGACTATGTTTGGACATGGCTTCTCTGCGTAGGGCAGAGCACTGTGCTACCTCCCAGATGCTTCCCACAAAGCTGAGCTGTGCTGAGACGTACTGGTGTCATCACAGAGCAGCTCTCAAATGTCACTCCAAGGTGGGGTTCATGTAAGCTGTTCCTGACTAGAGGTAGCTGCAGGTGATTCCAGCCGTTCGTTTTTCCTGTGTCCTACACAGAATGACCTTTCTGTGCCTTTACTGGAAGAGGATCTGGATGGCTCCTCGGGGCTCCTGTTTCCTTTCTACGACTCAGACACGAACATGCTTTATATTGTGGGAAAGGTAAGTGCTTTCCGTGTTAGCAAATGCTGTCTGGTTCTTCTCTTAGTCAGTGTTGTATCACCCACATCACTGAGGCTGAAGTCATAGTTGCTTCTGAGTCACATTCACCCAGAGATATAGACCAATGCGATGGGGTCTAAGAATGCTGGAAAATCAGGCCACGTTTTCTACTGCAAACATGTCACTTTTACTGCGGGGACATGGTAGAGTCCTAACTTCTCTGCATACAGGGTAAATATTTTGGTAGGAAGAGCTTATGTTCTTGACCTCACATAGCTTCTGGGGCCACGCGCTCTCCTCAGACTCTGGACAAGCAGAGCCTGGCTTACGTTCAGTTTCTTTGCATTTAGGGTGATGGAAATATCCGGTACTATGAGATTAGCCCTGAGAAACCATACCTGAGCTACCTGATGGAATATCGCTCTCACTTACCACAGAAGGGAATAGGTGAGTGCCTAACATGACGAGAGGGTGCTGATTTCCAATCTTAGAAGCTGGAGTCCAAAATATCATTTAATGTGTAGAAAAGACGGTGGATTAATTTCAGTCTCCATACTGGAATGGTGGTTGGCTTGGCCCAGTTCACCTATGTACCTCAGGTGTACCATGGTCACACCTTGGAGAGGTCTCCTTTGACCAGCAAAGTATGGACTGAGGAGCTCTACCAGTCTATACCGGTGCATCCCCTCCACGTAGCTGGTCTGGGACTGTAGACTGGATTTAGAGCTGGAGCATGTTCCTTGCTTTAAGACTTTGCCTTAAGATTTCCAGCTCCAAACTCTGTTGACATTGTTTCTACTCTGGGATTTCTTTGTGAATAATGCCTGCCACCCACTGCCCTTGCTTCTTCCACTCGCCTACCTTCTTCTGTATTATCATTTCCCATTCAAGTTAGACCTCCTGCAGCTAGGTCACCTCCTCCAATCGAAACCTTTGCTCATTAACACGTACCCACATTATTCCAGTGTTGGACTAATTTAATTTATAGTATTTGGGTTTCAGCTCTCAGATCTCAGCTGTAACCCTTTTTTGAACATTTTCCAATCTATCCTTTAGGCCACATTTTCCAACAGAGGCAGGTGAGTTTTTAGCACCATTTGCCAGCCCTACATGCTGCCTACAGACACTTCTTCCTCAAATACTTAGGAGCACTGGATTCTATGCCTGCAGGTCTCCTCCAGGAAACTAGAAGAGAATAAATTATTTAAAGTTAAAATTTCCAGTTGTTAGAAGAGAATAAATTATTTAAAGCTGAACTGGAAGATCTCTCTATTACTCAGTTTTTTCCACTGATTTCTTACTAGAGCTACCAAGCACTCGAATATCTTAAGTGGCTCTGTCAATCCCAGAAACACACATGATGCTGGATGAAAAATTAGATTTTCATACCCTTATACTCCAGTCTAGTTTGGGACAGTGTTGGGGGGATGATACTGGCCTGGAAGCACCCTTGGTCTGACCCATCCAGCTATTACTGTGGTATTTGGAGGTCCTGAACTCCATTCCTACTGATTACATAATTAAATCCTGTGGCATCAGCTGCTAGGTCTGCTCAGTATTGGTCACTCCATTTGCAGTTTGTAAGAATGAGTAGTGAACAGGAGGCTCAGGTCAATCACTACAGATCCTGCATGTAACCTTGTGATCTGGAAGGAAAAAAAAAGATTGAGTTTTACTAGTAATATGTAACACTGAGCCTGTTTTACGTCAGGATTCCAGACCATGCTGCTATAGAGCTGGCACTCTGACTCACGTTTGTTGGCCCTTCTTCCATGATGGTTGACGTTAGTTCTCCTACGAAGATTTATATCCTGTTTCTCTTATGCCTTCCCAACAGGAGTGATGCCAAAAAGAGGCCTTGAAGTGTCAGCTTGTGAGATTTTCCGTTTTTACAAGCTGATTCCAACCAAGAGCCTGATTGAGCCCATCTCCATGATTGTCCCTCGATGGGTAAGTAAGCCAAAGGTCTGGGATAAATATCAGCGAGTAAGAGTGCCTATCACTCTTACTCACTGATATTAGTGCTATCAGTGAGTCACAGTGCTCCTCTCTGTGACTTCTGGATGGCAGGAAGAACAAGAGATTTTCTCTTTCCTTCTCTGAGGAACAAAGTTAGTCAGCTGGTGGGTCAGCCCTGCCACCAAATCGTGGGTTGGGTAACTCAGAGTTAGATCTCTTTCGGGACAACTAGCTGGCTGTAAACTTCTAGTTTACAGATGCAAGGAGTTTGGTAACATAGGGTTAATCTGTGTAACTAACTTCTCCCCAGTCTGTTGTCTGGATGTGAAAGGGCTTTACTGTCAGGAATTAGAACAGGCCATCAGATGCTCTGCTCCTGAGCTGGGGTGAGGAGGAGAGTCTCTGGGCAGGTGAGAAGCTTTTACGTACATTCTGGTGGCACACTCCCTGCTCGTAGGTGGAATGAGCTCCTTCCTCCACCACCTTCCAGTATGGACAGTCTAAGCCCAAACCTCTCTGATGTTGTGACTGCTTTGTTTGCTTGCAGTCAGAGTCGTACCAGGAAGACATCTACCCCTTGACCACAGGAGGCCAGCCAGCAATGACGGCACAGGAGTGGCTGAACGGAGTTAACAAAGGTCAGCACATGGAGAGCTTCCCAGCCCTTCAGCTCCCCAGGGCTTGGGTAAGCTGCTGCAGGCTCTCTGGCCTGAAAAACAATAATGGAGCTAAAGGAGAGATGTGACAAATATAGCTGTCAACTATAATAATCCAAAATGTTCACTACTGTGAACTGCAGACCTCTCTTGCCAAGCACCTCCATGTCCGTCCCTTGCAGGTTGTTTGAATGAATTGCTTTCTGCTGATTTCTGAACGTGGTTTGTGAGCACTAACCAGTCACCTGACTTCCTCCACAGGGCCCCTCTTGGTATCCTTGAGACCAGGCTCTGGACCTGTGAATTCCTTACTGCAGCTTCCTGTGTCAGAGCCACCTGTGAAAAGTCCTGACCCGAACAAGAGTCAGGGAGGAAGAATGGCACTGGAGGAGATGCAGAAGAAAAGTGAGATCAAAGACAGCAGAAACCAGCTGAAAGTAGAGGAGGGGTTGCCGGAAAATGAGCACATGCTTCTCTCCAATGGCTTTGACGTATTTGAGTGTCCACCACCAAAAACTGAAAATGAGGTGTGAAGGTGTAGGGTGAAGGGTTGGGGCTGTGGGAGATATTTAGAGATAGCTGGCAAAAAGATTCACAAGGTGATGGAATCTGGAGAGGGTTTATTTTGCAGAGTCTGGAAGAGCGTGAGATCTTTGTGGCAAATGGGAAGCCCATTGGCAGCCCAGGGACATTTCTGAGTATGTGCAGGTTGTTTGCTTTTAAGAACCCTGGAAGGTTTTCATTCTCAATAGCCATGCTTTGTCCCTTTTGCATAGGCAAAGCTTTAGCATCTGAGCTTGACAGGGCAGAAATCTGCTGACCTCAATTTTCCAGTGGTGTGAAGAAGGATAGTCTTCGTGTTTCTGAACCTGCCCCATGAGGTTACCAAAGCATCTCTTCCAGAGCTGGGTCATCTGCTGCGTGCACAGTGAAAGGTCATGCTAGTCCAAACAGAGAGGAAAGAGCATGAACAGAAGTAAAAAAGAAAAAGGAAAAAAAAATCCCTCAGGTAGGACAGTAGGAGATCCTGGAATGTAAAATGCGAATACTCTCCTCAGCTTGAGCCATCAGGAGGAAGGTTGTATTATCTACTGAATTAAGCAGATGTACCATTACTGACGAAGACCTACTTTCGTAGTGCAAGTGATCACTGCTGCTGCTCAGTCTGTAAGCTGAAAGCCCTCTCTTTAAGTGCTGTTTCTCCGAGAAGTTGACAGGATCGGTGGCGTTTGTTAGGATGTCTGTATTTCCTCACTGTAAGGGAAGTAAAATGTGACTTTTCTTACAGCTTCTGCAGATGTTTTATCGACAACAGGAAGAAATTCGTAGACTACGTGAGCTCCTAAATCAGAGAGATGTCAAAATTAAACAGCTGGAGCTGGAGCTCAGAAACGTCTACATGAACACAGGCAGGTACTGAATGTTCCGGCCTGTGGCTCTTCGCACCCTCAGCCGCTGCAGCAGATTTCATTTCCTGCACGACTCCTATTTTTTTTGCTGGCGGAAAAGCTGATGCTTCATGCAGCATGGATTTCCCTGGCTTGTGGTGGTCACATTTCCCTAATCGTAACCAGACAGTTGTTGGTGGACTTGCCGTGCTTCTTCAGTCTCTTCTTGCTTGCCAAGTCACTTGTCTGAAGCCCATGCATTAAGTAGTGAGATTTGGAAAATCTTCCTCTTGTTCCGGAGAAGCCACCTGTTAAGCTCTAGGACCAAAACCTGTTTTGTTGCTCCTCCACATGATGGGAGAGTAAAGGCAGCTGCTTGCTTCTTTTCCCACCTCTGACTCCAAAGTGACCCTCGTGCCACCTCCTGCCTCACGACTCAGCCCTGCGTCAGGGGGCTTGACAGTACTGCAGCTGCTCTCACCTGGTGCTGGGGATAGTCCTGCTCCATGCAGGAGGGTGCACTGGGGCTGCCAGTGGTCAGCACTTTGGCAGTAGGTGAAAGAGGGCTGCTCTGTTTGGAGATGCTACACAAAAGGGGGCAGTGATGCTGGCTGGTTCCCACCAACAAAGCTGCAGGTGCAACAAAGGTCTCCGGGTCCTCTGAGTCAGGGGCTTCTTTCCTTCCTTCCTTCTACCAAAGACTCTCAGCCCGCTGCAAACCTTTCAGCAACGATGCTAGAAAAGCTGTCTCAGCCACAGGTGAATCATGGGACCATGGCTGGCCACAAATAGCCCTTCGTGTTTGTGCTCACAGCTGCTGCCTTCTTAATTCCCAGGTGCCACTGCCTTGTCCTGTTTTCCTGCTGGGCTCCTCCTTCCCCCATCTACTGCATGTTCCAGCAGGCTGCCCCATCACCCCAGGTCCCACAGTTTGCTTATCTGTGCCCTGTGGCACCAGCTCGCACCATCCCTTTGCATAGGGTGAGAGCAGCTGCAGGCTTCAGGTCCCATCCTTGTTTTCAGGCTGGTACTGGTGACCATTTTTGTGCAGGTGCTGTCCCCAGCAGGGAGAGCTAGGCCAGCAGGTGGACTCCCCAGCCTGGTTGGTGTCCTTGGGTCTCACTTGCTCATGAGAGGTGCGAGCTGATGAGGCATGGCATGAAGAGAAGCAGGCTGTCAGCAGCCCAGGGATCTGAATGCAGCAGCAGCAGCAGCTCCTGAGAGGGCATAATTTTCCCTGCCCTAAATGCAGAGCTCATGGAGATATCCCTATCCCCAATGAAGCAAGCAAACACTGATTAGTCTGTAACTGCACATCTGTCGTGGCACATGTAATAGTGAATAGTAATGCCTTGCTGGTTCCATGTAGCCTGATGCTTTCCCAAATATTTTCCGTAATCAGTCTCCTGCAGACAGCCCCCTAATTAGGGGCTAAGCACCATCTGTGCTTATGTGAGACTTTCCTGATTCCCCAGCAGCAAGCTCAGGGGCACCAAATGCTCACGTATGGGAATCATACAAAGACTGGCAGCTTGTTTTCTTTACAGCAAGAAGTTCACCCGGCTTTCAAAGTACTTAGTTCATTTCTACATAGCAGAAACAGATGTGGGTGCTGAAAGTCAAATGTTGTTGTTTGTTTGTTCCTGCATTATTAAAGAGAGGGAGTAGTTGTAATGTTCTTCAGGAAAAGCCTTTAGCATCAGTCACTGGTTGAACAGAGTATCCTGAGTTGGAGGAGTCTGATAAGGTTCATCAATTCCAACTCCTCTAACTTTTTGCAAAGAAATAAGGATTCATACGATGTTAAGAACAGCTTTGTTGAATCAAACTTTCACATCCTCCAGAATAGGATTTCCTGCACCCTGGGCACTCTCTGCAGTAAGCAGTTATATGCAAAAACACACCACAGATACACAGCTTTAAACCAAACACGTGCATCTTACTCCAGAAGTGGTCAGGCTTTCTCACCAAAGAGAACAACTAAATAAGAGATCTCAAAGCCCACCACGCCATGCCAAGAAAACCTGACGGCTTTCAGGCTTCAGAGCCATTTTCACAGTGTTGTCCCAGGAACAGGGTACTTTGTTCCCATGCTGTTATTTTCAAAAGGGCAAGTGCTTGATACGACTTCGTCAGTCACGGTATGTGTTTTATCTGTCGGATTTTTTTTTATTATTTTTCCTACAAAATAAATTATTTAAATTATTTCCTAGTCAAAATAATTTTTCCACGGAATTTGTACTTTCTCTTGAGAACTGTTTCTTCATCGTGCTACGACTGGATAGCATAGAAAGTTTTCAGCCACCACAGTTCTCATCTTAGAGTTGTGTTGATTTCAGCATTTCTAGGTAAAAGAAAAAATCATTTAGGCTTTGCTGGCAGGCTTTGATAAGGCAAGACAGTGTAATCAAACCTGCTCTTTTAGACAGTATGCCCATAGAAGTGTAGACTGCGAAATACACCTTAATTTGGAGCTCAAATGTGACCATAAATCTTTCACATAGAGGAAACAAAAAATGGAGAAAATGTAGTTGTGGGCAAATGAACTGTGCCTAAATCGACTTCCGTGATCATTTTAACCGTTTCTAAAACTCTTAACCGCTTTGTAAAAAAAAAAAACAAAAACAAAACAAAAACTGTAAAAAATGGGGATAAAAAACAAATTTGTGCAATGAAAAGCAAATGTAATTGAATAATAAATACGTTTAGAGGTTTTTTGATACGTGCAAGGTTGTTGGCTTCTTATTGTCATTGTGTTTTTAAGGTGACTAAAAATTAGGCCAGATCAGAGGACGGATGTCCTGAAGAAGCTCAGAAAGGAGCATCGCCTGTTGTCTCTTTTGCTTGTGTGGAGGCGCGGCGTTAGCTTTCCTTCTGTCCCAGATGCTGCAGGGTTCATCCGCCTCTCAGCATCCTGCACCACTCTGCCGTGTCTATGAATAAACCAGTCCTTTCTGGAAACCTCTTGCTGCAGGAGGTGTTCCCAGACCAAGTGCGCTCGGACCAGCAGATGTTACGCTTCAGGAGTGTTCAATATATTAATATTAAATTGACTTAACAATGATTGACATGACGTGGGATTTTGAAATTGAAGATGTTTGACATTTCACGGGATTTTGATTTAATAGAGTGACGCAGCAGTTGCTGAATGTTCCAACACAACAGCTGCAATGGACAGATGGATCAAAGTGCAAACGAAGTTCACAGTTCCGCACCAACAGGGATTCCTTGCTCCCCATTCATAAATTGATTCATCAACCAGAGGTCAGGGAGCGATCAGCAAAACTTGCTCACCTTTTAACAGCCCCATATGGCCAGTGCGTAAAGGCAGTGGAGAACGGAGGCTGACGGTGCACCACCGTGGCCTGAATGAGGTCTCATCCCCACTGAGTGCTGCTGTGCTGGACATAATGGAACTCCAGTAGGAACTGGAGTCAAAAGCGGCCAAATGGTATGCCACCACTGATGCTGCCAACGCATTCTTTTCCATTCCTTTGGCCATGGAATGCAGGCCACACTTTGCTTTCACCCGGAGGGGCATTCAGTATATCTGGAACCATTTGCCCCAGGGGTGGAAATAGCCTGACCATTTGCCACAGGTTGATCCAAACTGCATTGGAACAGGGCGGTGCTCCTGAGCACCTGCAGTACACTGATGATATCATTGTGTGGGGTGATACAGCAGAGGAAGTTAGAATAATCCAAATCCTCCTGCAAGCTGGTTTCCCTATTAAGTGAAACAAAGTGAAAGGACCTGCCCAGGAAATTCAGTTCCTAGAAGTAAAATGAGATGTGGTCAGCAGATGTGGTCAACCAAATCACTGCTATGTCTCCACTCACTAGCAAGAAAGAGACACAATCTTTTCTAAGCGTAGCGGTCTTTTGGAGGATGCACATTCCAAACTATAGACTCATTGTTAGCTCCCTTTCTTAGGGGAAGGCGGAAGAAGAATAATTTTTGTGGGGTCCTGAGCAGCAGCAGGTGTTTGAGCAGATTAAACAGGAGATAGCCCGAGCCGTGGCCCTGGGGCCAGTAAGAAGGGGACAGGATGTAAAGAACATCCTCTACACTGCTGCTGGAGAGAAAGGCTCCCTCCACCCATCATTCTTCTGATGCCACTCAGAGTAAGTGGATTGCATTGGTTGCACAGGAATCATAGAAGTGATGGACTGGCTTGAAGGCAAAAAGTTTGGACCATCACCAGCAGAAGAGGTACCGTGTGCTAAAGAGGACCCACCATACAACAAATTACCAGAAAATGAGAGGAAATTTGCCCTGTTCACTGGGGGATTGTGTCATATTGTAGGGAAGCATCACAGTTGGACAGCTGCTGTGTGGAGTCCCACATGATAAGCTGCAGAGGCCACTAAAGGAAAAGGAAAATCAAGCCCATTTGGAGGGGTAAAGGCTGTCCAGCTGGCCTTAGATGCTGCTGAACAGGAGAGGTGGCCAGTGCTTTATACTGACTCATGGATGGTGGCCAATGCCTTATGGGGGTGGTTACAGCAGTGAGAGCAAAATAACTGGCAATGAAGGAGTAAATCTATTTGGGCTGCTGAGCTGTGGAAAGACATTGCTGCCCGAACAAATAATATGGTTGTGAAGGTGTGCCATGTAGATGCTCATGTGCCCAAGAGTCGGGCTACTGAAGAACAGCAAAACAACCATCAGGTAGACCGAGCTGCCAGAATTGAGGTGGCTCAAATAGACCTGGACTGGCAGAACAAGGGTGAATTATTTCTGGCTCGGTGGGCCCATGAGACCTCAGGTCATCAAGGGAGAGATGCAACATACAAATGGGCTAGACTGAGGGGTGGACTTAACTATGGATGCTATTGCACAGGTTATCCATGACTGTGACACATGCGCCACAATTAAACAAGCCAAGAGGACGAGACCTGTCTGGGGGGAAGGGCGATGGCAAAAGTGCAAACATGGGGAGGTGTGTCAGATTGACCAGATCACCTTGCCACGATCTTGCAATGGAAAGCATCATGTGCTCACCATGGTGGAGGCAAGCACTGGGTGGCTTGAAACACATGCAGCACCCCATGCTACTGCCTGAAACACCACGTTATGTCTTGAGAGCAAGTCCTGTGGTGACATGGCACTCCAGAAGGAATTGAGTCAGATAAGAGGACTCATTTCAAAACCTGCCCTGTGGATATTTGGGCCAAAGATCAGGGCACTGAATGAATTTATCACACCCCCAGTTATGCACCAGCTTCTGGTAAATTAAATGATACAATGGGTTGTTAAAAACCATGTTGAAAGTGGTGGAACATGTAAGCATTGGGAGAAGCATTTGGCAGAAGCCACACGGTTGGTCAATACCAGAGGATCGGTCAGTCGAGATGGTCCTACCCAATCCAATTGCCTACATACTGTAGAGGGAGATAAGGTCTCTGTAGAACATATAAAGAGCATGTTGGGAAAAGCAGTTTGGGTCCTTCCAGCTTCTGGAAAGGGCAAACCTCTTCATGGAACTGTTTTAGCTCAGGAACCTGGGTCCACGTGGTGGATGATGGAGAAAAATGGGGATGTTCAATGTGTACACCAAGGGAGTGCAGGAATTCCATTCCGTGTATGCATATACATATAGATATGTGTGATGTGTGTAATGTCTGTTAATTTCTGCTTGTTTGTGTATAAATATATGCTAAGCATGATGTAGTGATGTGGAATAAGCAGTGGAATGTCACAGTTTTGTGATTTTTGTCGTCATTATTCCACATCATATAATCATGTAAAGCAGTGGGAGTTAAAGAGTTGATGTTCTGGTTCTGTAGACTGCTTTTTATGGGCATTTTGGAGAGGAGGAGAGGAGCGGCATTTCCCGGAGGACTTCGGAGGAGGGGAAGAAAGGTGGAGCTTCTGCAAAGATGGCAGGCTCCTTCGGTGTCTGCAGCAGTGAAGCACGTTGTCCCCTGCAGTCTGTAGTAAGAGGCCTCAGTTTTGGACACTCTCTCTCGTTTTGTTTGATTTGTTGGCCTCAGTTCCACTTGTAACATGTTGTATTGTGTTATCTTAACGTTCCTAGTCAGATCGTTGCCGCTGCTCTTAGACCCATCTATGATCTCCCGACCCTTTCCCCTTTCTTCCCCCCACCCAGGCTCGGGCCCTGCCTCGTTACCGGCTGCTAAACAATTAACACTTGTTCTTGCTGTCTCTCTCTCAGTTAACCGCAGAGAAAGTATGAGATTCCCCTGTGGTCTATATAGCACAGCCTATTGACAATGCCCACATCCTTGACCCCAAGTCCTGGTCTATCATGGGGCCCCTGCTCCAAAGTGTCATAGTCCTTCTGGTCGTGAGCCGGCAGCACCAGCAGGTGCCATCTGGAGGAAAGGAGGCCTGCTTGTTGGCCACCATAACCCCATGCAGCTCTATAGGCTTGGGGCTGAGTGACTCGATGGCTGTGAAAAGGAAAGCAATCTGGGGGTTTTGGCTGGTGCTTGGCTAAACATGAGCCCGCAGTGTGCCCAGGTGGCTGTTAAGGCCAACGGCATCCTGGCCTGCAATAGAAATGGTGCAGCCAGCAGGAGCAGGGAGGTGATCGTCCCCCAGCTGATCACCAGTACTCAGCACTGGTGAGGCTGCACTTTGAGTACTGTGTTGTTTCGGGCCCCTCACTACAAAAAAGACACTGAGGCTCTGCAGCGTGTGCGGAGAAGGGCAGTGAAACTGGTGAGGGGTCTGGAACACAAGTCTTACAAGGAGCAGCTGAGGGCACTGGGATTGTTCAGTGTGGAGGAGGCTCAGGGCAGACCTCACTGCACTCTGCAACTTCCTGAAGGGAGGTTGTGATCAGGAGGGGTTTGGCCTCTGCTCCCAGGCAACAAACAGGACGCGAAGAAATGGCCGCAAGTTGTGCCAGAGGAGGTTGAGGTTAGACATAAGGAAGAACTTTTTCTCTCAGTGGTCAGGCACCGCAATGGCTGCCCAGGAGGTGGTGGAGTCGCCGTCCCTGGCAGTGTTCAGGAGGCGCCTGGATGAGGAGCTGCGAGATCTGGTTCAGTGCTTGTGGCGGCAGTGGCGATGGGAGGGCGGTTGGACTGGATGCTCTTGCAGCCCCCATTCCATGATTCTACGGTTCTAAGAATACTGATGGGCTCTGGGAACAGCTTGCATTTGGCTTGCATGCCAGCAGAAGTTGCACCTTCCCAGCCACGCGCCCTCCCGCGCTTCCGCCCCTTCGCAGAAGGCAGCAGAGGGTCGCTCAAAGAGAACGGCGCACGCGCAAACACAACGCTCTTCCGGCGCTGCGCCCGCCTGGTTGCCGGCCGTAGCTGCGCCGCTCCTCGTGCGCACGCGCCTGCCGCCACGCTGCGCCTTCACCTTCCTCCTACGCACGCGCACCGCCCCTCTTCCGGTTCCGGCTTCGCTCCTCTTCCGGTTCCGGCCCCGCTCGGCAGCCGGAGCAGCATGTTCCGCATCGAGGGGCTGGGGCCCAAGATGGACCCGGAGGAGCTGAGGCGAAAGATGCGTCGCGACGTCCTTACGTCTGTCCGCAACTTCCTCATCTACGTGGCGCTGCTGCGGATCAGTGAGTGCGCGCGGCTGCCGGCGGGTGCCCGGTTGCGGGGAGAGGCGCCGCTCTCGGAGCCAGGCCCGGCTGGGCACCGCGCTGCACGACCGCCGTGCCCGAAGCTTTCGGAGCGCCGCGCCGCTCGGAGACTCCCGGGCCGGCTGCCGGCTCGCTCA
Source organism: Centrocercus urophasianus (assembly GCF_019232065.1). Classification (NCBI taxonomy): domain Eukaryota; kingdom Metazoa; phylum Chordata; class Aves; order Galliformes; family Phasianidae; genus Centrocercus; species Centrocercus urophasianus. The sequence continues at coordinate 10,259,016 of NW_024884878.1, forward strand.
TGCTGTGCTGCTTTCTCTTTTCAGCTCCCTTCGTCCTGAAGAAGCTGGACAGCGTGTGAGCTCTTTGCGAGCTGCACGGAAGACTCGGCTTCTGAAAACGCGCGGCGAACTGCTTTCCTCTTGTTGTTAGTTAAACGTTGTTCCGGAGGCGGGCATCCGATCCTAAATATTCCTTACCATGGCCGTGCGGGCATATTCACACAGAGAGCGATAGCGCAGCGGGAGGTGTGGGGCCGATGTCCGTTCTGCGTGCAGGTACTCGCCGAGCACTGTGGAGCTTCAGCAGTGTTACAGTGGAACAATTCGGGTACTTTTTTAAAACACATTCGTCTTCCGGTATGAAGTCTGAAGCATTGGCAGGTTGCTCTGTTGTCCACCTGCCTCTAAACTGCCGCGTGCTATGGCTATCGATGTCCCCGAACCTGTCTGTATAATTACTTTGCTACTGAATCCAGTGCAGAGGGAGTTTGATTTTAAATAAATGGGAGAGCAGTTCTGTCATGTAACGAACAACTCTGGTACTGACTTATTTCTGGTAATGACCAGTTAAAGTAGAGGTTCTTCGCTAGTTTTTCCCTGCCTTTCTAAGGCTTACACTCTCCACCCTCAGTATCAGTGTGCATTGAAGAAAAGCGAGGGAAAATGAGAAAGACAATTATATATTTTTCTAGTTTCTAAATATGTGCTTACATCTGAAACACAGATGTGTAGTCAAGACGCAGAAATAAAAGCAGAAAGGGTTGGCACAGCAGTGTCCAGCAGGCGTGTGCTAGTTTGCCATTCCAGTAGAACCTCATGGACATTGCGTTTGTGCAAGGCATAAAGCTTGGGCAAGGCTGTACTACCATAATCTGTGAACTATTAAAGGATTTTAGACACAGCAGATTTTCATAATGCCTGTCATATGCTGAATCCAGCTCTTGTCACAACTACAGATTGCCATGTACTAGTTGTTCAGGAAGAGTGTTACGTTGTGCAGGGATTGCAGGCAGAATTCTTATCTCTGCTGTTGCACTGACACAAAAAAATTGGTCAGCTTGCTTTGTAAAGAGGGTTGTAGTTTTCCTCTCTGAGTTTGTCAGCCCTAGGGCTGATGCTTACTGTTATGCACCGGCCTTAGATGGACCTGACTTGCCACAGTAGGAGCTGGATTTTCATGCATTTTGAGTTACTTCTCTGTTTGGGTAAGTCTAAAGGCACGTATTTAAGATTTTGTTTTCTTAAATCTGACATGCAGAGAGATCTGGATGTTTCTGAAACTCGTATTTCATTCTTTTTAGCCATTTTGTCCTAGTGTTAGTAGAGTGCCTGCATGTGCCTGTAGTGGAGGCACTGCTTGTTCTTCATGTGTTGGGTGGTTGCTTGGGTGAAGTCTGTCACCTTCATGGTCTGGATTGGCAAGGTGCAGTGTTTGTAGGAAGCACAGTAGAAGTACTGCAGTGCCAAAGCTTTATGTGGAAAGGTTTCTAGCATGCCAGTCTCCCTGCTAAATCCTTAACATCATGCATGTGGTATGCATTTTGTCCATTTGCAAACACTTTTCAGGACTAAACACCACTGACCTGTGAGCTGTGCTGCATACCTCTCATCCTGGAGAAATGTACTTGTTAAGAGTGGGCTTGAATTGGCTTTTAGGAGCTCTTAAAGACCGTCCTAGGGAAGTTTCTTTCAGGAATATAAGAGATGAAGCCATCTGCTTATTAAAATTGGAGAAAATAAGTAGGTATTCTTCTTGACTGTGATCTTCTGCAGTCTCTAATTTGGCAGGCAGTTGCTTTACTTGACTGCCTCCAGGAAGGACTGAGATGCAGTAAGAAGCTGAACAGATGTCACTGCAACCTGGCTGATAACTGCTGTCTGTTGCCTCTTTACTTCTTGGCATTCCTACCAATGTGACAAACTCTGCTGTGGTGGTGTGTCTGCAGCCTTGGAGAAACAGCTACTCATCTTCCAAGCAGAAGTTGAGCAGGTGGTCTGGATGGCAAGACAGGCAGCAGCAGTAGAGTGTAGGTCTTAATGAACCTCAGAGGCTGGGATATTCTGTAGATACAATTTCTCAGCTGATTTTATTTTATTGGCAGCAGGAAGAAAATTTTCTCCACTAATTTTAAGTTGTCATTAACAGAATTTTTCTTTGTGCTCTCTCTCGGGACATCCATCATCCACCTGTGATGCAAGTCCTAGTGACAGGAAAAGCCCCTCTTAGGGGTCAGAACTTCAGGAGACCTCATCGTTTGTCTTGCCTTGATGCAGACCGGTTGTAGGCTTGTCTTGATAGAGGATTCAAGTCTGAAAGCAAAGAGGAGCAAGAAGGCAACTCTTACTGCTGTTTGTGTGCAGCATCCAGAGGAAGAGGTTTTGTAGAATCAGGCAACTTCCCAAGCAAGGGTTTGTTTAAAGTTACTGTAATAGGCAAGCAGCACTGTTATGAGTTGCTCTTAAACTTAGGGGCTGCTTTTATGCAAAGAAAAGTAATTTTTGCAGGTGACTCCCTTCTGAAGGAAATAAAGGGCCCAGTGTGTGGACCACACTCTTCTAGTAAGGAAGTGTATTGCTGCTCTGGGGCTTTGGTCAGGGACATTGCTGGAAAACTTCTTGGCCTGGTTCACTCCTCTGATCACTATCCCTCCCTCATAGCTCAGGCTGGCAGTGGTGAGGCTGCCGAGAGAAGGCTGGGGGCTATCAAAAGGGGCTTCAGGAGACTGGGGCAGTTAGCTGATGGAGCGAGAGTGCGGATGGGGTTTTCCTCTGTTGTTTCAGTGGTGTGGAGGGATTCCAAGAGGACCAGGAAATCCCATCTGATGAATACATAGCTAAGAGGCTGGTTCATGTCCAGCTTTCCATCCACACCTCCCAAGTCCTTTTCCACAGGGTTGTGCTCTATCCTTACGTTCCCCAGCTTTTACTGATAGCAGGGTTTGCCATGACATGCAGAACTTTGCACTTGGATTTGTTGAGGATTTCCTGGGCCCACTGCTCAGCCAGTCCAGATCTCTCTGGTTGGCATCCTATCCTTCAGGCATGTCATCCACACCACATAGCTTGGCATCCACAATCTTGAGGGTCCAGTCCAACCGTTCACCTATTCCCAATAGCTCCCACTAAACCACGTCCCTCAACACAACATCCAGTCTTTCCTTGAACACCCCCAGGCTCGGTGACTCCACCACCTCCCTGGGCATCCATTGCAGTGCCTGACCACCCTTTCTGAAAAGTAATACTTCCTCATGTCCAGCCTGACTCTCCCCTGCCGTAGCTTGAAGCCATTCCCCCTGGTCCTATCACTGATGACACGAGAGAAGAGGCCGACCCCCAGCTCACTACAACCTCCCTTCAGGAAGTCATAGAGAGCAATGAGGTGCAGAACAAACACGTGTTGTGCCCAAGTGCAATGGAGAAGTCAGGAGTTGGTTGCCATGCGTAAGGTGTCCTTGGGTGTCCCCCAGCCACGACCCTCCACAACCACCATGTGAAGGGAGAAGCACGGCTGGTACAGCATGTGCACAGTGTGTGATACCAGGCACTGCACCAATTGGAAGGGACCACTGCATGGCATGAAAGGCACTGCCAACCCCACAGCTAGCGATGCTCACCTCCACACATCCACCCCAGAAGAAGGAGGAGGATGGACCCTCAGGGCATCATGGGATCTGCTGTGGTGATTTGCTGTTCTTTCCTTTGTTTTCCACCTCCTTCTCATTTTTTTTCCCCCTCCTCGCCCATCTTCTAACAAATAAAGGCATGCTCTTGCTCAGTCAAGACCTTGACTCTGTTCCAAGTCTGAATTCAAAGGGATTGGGATCAATGTAATGAGCTGCAAGCCTCTTTGCCTCGCAGCACATTCTGAGACATTGCCTAAACACAGCCCTGCAAGCTGCAAAAATACAGAGCCTTTCTGTTTTGATGGAGGAACTTGACAACTGGTGTCAAGATTGCCAAAAAAAAAGACCATCATTTGTTTTGGTATATTTGCAACTCCATTTTCACTCCGCATAAATAAATTACCTGCGCATTTTCAAATAGATTCCATAGAGCTGCCGTTGGATATTCAACTCAAAAAATGGATCATCCCTCTTTGCCAGACTTTTATGAGAGCTCTCTTACCAGAGAGAAACGGCCCTTGCTTCGCAATCGCACCTTATTCACGTTGTTGCTTTTCAGCACTAGGTGTGATGTTTGTGAACAACTAATTTGAAAGAACCAAGTGCAACAGGAGTAAAACTGCATCAAAAATCTCCAAAGGACATCTTGGGAGCTCACCCAGAATTGCAGCTGCTGCTATTGAACTACACTGATGTCTTAGCTTCCTAAGGATGAGATCATGCTTCCCACTAGTTTACTGTTTTCGATGCACTCTTTTATTTATGTTTTAATAAAAAAATATATATTTTAAAATAAGTGGGTTTTTTTTTTTTAGTTATATAAGTTAACTGTGTTACATATTTTATATGTGGTCCAAGACAATTCCTCTTCCCTCAGTGTGACTCGGGTGAGCCAGAAGGTTGGATGCTCATGTCCTATCGCAGCTTGGAGGGGCGTGCTTAATTTAGGCCCAGAAGATGAGGGTGAAGAAAGCTTTCTCCTTACCACCCTGTTGCCTGGGATCAGAGGTGATATGTGCCTTACCCAAGGCGCAGGCAGGAAGAGCTGCTGCCATGATGGTGCTGGGCACGGATGGCTGCACTGAGCTGCTGGGCTGTGTGTGGGCCTGCGGGCTGAGGACTGGGCATGCTTGATCATAGTTAAACCTACCCTCTTTCAGTTTAAAGCCCTTAACCTTTGTCCTATCATTACACTTCCTGACAAAAAGTCTCTTCTCCACTTTCCTGTAGAGCCTCTTTAACTAGTAGAAGGCCACAATGAGGTCTCTTCCAGCTTGGGAGGTTCTGTGGCTCTAGGAATGTACACAGGTGCAAACAAGCTGCACAAGCCCTAGGACAGAGACGTCCAGTGAAAATGGCAGGGCAGAGGGATTGCCCCAGCAGTGCTGCCCAAGGATCTGGCTTAGGAGATGCTCGTGACAATCCGGATTTCTTACAGTTCAAGCACTGGTGCTGGGGTAAGACACAGCTAGTGAAGAAAGCAGGCAGGAAATAGTACTCAGAAATAAAATCTGTACCAACTATTCTTTTTCTCAATCGCTTTTGTGGGGGAGAAGGAAGGACCTCACCAAGGCACCTTGCACCTCCATGATGAATATGTTTTGTGAAGGAGATCTTCATACCTTGTTCTCCAGAGTCGCACCCGCATCCTGGAGAGGGATCATCAGCCACCTGAAAGGACAGCACTCCTTCCCCTTAGGGAATATCAGTTTTCTCTAGTTGCTTGAACATATGCCAACAAAATAGAGAAATACCAGGAACTTCCCCTGCTGGAATCAGGTCAGGATGTTTATCATTGGTGTGTACCAAAGGGATTTTTGAGGCACAGGGGAAGTCTTGCAGAAGCACAGGAGGAAGGTGAAGTAGATAATGCTGGAGCCTTGGTGCTACCTACCATGTTGACCCTTTCACCCCATCAGAAGAATCAATACTGATGTGTACACTAATGGCTGTGTTTGTACAAACAAAAATAATTTCTCCAACTATCCAGTGCACTTCAGTTTGCCTCTCCAGATTCTGTCTCTATGGGCTCCACACCGTCAGTCTGACTGTGCAAAGATACTTTTTCTGGGTTTCACCAACCCAGCCTGGAAAAAAAATAATGCATCTGCTAATTGAAACTGAAGGAAAAGTTCTCCCTCACGCATGTGTACTCCCCCCTGCTCCTCAGGTTTGCTGTATGGCCACATCCTCTCTCCCACCATGCACGTTAAATCTGGGGTGGATGCACTGCACTGCATTCACATGGCAAAGTTTTGCTTGGAGGGGTGGAATCTGTGAGGAGAGTCCAGAAGTTGACCCACGTTAGGAAAGAACCATCTCCAGCTGGCTCCAAAAGGGACCTTGTGCTGGCAAAGCTGAGGCAGTGAGTGAACCTGGTGGCACTGCTGTGAGCTCATTATCCTACAGATTGCAAAAAAAAATACACAGCTGTGCTCTCCATAGAGGATAAAGGACTTTGAGAATCGGTTTCAAGATTGCTGAAAACATCTTTTTGGTTTTGTCTATTTACATTTCTGTTTTCAAGTCAGTCAACACAAATGCAATACCTGGGAATTTCCAAATGGAGTCTATAGAGCAGCAGTCAGATATTCAACCAAAAAATCTGACTGCATCTCTTTACTTTTACAAGCCCTATTTTACCAGAGAAAACCATTCCTCACTTCACAACTCACCTCACACATGTCATCACTTTTGGCAGTATGTCCATTTGTGAACAGCTGCTTTCAAGGAGGAAGCACGGGAAGAGTAAAATTTCATCAAAAATCTCTGTGAGAGCTCACTAAGCTCACTAAGAATTGCAAACACGGACATCAAACGAGAAACTGATACGTCAGTTTCACACAAACACGATCACATATCCCAGCAGTTCCCTGTTTTTGTATCTCTTGTACTTTCCATGGAAACGAATAGGAGGCACTGCTTCCAGGGCAGCCTTTGTGTGCGCGGCCCAAGGCAGTTCCAGTTCACTCAGCGTGATCCAGGCAAAACAAAAGGTTGGGCATTCGTGCCTTGTAAGATTTACTGGTTACAAATATTGGCTCTATGGTTACAGACTCAAGTTGGAGCAGTGCTTGAAGAGCTGCAGCCTGTGGGAAGCCCACGCAGGGTCAGCTCAGGAAGCATAGCATCCCATGCAGGTACCCCATGTGCAGCAGGGGCAGAGAGTGAGGAGGAAGGGGCACGTGACTGGCACCCTCTGCTCCTCAGCTGTGGAATATATAACCAGCAACAAGGCAAACAGCCATAAGCAGGATGTATACACCCATCCCTTCCTCCCTCCACCTCTCTGATCTCAGGGTGTGGGGGCACCCATGGGCATGGTGACAAAAGTCATCAGTGTTATCGAGACCCAAGTGCTGGGACACCAGGAGGACATGGGGAGAACCAGCTGGCCAGGTGGTAAAGCCCATCTGCATTATCAGTCTGTGGAGGCTGGGTTGCCACGAGGAGGTGACGCCCATGCTGCAATAGTGAAGCATAACAGCACAGGGAGCACCGTCAGTTAAGGCAGGCAGCAGCAAGTCTTAGGTGAGACTCTGACCAATGCTGCTGCTGCTGGACAACAAAACCCACATTCTCCTAGTGGCCAGGGATGCTTCTGCTGCTGTCTTCCTCTGGGGAAAGACTTGAGAGATCTGTGTACTTTAATGTAGTATTGTGTGATGACAGGCATGAACGTGGCCCAGTCTGCAGAGCGCCTGTCCAGCTGGCTGAAATGCCGCGTAACCCTAACTAGGCAGGTTCATGTGCTGCAGGCTGTGTCTCCCTTGCGTAGGAAAATGCTTGAGTAGACCTTCCCAGATAGGACAGCCCTGGCAGTGTGTCACCTTGGGAACTTGGTCAGCCAACTCACTGCACAAGATGTTTCTTTCTTTGTTTCTTAAGACAGTCACTACTGAATAACTTTCATTCGATGTGTTTTCCAGTCTGAATCTGTAGCCTTTGGAGGGAAGGTTATGGAACAGGACGAGGGCTTTTATGTAGGAATTCTGCAAGTTTCCAGTCAGTTTGTCTACTCAAATGGTACATGAGCAAATCCAGCCATTGTATGCAGTGCCTGGGACAGCTGTGCAGCAACACTGCTGTTCACAGAAGTCAGACTACCCCCATCTACAGTAACAGATATCCAGAGGGGGCACAGCTTTCCCTCCGTTCAGTCTCTCACTTCAGTTCTGCAGCAGGTAAAATCATCCCCATCTCACCGAAGAGACAAAGTTCTGTCAGATAGGCATCTGAATACGCACGGTTAGAGCTCTGCTTCTCTCTGGACCAGACCTGAAGTCTGCTCCTTTCAACTAATTCCAGCCAGAAGGCCTGGTGTGAATTGCAACTCATGTTGGCTTTGTTGGTCCAGGAGAGTCCGCAGTGCCAAACACATCTGTCCAGCACGATTCTTTCAGTGCCTGTATAGGGTGGAAGATGTCTTAGCACGGATAGCTTAACTGAATGACAAAATCCAAAATGGAAATGGCGTGGCTCCTTTTAACGCTGCTGTAGCAGAGCTGTCAAATGAGCAGCTAATCTGAAGGGGAAGCAGAACGCTAAAGAGCTTAAATGGAAAACAGAGACATTGGAAACCCTATGGTAATGACCTCTGTTAAGGACAAGGGAGGAGACTGCGTACATTCTCGCGCAGGAGTGCCTTCAGCAGAGTGCTGTTGGGGAGAGCTGCATCCTTTGCTGACGTCAGAACTGTGGGAGAGGTATTATTTTTCTGCAGATCAAGTAGCAATAAATAAAGCAGTGTTCAAACCCACAGGATGCTCTGGGTATTACATAAACTGAGTGCATGACATGGGGCAAAAACACACCTGAACTGATTCTACAGCAACATAAATCTGAATAGTGCTGTTAAGGAGAGCAGAACAATGCCAGCATGGGAGGACTCGTGCCCTCACCTCAAGTCTGCATCACTGTGGGCACAGTGAAAAGATACAGTGTAGTCCAGAGAGACATGCATTGTGAAGAGACACTGGCAAACACTCGAATAGAGCACCTTGGGTTGGGAGTCTCTCACTTCACAGCAGTGTCATACTTTCACCCAGCTCCCTGGTCCCCTCTAGGATGTATCTCCCTTTATCTCTGCGTCCCGTTGGTGGGAACATTCCTCTCTGTGCCTCTGCCAGACTGCTGCAATTGGGTTGTTAGCAAAAATATCCCTGGCTGTCCGTGCAGGACACAGCAGATCAGGAGAGGCAAGGCTGCTCCATCTTCCAGCAGCCAGGCCCAGGCAGGAGCAAAGCTCAGTTCATCACCAGAAGCTGCCAGCCAGGCTGAAGTCTGCCTCCAAGAAGACAAGAAAGGTCAGACAGTCTGACAGGCTCCTCTTCTGATGCTCTTAAGAATGCCAGAATATAATGCTATATATGATGCAGCTTGGGTGAGTTTGAGCCCTTTGGAGAAATACTTCCTGCTCACGTGCATCATTAACAGAAACGTCTCTCCTGTCTCTTTCTCTCCTATTGCAAGATGTAAAATATAGGGGCTCCCTACTGAGCTCTCTGTCTTTGAAATGTGTTGCTAAAGGTGTAAGAAGAAAATGAGAAGGCTCAGGGGCAGACTGTAGGCCATGTAATTTGGCTCTCATGTACTTGAATGTTCCTGCTTCAAGGGCCCACTTGCAAATTCCTTGCTGAGTGATCTGAAATTGTTTCCTTAAAAAAAAGTTTGGTGAAGGCTGTCTGCATAGTGGGGTTTGGAGCTCCTTCTCTGATGGACCAAGCACCACAGAAGGGGCTGGGCAGCAATGTGCCTGCTCTCACTCAGAGGGCTGAAGGACAAAGCTGTGCTTTCTTTGCTGAGAAGAGAACTTGAGACATTCCTGCAGAGCTCATAGAGCCAAAAACTTGCAGGCATGACCCGGCAGCCCAGCCATGGCACAGCAAGTAATTCTGAGAGATGGGCTGACGAGGCCACTGAAGTTCTCTTCTTCAGACATGCAAAATTTGAGGTCCTTTCTCCTCCATGGTATTTGCCACTCTTCTTCACGAGGCTCAGTTCCGTGAATTCTGATGCCCAGCAATTCCAGAGCAATCTTCTGGGTCGCAGGACATGGAAGGTTCACAGGCACAGCTCGTGGCAGGAATGGGCTCCCAGAGCTTTGGTATCTTTTCATTCCTTGGAACAGCTCCACAGGTGAGCAGCAATGGGTTGGAAGCTTCCAAATAGTGTTGAAATGTTTCCCCAGATGAAAAGTCTTTGTAGGTCTGCTCTGACACAATAAAAATGTGGGCAAGGAAGAGCACCATTTGTAAGCAACACGTCACAGCTTTCTGCATAAATGCTCCCAGGCTTCTCAAACTGGGGATAACCAGAGAGAAGAGATGCCCATGCTCAGCTCCGCAGCACGCAGATACAGATCTAATACATCTGGCAGTTTTGCATGGAGTTCTCATTCCTCTAGTTAGTGGCTTCCGCTTTTCATTCTCGAGACAGACAACTATGGCTTAATTTCTTTTTTAATTAAGATTCTGCTCCTTGTGTAGATTGCCTTGCAAACATACCCATCAGCACTGGTAAGAATAGGGGTGTGATGTGAACTGTTTAGGAAAGCTGCATGAATTAGCATTTGATGCAAAACTTGTTCTAGGGCACTGATTAATGTAATTTTAGGTACAGATGGCAGGCCCAAATCTTGTTTGTGGTGAAGTCCAGTGTTTGGTGAAGTTCAGTAATCACAAAACAGTACTGAACAGATACTGATGAATGGTGCCAAAGTAATCTTTTACATCAGCAGGAGTGAAAAATCATCATAGTTTCTGTGGGTGTTGATCTGGGAAAAGGGCAGTTCCTGGGCCAGGAGCATAGAGAGCATCAGAGGTAGAGGCAGAAGGAACTGCAGTGCAGAAATACTCCAGCTAATTAGGGAGTATGAAAAAGCAAAACCAGAAAGGCACAAAACAGAAAAAATCAATACCTTTCAGTAGGCAACTCTTCTTTTCCTGCCCAACCCAGTGCTAAATAAAGGGCTGCAGACAGAAGCAAGGGAGTTTAAATAGAGAACAGGACATTTTTTACAGCAGAGACTGGTGTCAGAGAAGGAGAGGAACTGCTGACACACTGGGTGCGTGTTCCTGTGTCCCCATTTGTGTAGTGCTGGGTAACCTCCAGGAGGACCTGTACCCACTTTCTGTGTCCACATCAGTGGAAAGAGCTCTGCACACTGTGCTGTGTAATAAAAGCTCCTTTGCATGCTCACAGAAGAGCACACAGAGAACCATGGCAGGAGCAGAACCCCGACGATACCCTGCTCCATTGGCTCCCAGCAGCCACCAGTCCATCAGAGTCCATCTCCACAAGCTCAGAGGAACATGGGGACACAGAGGCAGGCAAACTCAGATTAGGGACTCAGCAGAAGAGGCACACTGTCCCAGCAGAGACATAAAACCTACGCTGAGGAGCCAAAGTCCAGGCATCCTCAGGATTCTGCCAGGGACCTGAGACATGGAATGCAGGGGAAGAGCATTGCAGAACTGTGCAGAGCTTATGGAGAGCTGCTCAGGCAGGAACCAAAAGTCACACATTGAGGTGGCCCGAGGAGAACAAATGTGCAGAAGTGAGAAAAGGGGATTAAACAGGCCAGCAACACGTAATTACTTTGCCGGTCAGGATGTTTGCCTGGCTGTGCCCTGTGGTCAGCACAGCTTGTCCTGCTTTCTTTCTGAGCTCCACTTCTAGCTGTTTTCCTGGGCTCTCTGTTTGGTACGGGAGTGCGTGCATGGGGCTCATGTGTGAGCAGTACAACACCTGGAGCAGCACAGGTTTGCCAGTGTGTATGCAGGCTCTTAGATCCAGCCAGGATCGGGTGGGTGAGGAGCAAAGCGGTGGTCGCTGGAGGTGAGACCCTGCAGGCACCAGCAAATGGCTCAACAGGAGCCAGCGCTGTGCCCTGGAAGCCAGGTGGGGAAACACTCCTTTGCTGTGGGGACGATTCTCAGTAATGAACTTTTATGTTAAGCTCTCCGGAGAGGGGAACAACGCGAGGCTGTTCGTGCTGTCTGCACGGACGCCCGGTGAGCTGCTTGGTGTCTGCGTGATGGCCACAGGGACGTGCTGCACACCTGTTCTGTGCCTGCCTTTGGGGAGCACGTTCTCAGCCTCACTCAGAGTTGGACCTGCAGCCAAGAGAGACAGCAGCTTCCCCTCTACCGGGCTGCTGGATTGGGCTTCTCAGTCGGCAGAGACTGAGCTCTGGGACTTGACTGGAAATGCCGTGCAGAGCCAGAAGGACTCCCCACAGAAAAACAAAACAAAACAAAACAAAGCAAACAAACAAACAAACAAACAAAAAACAAAGGCAGCCGGCAGCGTGGGGTCACCAGGGGGGGGAAGAGATTGGGCAGGACAGCCGCAGCCGAGGGGGCAGAGAGCGGCCCGGCTGCGCAGCTTTCCGAGCAGGGGACCGTCTGAAATCTTTCAACGGGCGAAGCCGCTTTGGGTCCAAACGCACGGCTCCCCTGCGGGGATGTGCTCCAAAGCAGACGGGGAAAGAGAGCGGATAGCGGACGGAGCGAAGTGTCCCTCCTCCCTGCGATCCCCCACGGGGATGTGCAGGATGTGCGGGATGTGAGGGATGAGCGGGATGTGCGGGGTGATGTGCGGGGTGAGCGGCATGTGCGGGATGTGCAGGCGCGGCCCCGGGAGGAGCTGCCCCTGCCCCGCCCCGGCTCCGCCCTCCCTGCCGGACAGCGGCTGCCCCTGCCCCGCCGCCGTCGCAGTTCCGTGCCCGGCTCTCTGCGGAAGGTAACGGGGCGGCCCCGGTCCGAGGGATGCCTAGGGAGCCGGCAGCCCCGCGGGAGCCGCGGCGGGAGGAGAGGGCAGCGCGGGGCCGGTGCGGTGCGTGCGGGGGGTGCGGAGCAGCGCGGCCGTCGGGGCGTTCGGGAGCGATGGCTTCGGCCGGAGGAGGTGTTGCAGGACACATTGCGGCCGCCTTCGCCCTGCCTCGGCTATTTCTTGAAAGCCGTGCCAGAAAAAGCCTTTTCTAATATCCGTCTTTCAAGTTGCATATTGGGAAAAATTTATTCTCCGAAGGAATGAATGGTCAGGCCCTGGAACGGGCTGACCAGGGAAGTAGCGGACCTCCGCCCCTGGAGGTCGTCAAGAGATGTGGCACTGAGGGACGTGGGTAGTGTGCGTCGTGGCGATGGGTTTGGGTCGGGCTGGGTGATCTTAGAAGCCTTTCTCCAGCCGTAATGATTCTGAGATACTATTGGAATTAATAACTGGCTTCAGCAGCTTCTCCTGTTATGCCTGACAATGAAGTGCTGGCGACCTTGAATGCTGAGGTCCTTGAATCCTCTCACTGCACGTAGCTTGTTGGGTGGCCTCTGACCCAGTCTCACACCAGACGCTGTGAGTTAGTATTTTGTTGCACAGGAGGAAGCTATAGATGCTTCCCCAAAAGAAAAGTCTCCGTTTTAGATTTGAGTTGATGATACCATCTTTTTAACCACAATGGGAAAATATTAGGAGGAAATTTTCACAGGAGGTTGAGGGAGACAAAGTCTGAGTGGTTTTAACACGCAGGTGATGGACGCAGTGTTCAGCAGAGGTCGTTTCCATGACCAGGGTGATGGTGTTGTTTTGTCTCTGTGCAAAACTCTGCCTGGGGTGGGAGGTGGGATCAGAGTGGCTGTGTGTGTTCCTCTGCCTGGGCAACCTGTTCTGAATGAACCAGCTGATCTGTGCCTCATGTTGTGCCATGTTCCTGCTGTGCCATCTCTGCAGCACCATTGTTGAATACACACTTAAGTAAGGCAGTGAGGATGGTGAGGCACTGGAACAGGTTCCCAAGGAGGCTGTGGATGCCCCATCCCTGCAGGCATTCAAGGCCAGGCTGGATGAGGCTCTAGGCAGCCTGGGCTGCTGGTTGGTGACCTGCACACAGCAGGAGAGTTGGAACGAGATGATCATTGTGGTCCTTTTCAACCCAAGCCATTCTAGGATTCTGTGATTCTCCTTCCCATCAGGTTTGTGTGTCAGATTTACCTGTTTGTGAGATGCTGATGAGGCTGAATGGACTAAAGGGGATGTATGACTAGAAATGTGAGGAAACCTGTTAGTCACAGGAACCTATTTCTGGAGCAGTCCTACTATCAGAATGGTCTGCAAAACTGCAGATGGAGTGGCAGTCACCTTGGGAAGCCCTCAGCGAATCGCTTCTCGCATTTTTCCTTTGTTGTTTGTTGCACCCACTTTCATGTCAGTGCTCCCTGTAATGCCACAGGGTGAAATGCTAGGAGAACTGTTATACTACCTGATAAAATCAAAGCTGTAGCTTTGATCTGGAATCCTGTGAGGTGGAACTTCATTCTCCCTGCATCAATTCCACATCACTCTAGCTGGGGAGGCATCTCACCCTTGCTCCATCTCTGCTTTTCCGAATTGGCCAGTGCAGCTCTGGAAGGGCTGATGAATTAGCTCAGGCATCAAACTGGGTTACAAGACCAAAAGCAGAGGGGCACTGAAACAATCTGAAGGAATGCAGCACTATAGAAAGGGAGGGGATGTCCCTGTTGTGCAAACAAGATGGTGGAGCTGGCCGTATGGAGACAGGTCTTTCCCGGATTGAGCAGAAGGGCAGGAATGTTCAGGAGGGGAAGAAGGCTTAAAGGAAGTTGGTGATCCCTTCTGGGAAATGGCAGGTAAAGTTTGTTTCCACCAAGCAGGCACCACCTGTGCCAGCTACAACCACTGTGGGAAAGGGTGGTTGGGCAGCAGAAATGCCAGCATATGAGTGCAGCTGGGCTTGCAGCCAAATGTGGAGCTTGCCATACAGACTCCTTTGCTTCCCCAGTTTGGCTGTGGGTAGCAGATTTACGGCACATGCTTCCAATTGTAATGCTGTCTAATGTATCCTGGGTTTCACCTCTGTATTTTAGTATATTACTCTCTGAGCAAGCTGCTAGCAAATAGAGCATTGCCTTTCATGCTGGAATGGTTTTAAACTGAGGCAGGGGAGGTTTAGGTTGGATGTTAGGAGGAAGTTTTTCCCCTAGAGGGTGGTGAGGCACTGGCACAGGTTGCCCAAGGAGGCTGTGGATGCCCCATCCCTGCAGGCATTCAAGGCCAGGCTGGATGTGGCTCTGGCAGCCTGGGCTGCTGGTTGGGTGACCTGCACACAGCAGGGGGTTGGAACTGGATGAGCACTGTGCTCCTTTGCAACCCAGGCCCTGTGATTCTATGATTCTATGATTCTCATGTTTCCAAAGAGCCTGGCGTTGTTAAAGCTGAAGGCAAGGTCCTGGGCTTCTTGTGCAGTGGCTCCACATGCAGCATGAAATTTACAAGCCAGCATTTTTCAAGAGCACGTGCTTTCCCCTTACTCCATTCTTGGCACTTGTCAAAAGGCTGTGCAGAAGTTGTTTCCCCATATACTGGCCTCAAGAGTAGTGACATCCTAAGTGCAAGATTACCTGCAGATGTGGGGGAACCCGTTGCATTGCCTGTCCTGAGCTTGTCCACGAGGTCAGTGGTCTTCAGAGCCATGTTTGCAGCTTCAAGGTCTGCACCACAACACGGAGACCAGTGCTGGTACATAGAGTTCTGCATTGAATTGTTGAATTTTCTTCCCTCCTGTTGTGCAAACTGCAAGTGGAATGAAAGCACTGTTTGTGGGAGCTTCTTGATTGAGTGCTGTTGAGCACACAGGGGCTGGGGAAGGGGATCTGAGTATGCTATGCTGAATAGAAAGTTACTCTTGGAAAGCTGAGTCAGGAAATTAGAGGGGAACATTCCTAATATACTGGTGGCTCTTGTCCAGAGAAATACAGCTGAAGGGATGAAAATCTTAATGCTTCCACACAAATCTAGTTTTAGAAGTGAAGGCTATTCAGAGGAGAGGCACTGCTTTTTGTCCTTTTTTTCGTTACACATTATCTTTATAATTTTCTTCCTTTCGTGTGTAATGGAGCATGAAGCTTTTACCTCTCCCCTAGGGCACTTGCTGATATGATTATTATTCAGCGCCTGAAGTCTATGCATAAGTCCACAGTCTTGTCTTCTAGAGCTAATTCAGATGTGAAGCCTGTTAGTTCTGCAGAAGGTTCTTAAACTGTTGCAAATGTCTTCAGGAAGAAAGCTAATACCAGGCAGTTTGGCGGGGGTAGGCAGCAGCATACAGCTTATGTTCAGCATAATAGCATCTGGCCGCCAATAAGTCCAATCAAACCAGTGACAGGGACAGCCTCCAAAGTGTCTGGTAGCATGTGGTCAGCCTGCTTTTCTGATGTTTGTGCCTGTTCCTAGATGCGCTCCTGCCTCCCTGCTTCCAGCCAAGCATTACTTGGATTATTCTTCAGGATTCCAAATGACACTGATTCTCCAGGCCTCTTAGGGAATGGGTATACTCGAGATAACTGCTGTGGGTGACGTGGCTCACTGGAACCTGCAGGTGATCCTTCGGATGGTCAGCAGCTGCTCTGTCTCTTCTGTTGTTCTGCTGCAGCAGGGCCCTGCTCAGGGCTTGGGCATGGAAGGCATGCTGTCTCAGCTCTGCTGGTCCTGAGCAGCTCTGTGCCCCAGCAGCAAACGGCATGCCTGCAGGCTGAGTGGGTCACATGCATGTCATTTCTCTGCTCCGTGACTGCTCTGTCCCCGGGTCGTGCTGCTCCACAGGGCACGTCTATTGTAAGCCAGGATCCCCAGTGAGCAGCACCTGGAGGGAGGCTCTGAGAAGCCCTCTGCCAAGTGGCACGTCTTGTGTAAGAAAGCCTCCATGGGTGCTGAGTGGCACGGTGGGAACAGGACGATCAGAGTGCTCAGGTACTTGGAATATGCAAGGAAAGGCAGCAAGAGAGCTGCGCCTTCAGTTATCCCTGATATTCCTGGAAGTCCGCACGCAGTGTTTGCATCAGGCTGCCTTCATCAGCAGCAAGGCTTGCGGTACAATCTCTTGACTTCCTGTGCTACCAAGCATTCAGTTAAAGACTTTGCACTCAAAGCAGGTGGAGATGGTGTCATTTTTCCTTTGTTTGATTATCTTCCTGGCAGCAGCTGTTTTTAGGCTTTCATTAGGATTAGAAGGCAAGCAGGAGTGGTAATTTTTTTCCATGATATTAAAAAAAAAAAAAGTGCTAAACAGTGAAGATCTTTCCATTTCAGATGCCAAGTAAACCAGGAAATACTACAGCTTGGAAGTGCTCTATGGGGGCAGTAGCTGGGGCACATTGTGTTTCTGACACGGATTGCTGAGATGTTTCATATGGCTTTGTTTCCACATGATGGCTCAGCTTTCCTCCTTTCAGACTGTACGTTCTGGAAGGAGGACTCTGTGTCGGGAGTGTGGCTGCTGGCCCATCCTCAGAGCCAGGGCAGCACAACACAGGCTCTCTTTGTGGCTGCCCACGGCAGCAGATGAGCCACAGACTGTACAAGGGGCTGTATAGGACGTGATGGTGTGCCCCACGTCTCAGTGCACATCCACACACCTCGAGCTTTTCATTTTCTGGGTCCTCACTGAGTTTCCATAGCAGGCAGGAGCTGAGTGAAAATGCTCAGAAGTGTCACACAGGGGACATCAGCTCAGCTGCAAAGTCCTTGCTGGAAGTCAGGCTGTTCTGCAGCACCAAACCGATTATAGCCAGGGCTGATCAGACAAGCAGCTGACATAAGGGTGCAGGGGATAATCTAAATCCTGTTAGTGACATCTGGCAAGGTATATATGATTGTGAAAGCTGTAGCAGTGACACGAAGCGATGATGGCAGCATGGTCCTGGAGCAGTCTCTGGTATCATCTTCCTGGCAAAGGCTTTCTTAGGTTCTGGTGGGAAGGTTTTATCCTGGTCCTTTGGTTCTGCTTTCTGTCCTGATCACATCTCAGAGAACACCTTTAGAAAGTAGCACATGGGAGGCTGTAGAACAGTTTTGTCCCAGTGTCTCGTTGAGGGTGGCTGACCTTCCAAAGCTTTGTTGCGGAGACACCTGGTGCCAAATGAGTCTTTGGGGGCAGCCCAGGCTCACAATGAACTATTTTTGTCAGGAATTAGCTGAGCTTGCTCCTGCCTGCCTGGGAGGCAGAGTAGCCTTGCCCTGCAGTGGTACTTGTAGGAGAGCAAGAGTTTAAGGAGCAGAGATAGATATCACCAGTTCCACTGATGCCTCTGCTCTGTAGATGATGCATTTTGTGACCCAGATCCCCTATCTGGTGAACAGAAAGAGGAGTTTGGCTGTGTGGGATTTGCTTCTTCTGAACCAGCACCCACCTGGTTCTGCACCTGGTCATGCTGTCCAGGTTGGAGAGTCCTTCCCTGGCTGAGGGATCCCACAATGTCTTTCAAGGTCCTCCAGCTCTCCTCTGAGTTAGGAGTGTTAATTAGCTGCTAACAACCTCAGTGAGTGCCTGAGCAGAGTCCTTCTGGCTTCTGAAAACCACTGGAAAGACTGGGGCCTTCTGGCCGCTGCGTGTGAGCTAGAGGGTTTCTCAGTGCTGTTCTCCCAGCCAATGAGATGGGACACGTTGCAAAAGAGAGCATGGCTGCTCCCCTGTCTGCTTCTTAGATCAGCAGGCAGCAGACAGCTGGTCACTGGGGAATAGCATGCCTGATGAGTGGAGCCTCTGCAAGAACCAGCCCCACTTCATCTCAGCAGCAGTCTGAGGATCGATCATTAGCTTTGCTGGTACTGAAATCCGCCTCCAAGAGCCCTTCCAACCACAGTAGCTGAAGTTCGGACACTAGCAGGATCACAGATTTGTTTGCCATGAGAAGACACCAAAGATGTGATGAAGTGCACAGGCCTGTTGTGTTGGATTATGTGTTGTCGTTTGTTGTTGTTTTTTCACAACTTGGTCTGTAATGTGTCTTTCAGAGCTATAGAATACAATATCCTCATAGCACTGCATGCAAAGCACAGACATCACTTTCTCCAGGGGAACTGCTGAAGTTCAGCATCACTGGGGTTAGTTTGCAGCACAGGAGATCTGATCCAGAAGTAGCCATCCACCAAAGGATAAGAAAAAAGGTGGAACGTTTGTCCCCAGAGCTGCTGCAGAAGCTACGGCAGCGTTGGGGTTCCTGGCAGGGAAGGGTCAGAGGCAGGGCTTGATTATCTTCCATGGCCAGACAGTCCTGTGCACACATCAAGGCTTTCTGTGCAGGTTGTGCAGCACTAGATGAGCTGGAGCTCAGCTTCCTGAGCTGGTTGTTCTCATGGTTGTCTGTGCTTGTAAGCATTGC
This sequence comes from Centrocercus urophasianus, assembly GCF_019232065.1. NCBI lineage: Eukaryota > Metazoa > Chordata > Aves > Galliformes > Phasianidae > Centrocercus > Centrocercus urophasianus. Next base: position 10,277,794 of record NW_024884878.1, read on the forward strand.
TTCGGAGTGGCTGGGAGGCTGGCTTGGGGTTGGGAGGAGGAAGACTTAAGGGCCTTTTCCCCCTCAGTGAATTCACATAGGAAGTAGGAATGCCGCATTAATCCTTGCGTAGCTGGGCTTGCTCCTTCAGCCCTCAGAAAGCGAGTTGGAATAATTGGGTCCCACCTGCCAAGTCTGACTTCATTCTGCATTGGCAACATCAGCAGAGCTGGCAGCTGGAGTGGTAAGGCAAATTCCAATTGTTTGCTTTGTGGGTACTAAAGTGTCTGCTACAAAGAAGAAAGTGGAGTGGTCTCACTGCATCTGCCATAAATACACGTATTCTCAAAGCAGTGTGTGTCACTGCTGCTCGTTCCCAATAGTCAGAACAAATTCATGATAAATTTAGCCCCAAATTCCAGTAAACGTAAAGCAAAAAAAAAAAAAAAAAGGATTCTTCTTCATTTGCCTCACACGCATGTATCTAGGATCGTTTATCAGGGGTGCTCTTATTGCCTCTGTGAAGGTTCAAAAATGCAAATCAGTTCTGAAACTTCAGTGGTACTGAAACTGCATCAGTGCCACTCTGGAGGGGGCACTCCAGGAACATCCATGCGGGGTGGTCGATCTGTGATGAGTCGGTACTGCTGATGTCAAGTTGAAGTGTTGCAGATGGGCCTTCTGTGCACTACTGCATGTTGTAGCAGGATGTCCTCTCCTGCTCTGCAGAGCCCGGGAAATCACTAGTGAAATCACTAGAATCACAAGAGGTTTTGCAAGCTTTGTGGAGAGGTTCATGTGCAAGGGAGCCCCTGAAAGCAGAAGAAAATGATTTTGCTCAGCTAGTCTGATCTGATGGTACACATCTGATGACGCCTGTGGGAGAAGTGGAGACAGGTTGTCCTTCCCACTGCATCCTAGCTGTTGGAGCTCAGTGCAGTTCCACCACCCGAAGTCAGACCTGCCCATGGTCTCCTGCCTGCCTCCCCACAGGCAGTCTGTTCTAGATGCTCTCTGGTGGCCTGTGTGACAGTGGGGACAAAACTGAGAGGCTACATAAGGAAAGGCACTGTGCTAAGCGTTATGAAGAGGATCGGAGATCGCTTACCCTAGGTGAGCCCTGTTCTGTCTGCTGGTTGCTCTGATGGTGTTTTGGCTTGGTACTGTCTTAGCAATGTCTGCCATTGCAAGGTGCCAGTGTGTACTGTAACACAGTAGAAGAGCAAAGGCTGCCATCCCACGCAGCTACACTTCACCAGACCTTGCAGGGCTGCTTACCAGCAACACCATGGTGTGTCCTGAAGTTTGTTGCATGGGCAGTGAGAACGTGAACTGCTGGGGTGAACAAAGTCCCAGCTGTGTGTGATCAGAGCAAGGCTGCTTTTTTTTGAAGCAGAGGGAGAATGCATGGCCCTTCTTTGATGCTGTGGTAGCCAAGGGAGGCTGTGGGGAAGAAAGCCTATCCTCAGGTGGATATGTGGTGTGGGAGGGACACTTCTGCTGCTGTGGCACAGATGCATAATTTATGATGCTGGTGAAGACTGGCTGTTCCTGCAACATCTGTTCTCTGTGTCATAAGTAGACATGCTCCCTACTCCCTATAAGTAGACACGCGGTGCCTACGCACTGAGATTAGCCTGGTCTCCAAGTCAGCGTTGTTCCCAGAGAGCCCAAACCATCCAGGTTTCCTCTGAGGCACCAAGCGTGAGTTGTCTGCGTGAGCCGGTGGTTGAGCAAATATACAGCAAGTCTGTTCTTCCTATAGCAGAGCTTAAGGGTCTGAGGTGTGTAGATCCTAGTCCGCTCAAGCTGCTTAATCGTGTGCTCAGGGGCTTGGCCCCAAAATATTTCCAAGATAACAGGTGCAAGTGGGAGGAAGATGCAGATCAGAGTTGGCGTTTTTGTTTGCTTTTGTTGTTGGTTGTGTTTGTTTGTTTGTTTGTTTGTTTTTCATCTTTTAACATTCTTTTTAGGGGATTCAAGCATTTCTGTTTGTTCCTGAAGCTTTTTGCCCTCTGAGTAGGCTCAGAGGCTTTTTCCATAAATTCCATGTTGTGAAGCACAGCACAAGTATAGAGGGGATAGCCTGTCTTTTCTGCAAAGAAGGAAAATGAGAGTCAGCGATAGAGGATGGACCTGCATGTAGAGGTAACAAAGCATCAGTGTGTAACTGGTCTTGATGCATCTGTAGATGAAGCTGCAGGCATCTCGGCATCTGAGCAGAGGGAGAGCTCCTTGGGGCAGAGGAGTGGCTGCGAGCAGGACTTTCTCCCTAGCTCCAAGGGGAATTCTAAAGAACTCAAAAGTACGTTGGGATGAAGATTGAATCTCCAGAGAGATTCAAAGAGCGTGTCAGCCACACTGTTAGGTGCGTGTTGTGGAGTCTGGGGAGCTAGCAGACAGAAAAGGTGAAGTACTGAGGCTGAAGAAGGCATGCGGAGCATAGGCGATGACTGCTCAAGCCTTGGTTTGATATGTCATATATATGTGTATATGTCTTCCTGGCTGCGGAACTGTTATCTTATGATTATTACCCAGTTATCCATCTGGAAAAGGTACTTTTCCTTCTGAGAGCACTATTTGGTTGCAAAGATACTGATTTTCAGCTCAGAGAGGCTGCTGGGTGTAGGAGCAGTGTGAAGAGGGCAGGGTTTTTTATTGTGTTGCCTCATGAAAAGCAGCCAAGAGAAAGCTCAAGAAGGAGCAGAGTGGCTGAATCTTATGACCCCCATTTCTGTTCATTGTTGTGTGGGTGAGTCGTGAGACGAGCCAGAATGGCTTCCAGGGAGGAAAGGAGATGTTGATGAATTCAGAGGAGTGGAAAAAGTGCTAAGGAGCAGGGGAAGTTCAGATTGTGTTCAGACACAATGCATCATACTTCATCTGACAGCTTCCGACCATCTCGTTTATTGTTCTGGTATGAACTTTATAATATTTTTGCTGTAATGGATCATCAACCACTGTCCTCTGCGCTGTCCCAGCATAAAAGAAAATGTCCCTGACGTGCTGGGCTTGTTGTCTGAATAGAAGACATAAGAGAAAGAAAAGCTGGGGACGCACAAATCTTGCAGTCTGAGCAGAAGACAGTGTAAAAGGTGGATATAATAATTCTGACTTGGTCAATATATGACATACAAAGGGTTGATGATCTTCATGATGCTTCGTAGGTGCAAACATTTCCAGATCATTTTGCGTTTGGCTCTCCTGCAGCCCACAGTATTTTCCAGAGTTGGAACAAATCCTCAGAGTGGTGTGTTGCTGCAGGTTTTCTGTAACTTGAAAGGCATGGTGTTGAAGTTACAAATGAGCTGTTTTACCGGGGCAATGATAGAGTGATCAGTTGAGTTTTCCCTCTTTTACTTTAAAGCTGCTCTCCCTTGTCCTATTGCTACATCGGCTGCAGAAAGGACCCTCCTCATCTTTCTTGTTGACACCCTTTAAATACTGAGAGACTGCAGTGAGGTCTCTCCAGGATCTTCTCTCTGCTAAACACCTCCAGCTCTTTCAGCCTGTCTTTGTAGGAGAGATCCTCCAGCCCTCTGTTCTTCCACTAGAAGTCTCTGAAGACTGGAGGAAAGACAAGATCACTTTCATCTTCTGGAGAGGCAAGAAGGAATAGCTGGGAAACTACAGAGTGCTCAGCCCCACTTCCATCCTGGGAAGGCGGTGGTACGGCTAATCCTGGAAGCCACTTCCAGGCATCTGAAGGACGAGAGAATCATCAGGAGCCAGCATGATTCACACAGAGCATTTGACAGCTTGGAAAGCTGCTGTGATGAAATGGGCAGCCTGATGGGTGAGAGAAGAGCAGTGGGTGTAGTCTGCCCAGATTTGGTGGGCTGCTCCTCATAGAGAAGCTGCTGATGGGTGGATCAGGGGCTGTGCCCAGAGGGCACCGATCAGTTGTGCAAGTTCTGGCTGGAGTGATTTCCAGTAATTAGTGGTGAACATCTGGGGTCAGTACTGAGTACAGACCTGTTCAGTACCATCATTAATAATCTGGATGATGGGGCAGTGTTCCCTCGGCAGCTTCACAGATGGCACAAAACTGGGAGGAGTGGCTGGCACGCTAAAGGACTGTGCTGCCATTCAGCACTTGGCAGGCTGGAGAAACGGGCTTTGAGCCTTCTGAAGGTCCACGAGGGAACAGCCCCAGGCAACAGAACATGCTGAGACCACTCAACTGGAAAGCAGCTCAGCAGAAAAAGACCTGGGGTCCTGGCGCACACCAAGTTGAACACGAGCCAGCAAGATGCCCTGGTCCTCAGGCTGGCTACTGGTTTCTTTGGCTATATTAGGCCAAGTATTGCCTGCAGATGATGGAAAGTGATCTTTCCCCTGCACTCTGTGCCACTGAGGCCTCACCTGGAGCACCATGTCTAATTCTGTGCTCCCCTGGGCAAGAGCTATTGGAGAGACTCCTGCAAAGGAACAGGACCATCTCTCCTACGAGGACGGGTTAGGGAGCGGGACTGTTCAGCCTGCAGAACAGAAGGCTTGGAGGAGAAAAGAAGGCTTGGAGGGATATACCCTCCCTATATACACCTGGTGGGAGGGTGCAGAGGATGGAGCCAAGCTCTTTTTTGTATCCTATGGCAGTGCAAGACGGACTTGGAACAGACTGCTCACAAGTTCCCCCTGTATGTCAGGAAGCCCTTCTGTGCTGTGCAGGTGACTGAGCAGTGCTCTCGTTTTCCAGAGAGGTTGTGGTGTCTTTCTCCTTGGAGATCTTCTAAAGCTGCCTGATGTAGTCCTTGGCAGCCTTGCAATTTGTAGATCCCAGATGTGGTCATAGCAAACCTCAGTTTTTCCTTCTTGAGAGAGCTGAACCACAGCATCCAGAAACAAGAGAATGGACTGCAGAGATTGATAGGTCGTTCTCTCCGGTGAGCAGTTAATGCAGTTTAACCACCACTGTGGACTAAACTAAAGCACCAGGTAGGGGAGGTTAGATGGGCAGGAAGAATCATTGTAAATGTGAAAGGTGTTAACATCTCTGTGGTTTTCCCAAGGTTCTGGTTGATCTCTTTGTTACACAGGAGCTGTGAGTTGGTAATTCCAAACAGTGTCTAGAAGACATACTCAATCTTTTGTCATTCTGTTTTCCTGTGGTTTCTGTCACTTTCAGATAAATGGAAGATTTGGAGACTAACTTAATCCATACACGCAAAGCATGTAGGATAGAGCAGATGGTAGCAAAATGGCTTCATCGCTCTCGGGATGGTGCATCCAGGTAAACATGTCTTTTGTGAGTGGGATATCTGTTGATTGGTTTTGATCAGAGACAGCACAGGCTTGTTTCCAGTGAACATGGAAAGCCGCTGCTTGCAGATGTCTCCCATTTTTCCCTAGAAAAAAAGCAAAGTGTTCACCCATAGGTACTTGAACAAATTCTGACCTCTCTGTGCATTTGTGTAGCCCATTGAAAGCAAGGGGTCTGTGTGCTCTGAGCCTTTTTGATAGGGTGTTTTCTGATTATGTCTTAATTAATCACAGCTTCTTGTCTCACAGTGGCAGAGTGTCTGTGACAGATGTCACCAACGATGGCGGTGGCCAGACTGCCAGCCGTGTCAAACTCACCGTCACAGTGTACAAAGACTTGGTCCTCCATCACTACGGCTTCGAGATTTGCCCAGACCTTCCTCTTACAATCGCATCTGTCACTGCAGGTGAGCACCACTGTCTTCTCCATACAGCCATGGGTTTGAGACCCGAGCTGTCCCAGGTGGCCCTTCGGACACCCTCCTACCAGGTACCTCTGGTTAGCATGTGAGCCTCGAGCACCGAGGGGAAAAAGCTGCATGCCTTCACCGTGGAGCCTTCAGCTTCACCATTAGTGTATTGTCTGCACTCAGACTCATCTGACCTTGAAGGGCATGAGATGCTTGAAAGCCAAGTTCTTTCTGCTGTTGAATCTGAAATGCCAAGAAATAGTTCTATCTAATCTTACAGTGCTTAGAGTTCTTACGGTTCTTACACTGAGGTCACCTTGCTGAAAACTCTGTCTGCACTTAAAAAGCTGCAACGAGGAGAGGATCACTGCTAGTACAGGCAGTCCTGTATCCCAAGTTCTGCCTAGGTCAAGCAGATCAACTCTTCCAGTTATAGAACACTGGGGCTTGACTCTGTTTTTAAGCTGTTTTGGCAGTTTAGTATCAAAAACTATAACTCTATTTTTTATTATTTTCTTAAATGGGTACAAACTATTGGCATCAGTGTGACAGACAGAGAAAGGATGTACCCAAGCTGGGCAGAGTAAGTGGTGTGGAGAGGGTAGGTGGGTTCAGCCTCAGGCAGGCTGTGTCAATTCTGTGACTTCCTCCTGTCAGCATCCCATGGCTAAATTAGCTGGGAGTCTTTGGGGGTAAGAAGTGGAGCAGGAGAATTTCTGTTAGATTTTTCTTTTTTCCCTCATCAGAAAGCACCAGTGTTTTGTTAGAGCTGAGGCACAAAGAAACGCATCCTTGTAAGTCTTATGTCTAAAAGCCCTGTGTATGATTCCAAACATTTGCCTCTGTGTGCCACGTGTGCACCCTGATGCCAGAGTGCCCAAACAGACAGGTGGTGGGTGCTCATTTGCTGTATGTGCAAACCTGTCTCACAAAGAAATTAAGCACTGTGTCTTGACCCGCAGGCTGGTGGTGACAGGGGCTGCTGGCATACTCCTCTTCCTCAGACCAGAAGTGCACCTGCTGTTAACCCTTTTGGTCAGGTGTCTGCTGTACTTTGGGAGTCCTCTCAGCAACCAGTGTAGTTGAGGAGGCCTTTGCTGTGCTCTCCTGGTGGCAGAAGGGTTTCACCATGCCAGTTGTGTAGCTTATCTCAACCAGTGGTGCAGCAGGCAGTGTGGGAATCCCTTTCAGTCATTCTGCAGCAATCCAACCTTTGTGAGCATTCCTACTGCTCCCCAGGCACATGCATGCACCACAAGAGCACTGCTTAATGGCTCAGTGGCAGCATCTGGGGCCAGAGACAAGGTGGCATGGACGTGGGCTGCGTGCATCGGCTGGCAACAGAGCCCCAGACGCCTTCCCTTTTTATTTTACCATCCAGAAGGAGTTGTTGCAGCAATTGGGTGCTAGGTGGGAAGAAGAGAACTTGGTGGAAGGTCCACTGTGTGTGATTGACAGCAGGCTGGTTGCCCACAGGGAGCACTGCAGATGGGAAGCTGCTGCCAGGTGACCAGCTGATCCGGATAAACTCTACCATGGTGGAGGACATGTCCATTGAACGGGTGTCTGACATCATCAGGTACGGTCCTGCCCGTGCTGTGCAGACAAGGGGAGGAATGCAGGAGGGGGAGGTATAGGAACCCGCTTTTTCCAGGGGTTACAAAGGCATGTGCAGGTGCTGACCCTGGCTGACTGCATCCCTGTGTGTTACAGGGATGCCGGTGATGAGCTCCTCCTCACTGTCCTGCGCTGCACATCGGTAAGTGCCTTCTCTTCAGCACTATCAGCAGCTCTGCTCCCTGGCCTGGGCAGCCGGGCTGGCACACGGGATGCTCCCCTCTTGCCAGGGTTATCCAGGGCATGGAGAGGCCAGGAACTACCTGCATCCCAGGATGCATTAAGGCCAGTGTGGACCAGCCACCCCCACCCACCCAAGTTGTTCCTTGAAAGCTCTTGATGTTCTCTCAAACCTCAAATGCTTTCTGTGTGTAGAAAAACAGTTATCTCTTTTTTTTTTTTTTTTCCTCTCTGGGCTCTACCTGGCTGCTCATTACAGCCTGAGGATTTCCCCTTGTTTAGTTCAGCAAGTCTGGGATCGTGGTGAGCAAGGCAATGGCCTGTAACTTCCTCCCTTCATTTTTACTGCTCCAGATCTCTCATGAGCAAACAATCCTGTCTGTGCTAGCTGGGTTGTCCTCCCTTGCTCTCTTAAGATCTGGGACCCTGGTGTTGGTCCTGCTTTGGGAAGAAAAGCCTAATTTCAGTACAAAGCTTTGGTGCTGGTTGCCTGTTCCTATTGTATAAGCATCACCAGCAGAGATCTACTGCTTGCACAGTGTGTGTGCCAGCATAGACTTCAGTGTGTGTAAAAGCTGAGTTGCAAAACAAGATGATCAGATGATCAGAGAGCTGCAGCACCTCTCCTATGAAGAGCTGGGCTTGTTTCATTTGGAAAAGAGAAGCTCCAGGGAGACCTCCCTGTGGCCTTCCAGTACTTGAAGAGAGCATATAGATAGGATGGGGAACAGCTGTTTGTGAGGGTGGATGGTGACAGGACAAGGGGGAATGGCTTTAAACTGAGACAGGGGAGGTTTAGGTTGGATGTTAGGAGGAAGCTTTTCCCCCAGAGGGTGGTGAGGCACCGGCACAGGTTGCCCAAGGAGGCTGTGGATGCCCCATCCCTGCAGGCATTCAAGGCCAGGCTGGATGTGGCTCTGGGCAGCCTGGGCTGCTGGTTGGTGACTCTGCACACAGCAGGGGAGTTGAAACTACATGATCACTGTGGTCCTTTTGAACCCACACCGTTCTAGGATTCTATGATTCTGTGACTTGGACAGCTGTGTTCGGGCTCTGAAGGCAGTCACTGTCCTGATAGCTGAGAGTCCTGCAGCGAGTCTGGATTGCCTGGGAAGATTATTGACTCCTACCATCACCTGCTCCTGCAGGTGTGAAGTAACGTGATGTGAGCAGCGCTGGCATCAGCCCTGGTCCTCCGCCTCCTCCGCGAGCCACTGGCTCTTCACACAGCTGCAACAGGCTGAGCTGCCAACAGACTGCTGTTATTTTTTCAGGGTGGCCCTAAGTCATCATTTCTCACCGAGGAGAAGAGGGCAAGGCTGAAAACAAACCCTGTGAAAGTGCGTTTTGCAGAGGAAGTGCTGGTGAACGGACACGCACAGGTGAGCGGGGCACAGGTGCATTGTGTGCTGGGAAGAAACAGGCAGTGCTGGGCTGGGTCAGAGCAGCTGGGAGCCACAGAGTGGCTGCACCCTCATTGTGCACCCAGGGCTCTGCCCTGCGTATGCATCCCATCATCTGGTCCCAGCTGGGTTCGTGGGCCCCTGGGTGATGGGGGGAGGTGCTGGCATCTCCATAGGGATCTGCTTACTTTGGCTGATGAAGAGCTGGTGTGAGTACTGCTTCTGTCTTTTTGGCACAGTGTGAACTTTCTGCCCAACTTTCTGGCGAATCCTGACCCTAAAGATAACTGGTGAATCCTATTATAGACACCTGTTATTTTTCTGCCAAAGAATCTAGATTGCCTCTCCTGGCCTTCAGTAGTTCCCTGATGCCATTCACTTCAGAGCATTTGGTGCAGGTGGCTTCACTTTGCAGTTACATTTGGCATCATATGTGCTCAAGCTAGAGCTCACTGTTTCCTGGCTGCTCAGAGAGCTTTGCAGAGCATTCATGGCTGCTTCTGTGATAGACCACCTATAAGAAGCTGAGACAGTCTGTTCTGATGTGAAAGAAGACTGTGGCTCACTGAAAAGATGCTACAAATTTATCGCTGGGTTTCTGGGGCTGGTAACAAATGAGCTGGGTAGCTGTGAGTCTACAAAAGGACATGCAGTGAGAATACTTGCAGCTTATCCTGAAGGAGGAGCAGCTCTTAAATTTGTGTCGCTAAGCTCAGTGATTGGGATGAAATGCGCCTCATCCTTATCCCTACGGGTTGGTGCTGTTCAGATGATAAAATTGGATCAAATCTACTTATATCTACATACATGTTTTTAACTTGGCATGGTGATGAACAGCCTCTAGCCCCTTTTCTTTCCTCTGGGCTCTCCAATCTCTGGTCATAGAGAGCTGACCTGCCCCAACTCAGGCGGAGCATTGAGTGGCAAGCATTTCTTTGCTTTCATCTCCAGTTGCATCAGGGCTGAGGGGCAGGCTGCAGTGAGTGCCCTGGATGTCACGAGGCTATTGGACAAGCACAGTACAAATGCTCTGGTTCTTGCATGTCCTGACTACAGGCATGTCAGGACCCTTTCTCCTTTGCTAGCCTGGGCTTGGAAGGAGGAGAAAATTTATTGCCTCTTTCTGGAAAAGCAATATTCACCATAGACAACAGCTGCTCCGTTTGTGTGAGTCAGAACCACCCTCCTTTTGAACGAGAGCTGTATTAAGGCAAGCAAAAAAGACATTACAGTCCTGAAAAAATCTGCAGAGACTCCTGTTTCATTAAGTGATCTTAATGGAGCATTGCTAAATGATCTCTGTGACAACTGGAAGGAGCCCAAGGCTGCCTTTTGCAGCTGAAACCTGAAACCGTGGTTTGGGAACATAAATTGTTGATGAGGCTCAGTGCTATTCAGCCTCCTCTTTGTGCTGTGAACTCAGTACATGTTTCCATATAGCTGAATGATACTTAAGAGCAGGGTCCCCTAGGATCATGAGGTCAGCATCAGTGTTTTACTAGAAGACGTAGGCCTGTTTGTAACCTGGAGTAAATCAACCACATACCAGACAAAACAGGTCTGGGATGCAGGCTTAAGTGGTAGCAGAAGCTTTCAGAATGAATTCAGAGTGGTCTATCAAAGCCTGCACAAAAGGAGAAAAGCCTCACCTGGATATCCTGGCCAGTTGATTGGATCTGAGTGTAAAGTGTTGATACTTCATCTGAATACGAGAATTTCTGTATAGCTGTAAAGTTCTGCTGTGTGCTGGCTGTACAACATGTGCAGCTAACAGAAAATACGTGTGCTAGGTGCAAATGAGCATCACTTCCCTGAAAATAATGAAGAACCCAAAAGCTGTCAAAGCTTTGGTGTGTTTGTGCTATTACATGAAGGAGTTAGAGCTCATGCTCAGCAGCAGTGGCAGCCTTCACTCATTTGTCGTGGTAGTACTGTCAGAAGCTTGAACCTCACAGAACGGAAAGGAAGAACAAGGAACAAATCACAGAAGTGTCTTTATGTTCTTTCTTGTAGTGCTGCCGGGGCACGTGGACGGTATCAAGAGCAACCAAAGATGTGAGATTTATAAGATGTTGCAAAGCAAATGAAACACGGGAGAGATAATCCTAAAAATGCTGTTCTCAGCCTTGAGACTGTCGTGACAGGCAGATGAACTGTTCTAAGATTGGAGAAACGTACTGATTCAAGAACATAAGAAAGATGTGCTGCTGATTGGCAAGTCCAAGGGTGAAGGAGTAAGCCTTTTCAGTGCCAAAGAATAACAAGGCCAAGGCTGAAAGCAAGAACAAAGGTGCAGATGACCTCTCCTAAGGGAAAAATGTGGAGGTCTGAAGGCTACAGCTCCAGACAGCTCCAAAAAGATGGTGTCTTTCCCAAAGCACCCAAGGGAGCTGCCTTTGCAGTGGGAGCCATGGTCTTGTCCAACACATTTAAGACATACTTCCAGAATCTCGGGTGACACCTCCTCCTCTTTGGGAAGTCGCAGTGATGTATCTCAGGGGGATGCTCAGTACCTCTGTGTGTTAACTGAATCCTACAGCCTTCCCCTGCCATGGAAGTTGTATTTGTCGTAGGGTTTGAGTAGCTCTTGGGGTGGAGGCACGGCTGCTGCCAGTGGGGAGGTGTCACTGTGGGGCCTTAGCACAGCCTGCTGCTGGTAAAGGGAAGATGTATTTTCTGCAAGCCACAGAGGACATATCTGAACCATCTATAGCTGTTGAACTAGGTGGAATTTTATCGTAAAGGTATTTGTTTTGTTCTTTTACTCTTGCTCTATCTCAGGAGCATAATGAGGGAATAAAGCTTAGTGCTATAAAAGAAGGCTGCAAAAGCAGAGCAAGATTTATTTTAATTTGACAGGCTTGAGGAGTTGGCCCATGCGAATCTCATCAAGTTCCAAACGGCCAAAGGCAAAATGCAGCCCCTGTGCTCTGGGGCATTCACCAGAACAGACTGGGTGATGAATGCAAGCCTATGGAGAAGCACATGTGGATGTTGATAGGTGAAGAATTACATATGCAGTGGCAGTGTTCACTGCAGCCCAGAAGGACTGCGGTGTCCTGGTCTGTAGAAAGTGAAGCATGGTCAGCAAGTTGAGGAAGGTGATTCTCCTTTACTTGGCTCTTGTGAGACCCTGCCTGGAGAATTCAGTGAAGCTCTGGTGCTCCCAGGGAGAGAAGAATATAGACTTCTTAGTGCAGGTCCACGAGAGGGCCACAGAAGTGATCAGAGGGCTGGATCAGCCCTGCTAAGAAGAAAGGTTCGAGAAAGTTATGGCTGTTCAGCATGGAGAAGAAAAGTTTCTGGGGAGACCTGACAGAACCCTTTCCCTGCTTAGTGGGGTTTTAAAAGAAAGATGGAGAGAGACTTTTGCACCAGAGCCTAATGGTTTTAAGCTAAAAGGAGGTAGATTTAGATTAGCATGAAGAAGAAATTTTCTACTATGAATGTGGTGAGACACTGAGCAGGTTGCCCAGGGAAGCTGTGGATCAGCGTCCACTATTGGAAGTGTTCAAGGCCAGTTCAAAAGGAGCTCTGGACAAGCTGATCTAGTGGAAGACATCACTGCTTACTGCAGGGAGACTGGAGCTAGATGATCTTTAAATGTTTCTTTCAACGCCAACCATTCTGTTCTTATGTGATTTAAATCAGGATGTGCTGCGTCAGGCAGAGCAGCCTGGTGCCAAGAGGCCTGATGTCCAAGGATTAATTAGTGCTGTTTCTTTTGTTCCACAGGGGAATTCTCTTCTTTGTATGCCAAATGTTCTCAAGGTATACTTGGAAAATGGGCAGACAAAAGCCTTCAGGTTTGAGACCAGCACTACTGTAAAGGTAATGATGCTTGATGTCTTTGTTCTCCCACCTCTATTCAATCCAGTTGCAACGATGCATGTAGTGTAACGTACAACCTCTTGGTTGTACTGGCCAGCTGGTGCCCCTTGGATTGCTGCCTGCTGATGATCAAGGTGGATTTTCTTTGCCATTCCTAAAGGGGAAGCATTACTTTGATTCTCAGCGTTCTTCTTAGTAACTGATTTTCACATAACTTGTAGGAGCTCAGCTGTGAGACCACTACAACTTTGTAAGCGTGATTAAAGTTGGGTGTCTTAGCTTCAGCTGGGACAGAATTGTTTTCTCCAGAGTGTCTGGTGCGATGCTATGTTTTGGTTTTAGGAGAAAAGCTATGTAGATGACACAGCAGTATTTATAGTTGCTGCTAAGCAGTGTTGTACAGAGTCAAGGCCGTTCTCAGCAAATGGCTGGTGGAGGGTGGCCCAAGAAGGTGGGAGGGAGCAGAATCAAGACAGCTGACTTAAATTGGCGAAAGGGTTGTGATACAATGTGGAAGGAGTTTTGAAGGATGTATGAGTTCATCTTGTGGTCTTCCACTGCTCGGGGAGCTGGCTGGGCACTGGCTGGGGGGTGGTGAGCTATTGCTTATGCATCACTTGCTGCATACATTCATATTCTACTTTTTTTTTTTCTTTTATTCTGTCCCCTGTCCCACTGGAAATGGGGGGAGTGAGTGAACAACTGTGTGGTGATTAGCAATCTGCTCAGTTAAACCACTGCATTGGGCAGGAGGACAGCTTGCTTGGAAGACTGACCAGTCAGCATCTGTCCATGCAAACTTTGCTTTCCTAGGAAATTACTTGGCTAAATACACAGGAGAAAGTTGTTTAATATAGCTTTGATGATGTGCGTACCTGAAAGAGAGAGCAAGTCTCCTGACTTGCCTGTGGAGAGCTGAGACCAGGTTTAAGTATCGTGTGAACTCAGAACAGTGCAACTGGGAGCTGTTATTTAAAGCTCCTGTCCATATTCCAGCCTCATTTCTGCATTGGTGGAAACATCTTCCCTGCACAGACATGAAAAGTGATGACTTCCTTCAGATGAAAAAGTAGTTGTGCTTGGAACCCTTGCAGACAAGTTGATAATAATTCTCTTCAAAATACGAGATGCTGGTTGCTAGATCCATTAATACAACAGCTTCCATAATTCCCATGCTTACAGTAAGGCCTACAACTATGTTTTTGTAGCCTGTTTTTACTGAGGTTCATGGGCTTTGCTTGTGCACGTTGATGGTAGGCCATAATTTGTTTAAATGGTACGTAATGTTGTGCAGTGGTACAGCTGCTGAGGAAAAGATATTTAATAAACAGACATTCTGGAATCTGACTGAAAGAATACACAAGGGCAAAGTAAGGAATTTATATTTGTAGTGCAATGAAGAGTTTCTTGAAAAAGAAAAGGTTTCTTTTCTGCTTCATCCAGACTTCAAGAACTGTTGTGATTTGCCATGCAATAAAGACCCAATTCTGAAATTCCTTTTATCAGCCCCCCCAAAAAAGAAATAATGAAATAAAGCAAGCTAAGGAAGGTGCTAAGGAAGTAAGGGTGAGTTGAAAGGAGAGATGTGAATTGCCCCTCTGTGAGGAACTTTCTTGTAAAGGACAGATTAATTCCTCATGTTTGGCTTACCTCTAACCTGGAACAAACTTTTCTCTAAGAGAACTGAGTGGAAACCCTCATTGCCATCCTCGCAGAAACATTCAAATTTGTGAAATACTTTCTGAGATAAGCGTTTCCCAAGTTGCTGTGCTACTTGAGATAACAGATGAGCGAGATATTTATGCTCACCCCAAGAGGAGTGAGTGAGTTATGGGAGTTCTTTCCCAATCTGTGCACAGTAAAGCCATCTGTAATGTTTGCTATCTGCCAAAAATACACACAGTCATTTCCACAATGCTTGGTGTAGCAGAAGAATTCTGCACAACTGAAACAACACATCAAATTTGCTATGAGCTTTACTAACGATGGTGGTCTCTGTTTCTTGGGCTGTGGTGGGGAAAATGGTTTTTCACCAGGTCTTTGCCCTTTCTTTGAAAAGTGTTGGAGAGTTTTAGAAAGCTGGAATATCTCACAACAGATACGTGGATTGAAGGTGACAAAGTGCTCCAGACTGTGGGGCAAAAGCTTTGGACCTGAGGCACCTAGGCCATGCAACTGTAGGAGATGCATGCGATGCTTGTCGCACCTTGCAACTTTGCATCTTGCAGCACCGTTGTCACAGCAAGCTGCAGTTTCTCTCCCTTGTCCTTCTGCCCTACAAAAAAAATCGATCATCCTCCGTTTCTCTGCAGTTCCTTTGGCTCCCTTTGTTGCCCACTGGCTGGCAGCAGTGGATGTGGGTATCTGTGAATGCTGTCCTGCCTGGCTGACTGCGTCCTTTATTACTTGGCTGCCCTGCTGGGATAACACGGCTGGTAACCACCAGGCTCGCAGAAAGGCTTGGCTTTGGCTGTTCCCTCTGTGCTGCCCCACGCAGCTTCCCAAGGCTGGCCAGAATTGTCTGCACTCAGACAGCATTCATGCCATCTACAGCAACTGTGTTGAACTTCTGTTTGACCACCTGTGTGCTTTCCTTCCCCAGGACATTGTTCTCACCTTGAAGGAGAAGCTCTCCATCCGGAGCATCGCGCACTTTGCCCTTACCCTGGAGGAGCAGTACAACGCAGCAAAGATCCATCTGCTGCATGAGGAGGAGCTCATCGAGCAGGTGTGGAGAGCCCCTGGCACGGCCCCGCAGCCGTGTGGGCAGCCAGCACCAGAGAGCTGTGGCTGGTGAGGTGCAGAGGGGCCGTGCTCTGCAGGTGTCACAAGTGGGCTTGGATATCTTCTCTCTGTGTGAATGCCAGCCCCCTGAGGAGCAGCACTTTCAGCAGCACCTCTGTCCCTGTAGAGAGCCCTCAGGGCAGTACTTGTGGGCTGATGCAGCTCAGAGCATGTAGAGCAAACTGTGAGACAAACGTGGTTTTTACCACCTGTCAGAGAGCCCGCTGACACTGAGGACAGAGACTGTCTTAAAATGACTGGTAGTTACAAGATTTAACTCAGCCGTACGCCAGGTTTGGTTAAATTCCTAACAAACATTTGTGTTCTACAGACAGAAGGGTAGCTCTGTTATTAGTTCTGGGCTAACCTAATTTAGGAGAACGTGGCTGCTTGGGAGCCAGGACCGCAGCCGTGACACTGTGTTGGCTGATGATCCGCTGTGATGCAGAGGCTAGAAAGCTGACATCATCCCCTCGAGCGTGTGTGCGAGGCTGTGTAGGTTCTGTTGATGAGCCTGTACTGGGTTTGCTCAGAATAAAATATGGTAATGTGCAGTCCAGGGGTCTTAACGCTCTGTTAACGTGATGATTAGGATCCAAGTGTCTGCTTTGTGCTGCTGTATCTTAGGACAGAATCACAGAAATTTGCCCCTTCCTTTGTGGTTACATGTCCTTGAAGCCTCTGTCATGGGTGTGCTACAAGCATATGAGATTAATAGACGCTAATTAAGCTGTGCTGTCAAATGACTTTGAGGCTACCATGGGGGGGAAGAGAAAAACAGAAGAAGAATCAAAGATAGAAATACGGACACTGTCAACATCTCCTGGCATTTGCTAAGGACAGCAGCTAATCCGCAGCCTTCCACCTGCCAGGGGCTTTGAATGCTTTCTTTGAGCTCATGCTGGATGCTGTGCGCTGTACTTATGGGAGGACTCCAGCAGTTTTTGTGGCTGATGATGTTTTTCCCTTGCAGGTTGTCCAGAAAAGAGATTCCCATGACTGCCGATGCCTCTTCAGAATTTGCTTTGTCCCAAAGGACCCCTTAGACCTGCTGCAGGAGGACCCAGTGGCCTTTGAATATCTCTACCTGCAGGTGAAATCGAGACGTTCCATAACTCAGGAATAATCATTATTTTTCTATCCAGTTTACTCTCAAGTGTACTTGCAGCCTGTTTAGTTATGTGAGTATGAGATGTAGAGCATAAGCATTTGGGTTGAGCTTGTATCAAATTCCTAAATCAGCCTGGATTTTTAACAGAAAGAGATTGAAATGAGCTGGCTGATTCCCTCTGCTTGGTCCACTGCAGTCGTACCAAAGGCCTTTATTCTGGCTTCTTAACCTTCGTGCTAACTCAGCTCTGTTTGTTTCAGAGCTGCAGTGATGTGCTGCAGGAGAGGTTTGCTGTGGAAATGAAATGCAGTATGGCATTACGTCTGGCTGCTCTGCAGATACAGGAACGGATCTATACTTGTTCTCAGCCACAGAAAGTCTCTCTGAAATACATTGAGTAAGTTCCAGATTTTCTCTGTTATTTTGTGACCAAGCCTGGCAGATGTAGGGAGTTAATAGCAGCCCTGTTTTTGCCCAGTGCTTGGTTCTGGGCAGGAGTCCATCTCTGACCCAAAGAGACTTCAGCCTGTTGGTTTTGCCAGTTGTTTTAAGGCAAGGTAACTGCATGAGCCTCGCTGTCTTTAACCTGCTGAGCTGCTTGGGTAATATGGACAGTGTAACGTGCTAGGCCAGTCCCTAACAGAGGGAATTTCTAGCCTGCAACTGCAACAGGGGCAGAAAATTGCAAATCTCTTGTATAGTTGTGTTACCAAGGCTGCTTCTGCCAGTACAATAAGATCTGCATGCTGTCGTTCAGAGAGGGAATAATCACCGAGTTTGCATAGCTGTACCCTACATCCATTCACCTACCAGGACCTTGTCAGAAATACTCAGTTCCAGTCCTCGTGCGAAGTAATGGGATCTGAAAAACAGCACAGAGAAAATGTTTCGCAAGCCTCAGGTGCGTTGAGCTGCCTTTTGGAGCTGTTAGATAGCACGTGCTATGAAAAGCAGCCCTACTTTAAGAATTTGTCATGGCTTCTCATTCAAAAATGGGCATTTGTGCCATAACTGCTCCACAGAGCCTCCACCAGCTGATGCAACACCACTAATTCTGTGTGTACAGCCAGGGACACCCAGCCACATGTAGTCAGTGCAGTGCAACAAGCAAGTCTGGATAAGTGCAGCATTCTCAGCTCCTAGTATTTAACACCTCAGCTGAATAAATTCTTGAGCAAAATGTATGTGCCATATTTTTAGGTCTGAGGACTACAAGTGTTGAAATGTAGTAATCTTGTAACCTAAGTGAAGTGAGTGCAAAACCAGAATTTTCATCCTCTCCATGTCAAAGACAGACAGGACTACTGTGCAGACTGAGATTGTCCATATAGCAGTGGAAAGCAGGGCATTCTGCATGAGGGCATGTGCTGCAGTCCCATCTCCTCATGCGCTAGCAGCCCACAAAGGAGTGAATTTGAGTGTGGCAGTCATGTTGAGTGATCCTTTCTGACACATCTCAGCATCCTAATGCTGCGAGCACCTTGAGCCTTTGTCCTTCCTTGCTGCTGCCCTCCAGCATGCCCCTTGTAGCTGAGGGACAGCACAGCTGGGTTGTCCTCAGCTCCCCTTCCCCGTGCTGGTGGGACCTCACCAAGAGTGCTGCATCCAGATGTGCAGTCCTCAGTACAGGAGAGACGTGGAGCTGCTGGAGTGCATCCAGAGGAGGGCCACAGAAATGATCCCAGGGATGGAACAGCTCTCCTACAGCACGGGCTGAGAGCTGGGCTGTGCAGCATGGAGAAAAGAAGGCTCTGGGAGACCTGATAGTCTGCTTGCAGCCTGTCAGTATCTGAAGGGAAGCTGTAAGAAAGAAGGGGACAGACTCTTTAGTAGGGCCAGCTGTGGTAGGAAAAAGGGAAATGGTTTCACACTAAAAGAGGGCAGATTTAGATTGGGTATAAGGATGAAGGTTTTTACACTAAGGGTGGTGAGACCGTGGCACAGGCTGCCCAGGGAGGTGGTGGGTGTCCCATCCCTGCAGACAGTCGGGCTCTGGGCAACACGATCCAGCTGCAGGTGACGTTGTTCACTGCAGAGGAGTTTGACTAAATGACTTCTAATGGTGCCTTCCTGCTCCAAGAGTTCTGTGATTCCATCTTTCTGGCAGGAGGGACTGGGGAATTGAAAACTTCATCTCACCAACTTTGCTTCGAAACATGAGAGGAAAGGACATAAAGAAAGCCATCAGCTACCACATGAAGCGGAACCAGGTCCTACTGGACCCTCGGCAGAAGGTAGCGTGCGTCGCCTGGTTCCAGGTGCCTCCTGGGATGCCAGCTGCATTCCTCAGTACCAAAGAGGGCATGTCTTTCCTCCTTGGGTCTCCTCATGTGTGACCATTGCTTTTTTCCTTTTTCTTTCGTAATCTCCTTTGCAGCACATGCTCTGATTTCCTTGTGTGGTGTGTTCTGATGTGGGTTGCTTGTACAGTTGCCAGGTGGTAATAGTGGTAATGTAGTACTGTCCTGTTCAGATCTGTAGCACAAGCAAAGCTAATGCACTGGTCAGATACTGAATCCTGTATGAAAAGAGCATTGTCTAGTTTACACTCTACCTTTATTCTTCTGTCATGTTTCTAAACAATATTTCTTCTTTTGCAAAATGAAGCATATGCTTGCAGCAGTCCAAGTGCGCCTGAACTACTTGCAAATACTGGGAGACCTGAAGATGTACAGTGGGAAGATCTTTAATGCCACCCTGATGGTACGAGTGCTGTTAATCCTTGCTGCTGAGGTTTGACATACTGTCTGTGCATCACTCATGCAGTATGCAGGGGCAGTAACTTGAAGGGCAGGGCACCAGTTTTAACCCTTTTCCTTCACATCTGAACTGTTACACGGCTCTGCCTTAATCGCAGCGAACCTTATCCAAAGCAGAAATTCCCAATTATAATCTGAATTGATTGTTGATATAAGATTAGCAGAGCTGTTCTGGCTGGGGGGTTCTTGGTTTCTTGCTGGTCCCAGTACTGATCCATAACGAGTGGTGAACCACCCCCTGTTTGGGTGTGTAGCAAAAGAGGACCTTGCTGATCGATTGCACTAATGCTGCTATTTTTACACATCTGGCCCAGTGCAGGAAAATGGGTTCCTGCTTTGGTTCCATCTTAATACTTGACCTTTTCCCTTGCAGCTGCAGGACAGGGAATCCTACGTTGCCTTGCTGGTGGGTGCCAAGCACGGGGTGAGCCAGATAGTCAACAGTAAGCTCAGCATCGTAACCAGTCTGGCAGAGTTCACAAACATCAGCAGGGTGGAGCTTACAGAAGAGTCAGAGAAAGTGAGCACGGTGAAAATCTACCTGCAGGACCTGAAGGTGGGTGTTGCTTTCACATCAGCCAGCACATGGCAGAGGAAAAGGGGGGACTGTCTTTTTTTTTTTTTTTAATAATCTGACACTTAGCTGATGGTATCATTAGTGCAAGAGGCTTAGAACAGACCCAGAAGAGAAGGTTCTTAGGAAGTATACAAAATGACTGAAGAGAAGCAATTATTTTTGCTGTGCATTATCAGTGACTTACCAAAAAAGCAAAATGCAACAAAAAATGATTTATTTCTGTGTTCCTCATATGGAAACAGAGTGCTGTGCAGCTGTGGCAGTATGAGGGAGAAAAAAGTCTTTTCAGTGTGTGGCAAATGGTGGTGAAAGCTGTGTTTGTTCTAAGATTGTGTCTGCTTTCTGTCTCTCCCTCCCTTCTTTCCCCTCAAAAAGCTGCTGACTCTGCTGCTGGAATCAAACAGTGCGAAAGATCTTGTCTGCCTCATCGCTGGCTATTACAGGCTGTTTGTGGATGCCAATGTCTCCATATTTACTTGGGGAGAGAAAAGACAGCAACTACACCGCGTCTCAGCCGAAGAAGGTTAATTTGCCAAAGAATGGGGAGGAAGTAGGTCAATCATCCAGTGGAAGCAGTGTCATTCCTTCCTGGGAACGGCGTCATGGTAGCCTGGGAATGCTCGGTGACACTGCAGAGAGCTGAGTGTCAGCCTCTCTGCCAGCACTGCTAGCTCCCCATTAAACCCAGATGTGTTAGGCTGGGGCAGAGCGGCAGCAACTGACAGCTCTTCCCTAGAAGGAGAGGCCAAGTGCCTGTCAGCAAAATGGCAGATGTGTTTCTGGGCGCTTGTGCTCTTTCACCAAATGCCTGAGCAGCCTCCAATGTGCTCTGGCCAGGAGATGGCAATCTGTTTGCGGTGCTGTCCTGTCCCTTGTCAGGATAGCTCTGGTCCCATAGGGGTTGCAGATGGTCATCAGACAGCAAGTTTTCTGCAGCTCCCCTTGTACTGCCCTGCAGTAAAACTAGACAGAGCAGGCAGGCAGGCAGAGCCAAGCCTCCGCCTGCAGGTTATGGCCCTGCAGGTCAGATTGCATCTTTAGGTGGTTTGCTGATGAGCAAGTGAGGGCAGAGCTCTTTTGGCTCTGAATCACTGCTGTGTGGCCAAGTTTGCAACCCTTTTCTGACTGCTCCTCTGTGCCACCACACAGCACAGGCTGACAGATGTGTTTTAATCACAGGGTATGAATCTCGAACCTGCAGCGATTCTGAAGACTCCTGGGAGATGGATTCGTCCTCAGAGCACTGCTTGGGCACACCTGCAGCATACAGCAGCACCCATCCTGCACCTGAGGAGAAGGTTGGAGAGCTTCAGAGCCTGGAAAAGGGCAGCACAGAGCCCCAGGCTGGAGGGAATTACCAACGCGACAGGGGTGACAATGCAACAGACAGCACATCTGATGCTTCTGATTCAGCCAACACAGAGAGCCGAGGGTTTAAGACGAGTGGCTCGAGTGACTCAATGGATGCACTGGAAGAAGATGAATTGGAAACTTGCTCTTCCTCCAAGCCAGAGTTTTTCCACTTCTACACACCCACCGTGCACGAGATGAGCAGCTTGGACAAGAACTCTTTACCCATTTGTGCTGCAGGAGGCTCTGGCAGAGCAGAAGCCACAGACTTCTACTGTTTCTTGCAGGTACCAGAAGCAGAGAAGCATGGGTGTAAGCACAGCCCCTCTGAGCAGAAAGGAGCAGACGCTGATGTGTCAGTGTTGGGGACCAAGCTGTCTGAGAGAAACTCCATGGACTATTACAGCCTGTGCTGCAGCATTTCCCCTGCAGGCAGCACGGAGAGGAGCAGCGTCAGTCACAGCCATGACAGAAATCCTTGGAAAGACGAGTCTGCCCAGGAAGAGGTACCCCTTCCTGGAGGAGCAGAGCAGGTGGCAGAAGCGAGTGATCTCATTCTGGAGCCACCCCTGGGCTTTGGTGACACCAGCTCTGAGGAGGAGTTCTACGATGCTGCCGACAGACTCAGCCCCCCCTCTTCCCTGGCAGGTAAACCCTCACCCACCCGCTGTCCTCTTCCTCTCTCCTCCTGGGCTGGGTGATGCCTGCCTGCCACGTCAGCCTGTTGGTAAGGATCGTCTTCTGGCAATTCATCCTATTCATGGGTTTTCCCAAGGTTTTTGTGGAACCTTTGAACATCTGTTCTCCAGAAGCTGCTCTTTCTCAAGTACACTTTGCAAAGCTGTCAGTGAGTGTGCATACAGGGGTCAGAGCAGCGGCAGATTTGTCATCACCTCCAAGCACTGGATCCAAGAAAAGAGTCTGTTTTCAAATGAGTTTCAAATTCTGGAAAGTCTCCAGGTTTCTGCAGGAGTTCCAGACTAGGAAGCTATGTCACTGCCAGATCTGGAAGCCAACATGCTGCAGGACTAAGTTCTGTGCAGCCTTCTACATAAGCTGTCTTTGGTTTTGAAGAGGGTAATGCATCCCAGAGTCAGAGTGCAGGAGAGATGCGTGCCTTTGAACAGGCAGGTGCCTTGATGACAGGTCCTTCTGCTTTCAGGCTCTGCCTTCACTCCTCCTTCCAGCTGTGGGACATCTTACTACTCCGTGCACCCCAGAGATCAAAAATAGAGGAGGGGTCAGAGGCTTGCTCAGCTTTATGGCTTGCTCCCTAGTAGTTGTGTTTTCTCATAAAAGTTAGGACTCCCACTTCTGAATGAACCACCTCTATCAGTGTTAAACGAATTTCAGAATTTGTTTTGTGTAGCTGTAACCATGTTGGCTTTTGAATTAATGCATGGTGACAGTATGGTGTTCAGGCACAAAACTGCATCCTCTGGATATTTTTATGATCTACATATCCAGGCTGGGAATTTCTGATAATGTTTCTATTCAATCTGCCCCTGTAAACAGTAGTTCCCCTAGCACGTTACTTGTGTCACCAAACTTAACTAGAGAATTGCAGCTGTATCTGCAGTCAGATCAAGTCACTCTGGCGAAATCAAAGGGAAAGATTACCCAGCTCCCTTTGTAGCTAATCCTGGACTTCAGTATTTGCAGCCATGAGTCAAAACTTTTTTTTGTTTCTTTCTGACACAGCTCATTCCAAGTTGGTACATGACCATAAGAGAGACTTTCCTTTGGCACTTGGGAGGCAGGCTCTGCTGCCAAATGCTCCTGTCTGCGACTGCAGGACTTAAGAGCTTTTTGGCTCCTGGGAGAGATGTACATGTATTCTGCTGCCTGGGGTCATTTCCTGACTTACATGTTCTTTCCTTGCCAACAGGCTGCCAGACAACATCCCAGGAGAATACAGAGGATAACTGCATCCTAAAGAAACCAAGATGTTACAGCTTGGGAGAAAACTCGATATCAAGGCAGACATCAGGAGAGAAATATGGAGAGGAGAAGCAGCTGATATATTCCAAGAGCCTGAGGAAGAGGAGATCTTTTCTGAAAACCAATTACACCTCACAGGTCACTTTCCCATTGGCTGTACCAGGCTCTCTGCAGAGCTGCTGCTCCTGGCCACCCACCCCGCCACTCCCTGCTCAGCCCTCAGATTCACCTTCTTTGGAGAAGGATGCAGAAATGGGAGCGTCTGCCCCCCAGGCCCAGAGAGACACTGCTGGCACAAACTCATCCTCCAGTGTGATGGAAATGGAGCCTGACACCATGGAAACAAAGTCAGTGACTGATTTGGTGGTTTCTTCCATTTCAGCTGTTCGTTTGCAAGGTGACCAGAGGGAGGAGAGTGCAGATGTTGCTGCACTCTGTCCTGCACATGCTGTACACCCAACTTCCTTGCTCCAAGAGGAAGCCGTGCACCTTCCCCAGGAACAGAGCAGTGCTATCAAGGAGAGCCCCACAGTGAAGGGGCCAAGTGACGAGGACTGTGCGACCACCAAAAACCATAGAGCTAAGGCAGCACTGGAAGGGGAGCGTGATGTGATGGAACCCAAGCACGAGGCTGGCAGGTTCCAGGGCCAAGA
This sequence comes from Centrocercus urophasianus, assembly GCF_019232065.1. Lineage (NCBI taxonomy): Eukaryota > Metazoa > Chordata > Aves > Galliformes > Phasianidae > Centrocercus > Centrocercus urophasianus. The sequence continues at coordinate 10,301,651 of NW_024884878.1, forward strand.
GATGGCCTGCTCTACTGATGAACGCACTCTGCTGCCTTCGTCTTGTAGTGCTTTTCCCCATGGGGTGGCCAAGGAGCAAGATCTGCTTCCCACAGCTGGGAGGCAAGTGGCATGTGAGGAGCCTGTGCTGGCTCCGTGTGGTGAAGAAGGAAAAGCTAATCTCGATGGCTGTGCTGAAAGCCAGAGTGACAGTGCCTTGTCACAGGCAATAAGCAGGCAAGCAATAAGCAAGGAGGCCTTAAAGAAAGTGCATGATAAAAACCACGTGGGTTTTCCAGATGCAAGGCAGCTGTTAGCAAATGGCAGCAGCAGTTCAGGGGTTATAGCTCACCTCTCCTGGCTCTCATTTCAGGTGAGGTCAGATGTAATACCACCCAACCCATCTCAGAAGAGAGGGCATGACCCTCTAGAGCTTTTGGACTCTCAGGGGACCGCTGTGTGCGTGGGGGATGATACTGTCAGAAAGGAGATGCAGACATCATCAGCTACACCAGCTCTTGAGAAAGAGTTGGAAAGCAAGCATGGGATGGTTGAAGGGGAGCCCAGAAAAGACACACAAGACGTGGCTCATGAGCATTCCCGGCCTGTTCAGACTCCTTTTCTTAGAGAACAGTCTGCCACAGTGGGGAAAGACACTCTTCAAACCAGAGAGCTTTCCATCTCCTCAGACCCAGTTCCCTTGGGCTCACTGGGGAAAACAGAAGGAGACAATGGGGATTCAAATCACTCCTTCCTCTGCTTTAATCACAAAAAGGATGAGCAGGCTGCTGCTGGACCCATCCTGACCAGGTCTGCGGGATTTTCTGTGATGAAGAAGACCTCGGCACAATTTGGGATGGACAAGTGCAGCTGTCAGCTGTCCTACGTCAGCTGTTTCCATAGGTCCAATGAAGATAGAAAGCAGGAAACCACCAATCCCACGTGCAGCATGTTTCTGAAGCCTGTCACTACTCCACCGTCCACCAGCTCTGGTAGTTACCCCATTGCCGTTGCTTGGGACGGAGCGCTGGGCCCTGAAGTCCAAGCCCTCAGCCAACTGAAGGACCAGGCATGGACGAGCCCTGCAGATTTCCCGGGCTTCCTAGCCTACATTACAGAGCTCCAGGAAGTTGTGGGGAACCTCTCTGGGAACCAAGCAACCCACCTGCAAGACCGATGTGCAGAGCAAGGTGCTGAGAGCAAAGATGCCCTTGGCTCGGCCTCTCAGGTCCTGCTGTCCAGCTGCAAGGAGCTTCTGAAAACGGAGCGTCCGCTTGAAGAGCTGCAGGAGGTGTTGAGGGTGACGTTTGACCACCTTGTTCAGCTGGCAGTGGCCTGCTTCCAGGTGACACACTGCCAGCTATGCAGGCAGAGGCAGCAGGAGCTCAGGGCTGCGCTCGTGGATGTGGTGGGCACCTACCACCAGCTAGTGCAGGCTGTTCACCAGCAGCTTTGCAGGCAAGGCTGCCCAGACCTGGGTAGCACGCTCCTGACACGCCAGCACACAGCCCTTACTGCTGCCACGTTTTGCCTCCTGCAGCAGTTCAGGGTCCCCCCGTTGTGACAGGGCAGTTGGCGAGTGCGGAGGAGCCTCCCCACATTTCATTCATGTATCACTAGGCTCCCCCACACGGGACGTTTAACCCCCACAGCTCAGCAAATGGTCATGAAAGGACGCCTCCGTGTGTCAAGTGACTTCCACCAACAGCTGCCTAGTTCAGGGGTGGCCATGGGACAGAGCATGTGCCCCCCCAGCCTTGCTTTATCTAGTATACACAAGCTCTGCATAATGTGCAAACTCACAGAGCACTTCATAGCTTATCTATGTAGCCTGGGATTTGTCCTTCAGCTCCCCAGCACCTTGCAGATAGCCAGCCAGATAAGTGTTGTCCTAGCCTCCTGTGACCTGTGGAGCACACCCCCCAGGCAGAGAGGTGACCAAGTGAGCTCTGAAGGGGAGCGAGATCAGAGTCAGTCTGGTCCACCAAAGAGAGCTGGGCTGTTCTGCCTGCCCTCTGTGGTTGACCTGTGATGGAAACCACTTTGGGAAAAAGAATTATTCTGTTTCTCCTTGCAAATATAGAGAAGGTTGTCCCAGGCTGGGGATGCAGCACCATATCCTGTCCTCCTGATGTAGTTTCTGTGTGTCAGCCTTATCTATTTACAGTTGCTAATGCTGAAGAAAGTCCCTAATCAGCAGCCTCTCCCTTGCTAGCCTTGCCACAAAATAGCTACCTACCGATCCCTGTCTTCCAAAAAAGGGGATAAATCTTGAAGACAGAAGTGCCAACTCTGCAGCTGTTGACATAACCCATTATGCCAGCCTCCCTTGAAGGCATGCCGCTTTTCCTGACCTTCTCATCAATAGCTGCACAAAGTGCTAGGTATGCCTAGCTAGATATGAGCTATTAGCCCTTAAACCTATCCTAATTGAGCACCTCTAGTGAATGTGTGCTATCCAGTGCACATCCTCAGCAATCTGGTGGTAAAGAGGGTTGCAGCATGTCCCTGACTGCTGGTGCCTGACCGGGGGACTTGTTTGGGAAGGGTGATGCTTGCAGGTCAGTCCCTGCACTGTGTGCTTGGGATGGAGGGCTCTGCCCAAGCAGCAGGCAGCTTCCCAGCTTCCTTGTTCCAGGCTCTGGTAAAGAATGCTCCCCACCTGCAGCAGTGAAAGACGGAGGCAGCTGAGGGGTGGGGGGCAGTGGTGGTGTGCTGGATGGGTGCTCTAGCAGCACTAAGAGACCCCAAACCAGGGAGATCGTAGAATCACAGAACGGCTTGAGTTGGAGGGGACCTTAAAGTCCACTCAGTTGCAGTCCCCTGCTGTGGGCGGAGGCTGTGCAGCATGCTGTCCAGGCTGGCCTTGGGCACCGCCTGGGATGGAACATCACAGCTGCTCTGCCTAACCATGGGCAGCCTGCTGTCCAGGCTCCAAAGGCCAAAGTGCTTTCAGCCACATGGCACGGTAGGTGAACAGTTCACCCAAGGAGGATTTCCTGACACTTCATCACTGGCAGATGGTTTCAGCTAGTATATGGTGTTGCCCTGCAAACTGAGGGACTGAATCAGGAAGTTAAAATCTTACACTGAAGCCAAAATGCTGCCCTTGCTGTCCCGGCAGAGCTGCAGTGACATCTAACTACCTACTAACAGCTGATGAGCATGGAACACAAATACAAGGAGGAAGAGCCCATAGCAAATAGCAAAGCAACAGGCACCTGCAAACACAACTGCAGCCTCTATGGGGAGGAACCACCTTCTGACAGTATGTCTCATGAATACCAAATTCCTGGTGGTGTCAAAGGCCCTTGCTGTGAAGGGGAGATGAAGATGGAAGCAAAGGTGACAGGAATTTACCTGCAAAGCCCTCTCCTTCTTGGACAGTCACTGATAGTAGGTTTGGCTTTTCTGTGTACTTGTAGGATTTTTTAACTGACAGTGGCTGAAGTAACATTCTTTTGTGTGCATCAGAAGTGTTCTCTGCTCAGGCCATAGCGAGTCAGTATGTGACTATGGACAAGACATCAGTTGCTGTAAGGAGGCAATAGAAATTTAAATACTTTATTTTAGATAGATTGTGACCAGCATGCACAAGATTCACTACAGCCTTCAGCAGCACAGCAAGACACCAAATCTTCAATACAAGTAGGAAGAAAATATGATGCACCTGGGCTCTGTTTCTCTATTAATTTTGGATTTCTTCCCATTCTGTGCTCAGTTAGAATAGTACTGTCCTTTTCCATGGGAAGGACTGTTATTAACTGCTGTGCTTTATGATTCTTCCTATTTAATCCTGTTAAAAAAAAAAAAAAAAAAAATCCTACCAACTCTGTTGATCTCAGGGCTCAGCTGGCTTCTGTTTTCTGTTCAAGGTGCAAAGTCATTTCCAGCACTGTGCTGCTGAGGCAGAATCTGTCACTCTTGCCAAGGTCCGTACGTAAGTAAATTTAGGCAGAGCTGTTTTCTCTGCACACATTCACACTGGTGCCTCTGCTTGAAATATGCAGTTTGCTACTCTTGCTTGCACAGCTCCTTAACTTTCAGGAAATAAAGAGTTTTCTTGTGCGTTGTCATGCTGAGGTATTTTCACTGATTTCTCTCCATCTGGAAGCACGTAGCCTTTTCCAGAAGAAACTCCAGCTTTCAAAGCATCTGGCCAACTTTGGGTTTTGTAGTAAGTCGATAAGACATCAAAGACTGTTGGGAACAAGAAGATGTACCGTGCTCTCATACTGTTACAAAGGCAAGCTGTAATAATCCTCCCCTAGCTGAGAAATATCAGGCGATGCCAGAGGAAAGTAGCATGGAGCTTTTCTCATGAACAAACGTGTGAAGTAGCTTATCTGAGAGAAGATAATGTGTTTTAATGATGACTCTGTGAAGCTGACTGGGGAAAGCAGAGGCTTTCTCAACCAAGCAAGCTGCCTCCAGTTACCCTGCTGGGTGCCATGCCTTGCTTTGATTCAGATTGACACAGGCCTGTCTTCCCTTGCCTGGAACCTTAAGCGACTTCTAGTAACAGCACACTCCTTACACTGTTAGTTGTTCTGTGCAAAGCTGGAGTGCTGTAGCCCTGCTCCTCTCAGAAAAGGCCAGTATAGAAAAACAAGACTTTTAACACGGCAGTAGCAGGCACAAGGCCTCAGAAAACAAGTGCCTGCTATCACAGTTTCCCCCACTACTCATTATCATGCTTCCATTACTGATGACTCTTCAGGATGCAATAGCCTCAGCCACCCAGGAAGCAGGCAGGACACAGCTCAGCCCCTCACCTTGATTAATTGCCAGTGTCTCCGAGTAGTAGTTCTTGGTGTTCGTGGATTTTACCATATACTCACGAATTGGGAGGCGGGCTGTTTGCAGGGACTGCTCTCGTGCCCTTTGCAGGGTCAGGTTCTGCAAAGGAAGCAAGGGCAAGTTACACAACAGACACATCAGAATCATAGAATCACCAAGGCTGGAAAAGACCTCCAGAATCATTCAGTCCAACAGTTCGCCTATCACCAATATTTCCCACTAACCCTCACTACAACATCTAAACATTTCTTGAATACTTCCGGGGATGGTGATGCCAGCACCACCCTGGGCAGCTCATTCCAGTGCCTGACTGCTCTCCTGGAGAATTATTTCCTAGTGTCCAACCTGCACCTCCACTGGTGCAACTTCAGGCCATCACCTCTCATCTTATCACTAGTTCCATAGGAATAGAGGCTAACCCCCACTCACCACAACCTCCCTTCAGGAAGCTGTAGAGCGATCAAGTCTCCCCTGAGCCTCCTCTTCTCCAGACTGAACAATCCCAGCTCCCTCAGCTGCTCCCCATAAGACCCCTCACATCTCCATTGCCCTTCTCTGGCCAAGCTCCAGGGCCTCAAGGTCCTTCTTGCAGTGAGGGGCCCAACACTGAACACACAGCACTTGAGGTGGGGTCTCGATAGGGCTAAGTACAGGGGGCTGATCCCTCCTGCTCCTGCTGGCTGCACTACTTCTAGTACAAGCCAGGATGTCATTGGCCTTCTTGACCACCTGGGCACACTGCTGGCTCATGTTCAGCTAAATGCCAGCTAAAGTACGCAGATCATTCTCCTCTGTGCAGCTTGCCAGCCACTTTGCCCCAAGCCTGTAGCACTGGGCTTGCTGTGGCCAAAGCACAGGTCCTGGCATTTGGTCTTGTTGAACTTCACCCCACTGGCCTCATCCCAGTGATCCATCCTGTCCAGATCCCTCTGGAGGGCCTGCCTGCCCCCAAGCAGATCAACACTTCCTTGCAGCTGGGTGTTACCTGCAAACTGAGGATGAACTCAGTGCCCTCATCCAGGCCATCGCTAAAGGTGCTGAGCAGGCCCCAGTACAGCCCCTGGGGAACACCACTGGTCACAGGACACTGGATGGCGCTCCATTCACCACCACTCTCTGGGCCCAGCCCTACAGCCAGCTCCTTACCCAACCACGAGTGCACCTGTCCAAGCCACGGGCTGCCAGCTTCTGCAGGAGAATGCTGTGGCAGACAGTGCCAAAGGCTTTGCTGTAGTCTATGCAGACCCCTCACCCACCAGGTGGGCCGCTTGATTGTAGGAGATCGGGTTGGCCAAGAAGGATCTGCCTTTCATGAGCCCATGCTGGCTGGGCCTGACCCCCCGGTCGTCCCACACACACTGTGTGATCTCCCTCAAGACAATCTCCTCCATAACCTTCCCTGGCACTGAGGTCAGGCCTGTAGTTCCCTGTATCCACCTCATGACCCTTCCTGTAGATGGGAGTCACACTGGCAAGCCTCCAACCCTCTGGGACCTCTCCAGCTGACTGGCAGATGATGGAAAGTAGCACGGCAATCACCTCCACTGGCACCCTCAGCACCCCTGGGTGGATCCCATCCGGCCCCATGGACTTGTGGCAGTGTCCATGGGGCCAGGTGGAGTAGTAGGTCACTGTTTCCTCCCGAACTGTGGGGGTTTGCTCTGCTCACCACGCAAGACTTCCAGGATAGGGGGTAGAGTACCCCAAGGAGAATGGACAGATGCAAAGGCACTGAGAACCTCAGCCTCTTCCTTATCCTCAGCGCTCACACTCCCCTCCACACCCAGTAAAGGATGGAGATTCTCCTTGGTCCTCCTCTTACAGTTAACATACTTGCAAAAAAAAGATTTTTGTTCTCTTTTATCCCAATGGCCAAGTTGAGTTCAAGCTGAGCTTCTGCCTTTCTGATTTTCTCCCTGCATTTCCTTAAAACTTCTCTGTACTCTCCCCAAGGTGTCCGTCCATTCCTTCTTCCACAGGAGGAAGATTCTTTTTCTCCTGGAGCCTCAGGAAAAACTCCCTGTTCATCCACACCTGTCTTCCCTGCCAGCTCGTCTCTCAGCACAGCAGGACAGCCTGCTCCTTTAAAGACTTTGTCCTTGAGGAGCTTTCAGCCTTCCTGGACCCCTCTATCCTCCAGGGCTGAATCCAATGAACTCTCCCTATAATGTCCCGAACATTCAAGTCTGCCCTCCAGAAGTCCAAGGCAGCAGTTCTGCTGTCCCCTCTCTTGGCTCCACCATCAGTAACTCTACCATTTCATGGTCACCTTAACCTTAACCCTCCCTCTGTCCAAGACAGCTCCTGACCTCCACATCTCCCCACCGGTCCTTCTTTGTTTCTGAATAGCAGGTCTAGCGGGACATCTCCTCTGATAGGTTCTCTCACCAGCTTCAAAAGGAAGTTATCATCTCCCACACACTCTAGAAACCTCCCAGACAGCTTCTTCCACATTGTGTTTTATTTCCAGCATGTACCAGGGAAGGTGAAGTCCCCCATGAGAACAAGGGCTGGCGACCACGCAACTTCTGTCAGCCGTCTGCAGAACGCCTCAAGTCTCTTCATGCTGGTTAGGTGGTCAGTAACAGACCCCCACCAGGATGTCCGCCTTGTTGGCCCTTCCCTTGATCCTTACCCACTGGGACTCAATCCTACCATCTCCAGCCCCCAGCTCAACATCAAAGAGCTCTCCAACACAGAGAGCCACACCGCTGCCCCCACCCTTCCTTGCCTGTCCCTTCTGAAGAGCTTACAGCCATTCACTGCAGCACTCCAGTTGTGGGAGTGATCTCACCCTGTTTCTGTAATGGCAACTAAATCATAGTTTGCCTGCCACAGAATGGCCTCCAGCTCCTCCTGTCTGTTGCCCATGATGATGTGCTGGTGTAGATGCAAATCCATAGCATGCACATCACTTGTGGAACATGCAGCTGTGAGCCTGGGAACTGTAGGAGGGTTGATTTCACCAGACCATTCTGGCCTCAGCCTGGTGCTGAGCCAAGCAGAACCTTGGGGTTCTGTGGGAAAATGGATAGTGACACAACAGCAATGGTTCCAAGCAGCAACTGTGACTGCTGCCACTCGGATGTCTCTGCTCTGTCAAGAGTGAGGCAGACCAGACCTTCAGGTTTCAACAGCTTTTAACCCACCTTATGTATACTTTCATCCACCAGGCCTCCGAGGACGTACACTTTTTTGGGATCAATATCTTCAAGGACTAGAAGAAAATAAGCACATGCTCTTGCAACAGTAAAATCATGCACTGCACCATTCTTCAGGAAAGGCCCATCTTACACAGGGAAGCCCAAGCTGCCGTCACCCTTCACCCTGCCTGCAGGAAGCTGAGGCTTCTAAGGCAGCAGCATCTGCCTGAATCTGCTGGCAGTGTGACAAGGCAAGAGCAGATGTGGGCTGGAAGCAGAGTGCAGATGCAGCTCTAGAGGCAATGCACTGCTCCTTTCATCGTTGTCCTGGTGAGTGCAATCCTCACCTGCCCCACAGGCCCTCCCCACCGCCAAGGTCACCTGTGGAAACCTCCCCCCACCTCTGCCAGATCCTTATCAGAGCTGACCCTTAAACCAAGAAAAGGATCAGTGTCCCCACAAACACGTGGCCAGGTTAAAAATGGAGAAAAAGGAGAAAGTCAATTACAGCAGCAAATGAACCAATAAAAGGAGCGGCGCAGACATCACATCATTTCAAAGAAAGATGCCCTTCACACCACATACACAACCACCACATCTCCACTTCTCTGCCAGCAGGATAACAATCTGCAGGCATCTAGAGAGTTTTTGCATTGTGTTTGCTGCAGATGGATGCAGCCCTCACACAAAACCTCATATCTTCCCAGAACAGACTGATGCAGGAGTACGCTGAGCACCAGGTCTAAGAGAAGCCTTCCTTGGGTAGTGAGAGAAAGGGAATGATTGGAACTGAACCACGTGATGCATGAGAAACTCCTAAAAATAACGTCTAGAGGATCAATCTTTGCCTCCATTCCCTTCAGGCAAGTGAAACACTTACCATTCTCAGAGTCAGGAGTGAGATAAACAATTGCATCCAAAGGGAACAGATCCAGGTAGCTTTCTTGAGTTGTATCCATCTGAAAAACACAGCACAGTGAGAAAAGCCCCATGAGCCACAGTCCATCTGCCACCCGCCCCAGCCCAGACAGAAGCGCTCCAGAACCAACAGCACTGATTTGGGTGTTCATTGCTTACAGCTAAAGGCAGAATAATGGAACCGAGATGCCTTTTTTTTTTTTTTCATTGAGAATAAATAGCTTAAGAACCATTAAATTCTCTCCTCGTGAAAATCTATAGATGTGCTTTTAGGTAGTTATGGTGTATCTTTCTCCTTTTAAATATGACTGCAACACCTGAGAGACTCAGGAAGCTCGCAGTCATTAAGGCTGGAGAAGAGCCATCGCCGAGCCCCCCTCTGCCCCCCCGCCGTGCCAGCGCCCTTACCAGGTATCCGGAGAAGCCGTCGTTCATGCGGAGGCACTCGCGGTGGATGGGCGACCCCGGCACCAATTCGGTCAGGCAGAGCCAGAAGGGCCGCTCGGCCCGCCTGTTAGCGCCGTACAGCCGGCGGATCTGCGCTGCCAGCCGGCTCGTCTCCTTCCGACAGAGCGGAGCGCCGCGTCACGGCGGCCCCGGGGCGCAGCGGGGCTCCCGAGCGGCGGGCCGGCACTTACCTTGGGCGTCATGCGGTCGGCCACGCCGAGATCCACGCACAGCCGCGGGCCCGCCGCGCGGGCATCCAGGAGCCGCTCCTCCGCCAGGGCCCTGACACGCTGCCGGGCGGCTCCTGCGGGGCACAGCGCGGAGGGCAGCCCGGCCCGGCCCTGCCCTGCTCGGCCCTGCCCTGCTCGGCCCTGCCCCGCCAGACCCTGCCCGGCCCGGCCTCGCACCCCGCGCCAGCCCACCTCGGCCCTCGGGTCGCCGCGCTCTGTTCCGCTCCCGCTCCTGCGGCCGCCGCCGCCGCCGTGCCGCCAACACGCGCTCCCAGCGCCTCCGCTTCCGCAGGACGTTCCTCTGCAGGGCGGCACGGTCAGCCTCGGGGACGTCGCGGCGGCCCCCGCTCTGCTCCGCCCCGCCCCGCACGCACCGAGCACGGAGCCTCGCCGAACCCCGTCGGCCCGAACCGCAGCAGCGCGAGCGCCTCGCGAGCCGCCTCCATCTCCGCTTCCAGCTCCACCGGCGCGGCTTCGGCTGTCGCGCTACCGCCCTCCATCGCCGCCGCGGGGCGGGACGGGGCAGGACGGGGCGGGGCCGGCTCGGCTCAGCCTCCCGGCTCGGCCCCCAGCTGCGCTCCGCGGCGGCGACGGAGGACAGCCATGAGCGGCTCCCGGCTGCTGCGCGGCCTGCCCGTGAGTACGGGAACCGACCGACTGACAGACCGACCGACCGACCCCGCCGCGGGGCCGTGCTTTGTGTGTGTATGTGTGCAGCTGTGGGCCGCCTCCCGCAGGCTGTGCTGCAAAGCCCCGGCACTGCTCGGTGCGCAGGAAAAGCCCTCCGGCCCCGCGCCGTCGCCCCGCCGTGCTTTGGTTCGGCTGTGTTGCCTTCCTGCTTAGTGCTTTCATGCTGGTCGGTTCTCCCGTGCTGCGGTCCCGTTGCGCGCACGGACGCTGACCTCGCTCCGCTCTTCGGTTCTCCCCGTTACTCATTGACGCTGTGGCAGGACACGGACGTTTCTGGAACGGCCCTGGGCTGGCAACCAACTGCATCCGCAGCTGCGCGGCCGGCAGGGCTGGTAGCCATCAAACATAGCCGCGTGTCTGCACGGACAGCTCGTGTGAGCACCGAGCCTTTCTTCCCCATGGCTTCAGTGTGACAGTGGTATTTGCTTTACTTCGGTGGCCCGAATCTGGAGCCGCTTCCCCTCCTGCAGGAGGGAGACTAGCTTTCTTGGAGTGAGATGTATCAGAGAAGAAAAAAAAATAATCCTGAATCCTGTAGTGCTGTCAGCCACCGCAGAAGGAAAATTTCTCAGGGTTCAGGTTCAGTGGTGGTGCAGAACGAAGGCCTGCAATCAGCCAGGACTGCATGCAGCCCAGTCCACCCTCTGACATGGGCATGCAGGAAGGCGAGGCTCATGCAGGCCTGGTGTCTGCCCCCGTAGCACAGTGCTAGGCCAGAAGCAAGGCTGGGTTTTCTTTCCCGTGTGCCAGCTGCCCTGCCAGCAGAGCACAGAGGGATGCGGGCACCCGCAAGTCCTGCCACAGCACCTGAGAAACAGTCTTCCCCAACCCCCAGGATGATGGATGTCCTTCCGCATAACAGACTTTCCCCCCTCCTCTCCCAGCAGCATCTTCCTTTCCTGGCCTCCGCGGGACTCCTGAGAAGGCCCCCCGTGGCTGCCCAGCGCCATGCGTACAGCACCAAGGATGACAGCTCTGTCAGACCTATTGGGCGATACCCAGTGCCAAATAAGAAGGACATGCCGTATGATATCGTGGAGCTCATGGAGGAAGTGGAAGTGAAGGTAAAAAGCTCTCGTGCAAAATTTTGTCAGTGGCAGACATCCACTGACATACATTGTCAGAGACCAGTGCTGGGCCGCTTGGATACTTAGATGTCTTAGCTTTGTTGCATTGCAGCAATCTCAGGGAAGTTTGCATATGAGCAAAAGACAAATACAGTGTAGTGAGGAAGAGTGAGCACTGATTTCAGATGCAGTGAAGGTTCAGAACAGAGCAGTGGATGGGATCAAATCAGCACAGAAGACTTGGGATTCCAAACAGTGCTGCCAGGAGGTTCCTAGACAAACCATTGAGCCATGGATTAAAGGGAAGGAGCCTCCCCATAGTTAATTAATAACTAGCACAGGTGTGAGGCAGGAGGAATGTACTGGCTCTTGTTCGTGAGAGGAGACTGCTGGAGGAGTCTGTTACACTTGAGCTAGGCTGTCTTTTCAGAACACCTTCCAAACAGCAGCATATAGGCTGGCAGGGCCTGCGGACAAATGGAGTAATCACAACAAAAGTGGAATTTGCAGAATTGCAGTGGAATCTCGCATGCCTGGCCATCAGGATGGCTGAAATCCTGCACTGAGTGCAACAGCACTGTGCCAGCACACACCTGCAGGGTGTGCTTGTACCTCAGACAGCATGCTGTTTGGCTTGGGTTGACTGTCTCACATCCTGTAAACATGAAAGGAAGAGGAGAGCTCCAGGAACTGTTAGCCAAAGGGTCGTAGCAGCTGTTGTGCAGAGTTGGAGCAGATTACAATCTTTCGGTTTGGAAAGGATTTGGTCATGATGCCTGAGGGCTGTATGACTGTGGTCATTGCTGGCACGGCTGAAGTGATCAGGGCTGCAAGAAACTGCAGCAGTGCTTAATTAAGGACAATATTATTGCATGATTTTTAGTCATGTGTACAAATAGGCTCAAAGCCCAAGGAGACTGGGTCTGTGGAGATTCCCTAGGACTGCAGGGCAAACTACTTGTTCTCTAAGCCTAATGTGTGAATGTGGCCTGCTGTGCTGCATGTTAAGTTGCAACTCTTGACTGGTTTCTCCTTTTCCTTGAACAGACTGGATTTCTGCCCAACGTGTTCAAAGCCATGTCTCACCGACCTGCTGAATTCAGAGCTTTTTTTGCTTATTACAATGTCATCATGAACAAAGAGACAGGTAAACCATATACAATCACCCCAAAACTGCCCTTTCCTCTATAGATGTAAAAAATGCTGGAACCAACTTCTCTGACATTCTCAGGTTTATTTCCTCACCATTGCTTATCCCAGCTCACAGCTCGTAGTTAAGAAGCAGCCCATGAGAATAGCTGAGCTACCTCATGACACTGTGCTCTGCGTCACAACAAAGGAAGGACAGGCTGCTTCCTGAGGGAAAGTGGGTCAGGAGCTGAGGGCAGGCACAGGCATCAGGAATAATGCTGCAATTTCACACCGCTTGAGCAAAGTGACACAGTAGGTGTGCCAGTGGTGAGCATGCTCTGCCAACAGTCCAGATTTCCTAGTAAGGCCTAGTGTCTGGTCCAGGATCCACATCAGCATGGTTACACAGCCAGGCACTGCAGCCGTATAGCTTGGGCTAAGGCCCTAACACAGAGACAGCTCCCTGGGGGAGGGGAGGTGTTCCAAAGCTATTGCTCAGGCTTCCTCCAGCTCTTTCTTCATGATAAACCTTACCTGCGAGCTCGCCATGAGCCAGATGCAAAAGTCGCTAGAGGGTATGCTTGCTGAGCCCTGACAGGCTCTGCTGTGGATATGATTCCAAATGCAGTTCTCTGTATCCTGCAGACACAGAAAGAAGACTGTTCTGCTTTCATATACATGGACATCTGTACAGCAGGTCTTTAGCAACTGACGGAACTGGGGATGTTCAGTCTGGGGAAGAGCAAGCTGAGGGGAGACCTTATTGCTCTCTTCCAGCATCTGAAGCGTACTTACTGCAGAGCAAAGTTAGTCTCTTCTTACTAGTGACAGGTGAAATGGCCTCAAGTTGCACCAGGGAAGTTTAGGTTGGATATGAGGAGATTCTTCTTTACAGAAAGGGTTGGTAAGCACTGGAATGGGCTTGGTGCTTGAGTCACCATCCCTGGATGTGTTTAAAATCCATTTGGATGTGGTGCTCAGGGACATGATTTAGCAGAGGGTTGTTAGGGTAGGATGGTTGGGTTGTGGTTGGACTGGATAATCTCGAAGGTCTTTTCCAGCCTGAGCAATTCTATCATTCTGTGATTCAGGTGGCCTCCAGGTGTCCCTCGAGTATGGGAGGGAGTGAGGTTGCAGCAGTGCATCTGGGGAAGGCTTCATGCAGGGAATGCTGCACAGTGTTTGAGCCTTTCAGAAAACATTTGAGGACTGCTTGTTCCTCCCTCTTGCTTCCTGTGCTGTGGGTCACTGAGCAGCTGGTTCTCATTGCTTGTGTTCTAAGGGTCTTACATCAGTAAGATCTGCGTTCTGTAAAACAAGCTGCTGAGCAGACTGCTCCTTAGCCTTAAAGTAGATGAGAGCTTGCAGGGAGAGTCCTTGTGGGCAGCAAAGTGCAACTTTTTGTTTCTCTCACTGTGATATGCACAGTTTATGCATGAAGGTTTCTGCTCTGCTTCCACTGCTGAAGTGAAGCCCAAGCTATACAAGGGTCTTTTTTCTGCTCTCATTCCTGTGCTGCTTTTTGACTGACTCTGGAGAGTCACATGGAACTACCTGGCATCACACCCTTTTCAGCACTTACCCTGAAGTAGTTGCCAGGAGTTGCCACTTTCTATAACTGAACTGTTTCAGAGCAGGAAGTTCTCTTCCCCTAAAAGGTTTTAGTAGTATTTTTCACTGTCATGGAAGATACTTGTCCTGTGCAAATATTTGTCCTTCAGTGTGAACTCTGGTTTCAAGAAATACTGTTTCTAATGATCTGATAAAAAGGCAGAGTATAAGAGCTGACATCGAGGTAAGGTAAGTTCCTCAGGTGCTGTGGACAGTCTTGTTGTGAAGCTGTTTGTGAAAATGATTAGTACTGATTCCAAGTATAACAAAGCACAGCCATCTTCTCCAGAGATTCTTTGGAGAATCACTTAAAAAGTTGTGTTTCATCTGTGTGGTGGTCACTAGAAGTTCTCAGAGGCACAGTCCTAGGGTACCTCATTGCTCCTCTGTGCTTCCTTCTCTGCCTTCAAAAGCTGCAGCGTTTTCTTGCTTGAAACGTGATTTTAGAACATTGCAGGAGAGTTATTATTACCTCAATGTGTTCCTTATCCTAATGAGATGCCTCCCAAACAGCGATCCAAGTTAACTGATTCTCTGGATCTGTGGTTGAAGTCTCCTCGTGTGCTTTAAGGAACTCTGGCCATAGTGCCTGCTGCCTGTCCCCAGAGACCTGTCTTCCGTGTTGCCCCAGCAGTACTTGCTGCCATGGATGTTTTTGCTAACAGAGTGAGCTAAATCCTTTTCTGTCTCTGTAGGGCGACTCAGCAAAGCGGACAAGGAGCTCATCATTGTGGCCACAAGTGCTGTGAACAGATGTCCCTACTGCGTGGTCGCACATGGGGCGCTTCATCGGATATATTCCAAGCAGCCGACGCTGGCTGACCAGGTCAGTGGAGCACTGTTCTTTTGGGGAGTAGGGATGATGTTCTCAAACGTATCTCTCCTCGCCTTAAGCTGTGACCATTAAGTCTGTGTGGCTCCCAGCGAGAGCAAAGAGAATCACAGCATCACAGAATTATTAGGGTCGGAAAAGGCCACTAAGATCACAGAGTCCAGCTGCCAGCCCATCCCCACCATCCATCAGTGCCGCAGTTCCTGAGCACGTCTGGGGACGGTGCCGACTCCAGCACGTCCTGGGATCACCCTTCTGACAGCTGACCGCTCCTTCGGAAAAGAAATTCTCCCCGATGCCCACGGAGGGACTGACACTGGCATGCCGCCATCGCAGCACCGCATTCTCCCATTTCACTGTGCTCTGCCTCCTCTCAGGTCGTGGTCAACTGGGAGCTGGCGGACCTGAGCAGCCGGGACCTGGCGATGTTGGAGTTCGCCCTCGCAGTCTGCCGTGCAGATAACATCACAGAGGAGCACTTCCAGAAGCTGGAAGCGCACGGATTTGACCGCGAAGACGCGTGGGACATCGCCACCATCACCGCCTTTTTTGCCATGTCCAATCGCATCGCCCATTTTGTCGATTTGCGCCCCAACGAGGAGTTCTACAACATGGGCCGGACGCCCCGCGAGGCGGGCAGGGACGGCGCCTGAGGCTGCCTTGCGGCACGGTTCCCTCGCGTTGTTTCGAACGTATATAAAAGCAACGAATGCCGATGGCGGTCACGAGTCTCGCTTCTTCGCTTCTCTTCAGCGCCGCAGCGCAGACCGGCGCCTCGGCCTGCTCGGGGTGACCCGCGTGCGGTACGCGCTGCAGCCAGAAGGGGGCGCCGCGGCCCGGAAGGGGGCGCCGGCGCAGGCGCGGAGGGCGGAGGGAGGCGGGAGGCGCGGCCCGGCGATGCCCGGCCCGGGCGCGAAATGAGCGCGGAGGCGGCCCAGGCGGGGTCCCGCGCCGGCACAGCGGCCCCGGGGCCCGGCCCCGGCATGCGGCCGCCCTCCGCCGTCCTCTCCCCGCGGACGGCGCCGGATGGCGGCGGTCTGTTCGGTTGGCTGCGCGGGCGCTGCCTGGGCCGCAGCGCCGCCGTGGACCCGGCGCGGGACAGCTTCCGCGCCATGACCGGGCTGTACGGCTCCATCCAGCCCGCCGACTCCGTGTACCTCAGCACCCGCACGCACGGCGCCGTCTTCAACCTCGAGTACTCTCCGGACGGGTACGGGCCGCGCCCCGCTCCCCGGCCGTCGCCCGGGCCCGGCGCTCCGCGTCCCGCCTTGCGGCGCGGCCTTTGGCTGGTCTCCTGCTCTGCCGGCCTTTGGGGCGGCTCTGGAACGGAGCTGTCCTGGTCGAGGTCTCGGGGGGCTGCAGCACCTCCCCTGTGAGGACAGGCTGAGGGAGCTGGACTCGTTCAGCCTGGAGAAGAGAAGCTGCGGGGTGACCTCATTGCAGCCTATCAATACCTGAAGGGAACCTACAGACAGGAGGGGAGTCAGCTCTTGGAAAGGGGAGATGACAGCAGGACAAGGGGAAATGGTTTGAAGCTGAGGGAGGGCAGATGGAGGTTGGGTGTCAGGGGGAAGTTGTGTGCTGTGAGAGTGGTGAGGTGCTGGAACAGCTGCCCAGAGAGGCTGTGATGCCCCGTCCATCCCTGGAGGTGTTGGATGGGGCCCTGGGCAGCCTGGTCTAGCATTAGATGGGGAGGTTGGTGGCCCTGCATGTGACAGGGCATTGGAGCTTCGTGATCCTTGAGGTCCCTTCCAACCCTGGCCGTTCTGTGATTCTCTGAGGTTTCTCTGGTGCTCCGGGGGATGGGAGAGGCACGGGAGCCCGAAAGGTCTGTTCAGGAAAGTGTGTGTAACTGCAGCCTGCTGTGCGGTTTCACAGTGGGCTTCCTTGGCAGAAAGGCTTTCCATCTCACATTGAGCTCAGCGGTGTCCTCGGTCGCACCTGAGATCTGTTACCTCTGCTGTAGTTTAACATTATTTTTCATGCAAGTTTCTGGCGTGAGAAGTTCTGCCTTCTTGCTGTCCCCTGTGCGCCTGCTGTTTGTGAGGCTGCGCTGTGAACTGAGCCACAGATCTTGTCTGAAAATAAGCCCAGCAGTGGCATGGGGATGTCTCCCCTGACTCGGCCTTTTGTTGGCTGGCTGGCACGTTCTCAGCAGGCCACAGGTGGTGTTAGGCAGAAGATAGCAGCCTGGCACTGAACACCAGTTGCCTTAAGGTCAGTTGGAACAGCTCAGACCTCGTTTGCTTTTGTGGTGGTTCGATTCAACTCAGCAGTTGCAGAGCAGTCGCAGACCTTCTCTGACCTTTGGTCACTTGGGATTTCTTTCTAGCCTTCCTCAGCAGAGCTGGCTGTAGTGAGCAGAGCTGCCTTCCTGTTCTCTGCCCGTTCTCTTGCTGGCACAAAGCAGTGCTCTGAGCTGAGGACCAGGATTGTACCTGTGAGCTGTTTGTTTGGCACTAGTGAGATCTGCCCCATGAGCCATAACAATCTGAGTTGTTGCGCCGTTGGGGGAGCATCTTAGCTTTCCTGGAGGTTGCCTTCACTGATTTAGCAGGGCAGGCTTAACCGTCACTGTAGTGATGGTGTATCAGACTTTTCCAACACATATAGAGCAAATAAATATTGGTGCTGTAGGACAGGCTAGACAGCCTTCCCAAACTGGATGGCTGATGTTTCTGGTGCCTGCGTCCTGGTGTTTGGGACGTCAGAACTCACTGTGAACTTCTTAATGATCTGATGCTAAATCTAGACTGGTGCCTGTGCCTTCCTCTTGTCTTTGGCCAGTAACAACACTGCTGTATCTAGAAAACACTTTTTGTCGGAGAGCTCTCTTTTCTTTGTGCATTAGTATTGTGTCTGACTGTGATCCCTTACAGTATTGTTGTGATGTGAAGAGAAGCCAAGCTAAGTAATGTTGAAGTTATGTTTCCGTGAATCTTAGATCTGGAAGTTTGCTGTGCGTGTGCGGGCGCTGTGTTCGTTCGTCAGATGCAAGTGTTAATGTTTTGTTCTCCCCTGCAGGTCTGTGCTCACTGTTGCTTGTGAACAGACTGAAGTGCTGCTTTTTGACCCAATATCTTCAAAGCACATCAAAACTCTCTCTGAAGCTCATGAAGATTGTGTAAATAATATCAGGTTGGTGAAAAGGAGGAAAAGATATCATTTTTCTCTTACTGCAGTTACTTCTCTACTAGAATCACAGAAACTTCTGTAATCTACAGAATAAATAATAAATAATAATAAGAGCGCAGTAAGTTTGCATTGCTTTGGGTAGAGTGTTTTTTTGTAGCTGTTAAGCTGCAGTTTGGTGTTGCTTTCTTTCTGCATTGGAGGCTGCATAAGGCTGGGAAGGGAAGGAGAAGAAATCTGAAAGCAGCGATGGTGGTATGTAATGCTACCAGGTGTTCTTGTTGGTGGAAAAGCTGCAGTTCGTGGTGGGAGAAGGGTGTTGCAGTACTGCTGTCTGATTTAATTGGCCTATGGAGTGAATGAACGCTAAACATATAGTGAGTATGCATGACTTCTGTTTGGAGTGCAGGTTCAAAACTGTAGCGAGAGAAGGTGCTCGTGTGAACATGGTTGGTATTTTGATTTGTAAGAGTAATTGCCTTAGCTATGTGGAAATGTCCAAAGTTTGGGTTCTTAAAGAGCAATTACAACATAGAAGAGCCAGAAAATTGAAATGGCTTCTGTGGTTTGAGTGAATCTCAGCAGTTACGTCATAAGTCATGTGGGTGTTTCTCAAGATGCAGTAGGAAGCAGCAAACACAGGAATCTGAATTATCTGTCTGTTTGTCACGTGACGTTTTTCCTTCTTAATTCTGTTCTTTTTACTTCTTCTTTGTCTGAGGATAGACTTTCGCACGTGAATTTGTTCTCGAGACGGTTTTGTGACCTGGTGAATGACACTGCTGCCTCTTTCACTCCTCAGAGCAAACAGGCAGCATTCTGAGCATTTCCCTCCTGCAAAGAGCCAAATGAAATGTGAGGTATTGATGCCTTCACGTGTTCTTTAGGCACAGAGATGTTTTTCACAAAGCACCCATCCTTTTTAATGGAGGCTGAAATTTTACATCGGTTGCATGTCTGTCAGAAAAGCCGAGGTGAGAGCTACCTGGCACAAACAAAAGAGGTGGTGAGAACGTGCTTTTCTGTGATGGAAATGCAGCTTTTTCCTCTGTCTTTGTAGGACATTGGTGTCCTGTGTTTTCCTGGATGTCTGCATTTCTTATCATAAGCTTAGCTACAAGCAAGCTCGCTTTGTTCTGTAGAACTTGGTTGGTGCAGCACTACGGACATCCATTGTAACTTTCCTTATAATTGTTGAGTTGTGCAGGCTGGAAGAAAACCTTTGGGATCATCAGGTCCAGCTGTCAGCCTGGCTGCTGAGCTCCTCACTAACCTGCCTCTTAGTGCCAGGTCCGCACATCTGAAGCACCTCTAGGCTTAGGGTCTCCACCACTTTCTGGACAGCCCATTCCAGCCCTTTAAATATATGAAGGGGCACCCTGTGCCAGATGCCTTCATGCATATGTCAGAACAGGGAAGTATGTACTGATGTCTTCCATCACCCTTCCCTGTGCTGAGGATGTGCGTATAATCACATAAAGTAGACGTGTTTTGCATGTGGATTTGGTCAATTTTTGAGCTGATTTAAGTGTAGTTGTTGCCCTTTTCATGTCAGAATTCCAGAAGTGTTCTTCTGGTCATACCTAAGAAGGTTTTGAAGACTTGCTAGACTGAGGCCCTCTGTTTTATGCTTGTTTTTGTTCTTTAAACACCAGAGACAGTGGACCAGTAATCTCTATATAACTTTCTCTCTGGCAGTTGGTTTTATGTGACTGAATCATATGCACCTTCTGTTAAGACTTCATCAATTGAAACAATCTGTCTACTTTTTCATTCCAAACTAGTTGTAACTCCCCATGTCTTTTCCATTTCTTCTGAAACCTGTTTGTGGTGTATGAAACAAGGCTGCATGCAGCATTCGAGACCAAAGGAAATGGTAGATTTGTACAGTAGAAGAGATGTAGTTCGTTTCACTCTCTTCTTAAAAACTGCTGGCTTTTGTTTGTTTTTTGTGTTTTTTCCTTTCCGTATAGCTACTTGGCATTGAACAGGCATGTTGCTGTTGTGGTTTAACACTGCTGGGTAGCCAGCTGCTCTCACTCCACCTCAACAACAGTAGAACAAGGGGAGAACTAAAAGAGTTTGTGTGCTGAGATAAGGAAGGGGAGCTTGCTCGACAATTATTGTCGTGGACAAAACGGGTTCATCACAGAAAGGATACATTTATTGCCAGTTAATAACAAACTAGAGCAATGAGAACTAAAGGCAAACTAAAACCACCTTCCCCCTGTATCCGTTGTCTTCTGTCTGCTCCTCAAGCAGGGCAAGGGAGTGAGGAACATGGCAGTGGTCAGCTTCATCTGTGCTGCTTCTCTGTGGCCATTCTGCCCCTAGTCCTTTGCTGTCCTTCCCAGGAGGCTACAGCTCTCCAAATGCTTCTCCAGTACATAGCTCCATCTCTCAGAGGTGGAGAGCTGGTCTGGCACAGTTCTGCTGCAGGCAGCAGCTCCCCCAGATCTCTGCTGGACCACAGGCTCTGCTCTGTGAGCTGCAGTTCCAGCTCAGGGTCTGCTCTGTGCGATCCTCTGTGGCTGCAGAACTTGTGGAACACACCCTGCCGTCCTGCTCTCACCTTGGTGGCTGCAGGGCTGCCTGTCTGATAAACTTTGATTTCTGTAATGAGAGCCAAATAATTTTACCTGCTGATTTTCTCAGCCAAGTAACTTCTGTCTAAATATTCTTTCAAAATGAAGCTTTTTCTTCACTTGGTGTTTTTGAATATAGACCTGCTTTGTCTTCAGTAAGCTTCTGACTCAGTTTGTTTCCTAGTAATGATTAGTGCTGATTTTTGTTCTTCTACCTTTTTGTGTGGTAGTCTTTATGTCAGGTACGAAGGCAGCCTTATGTGCTATTTCAGTTTGGAGTGATAGCTTGCATTCAATTTTATCTGGAGTCAGGATGGTCAGGATAAAGAAATGCCACCTGATCATATTAAGACCTTAATCTGGTAAATGCATTAATCCTGCTAGCGTGACCCAAGTTCATTCCCACTTTCTCATCTTCTTACATGACATTGTGACAAGCCTGTTATCTTTGAGGTGAGCAAGATCTCCAGACCCATGAAGTGCAAAATGTTTGGTGTGCTTGGAGCACTGCACGTGGGATACACGTTCATTCCTGCATCAGGGAGTAGAGCAGAACTACTCTTTGGTGCATCAGTGCTTTGCAAATATCTTGTGAAATACTAAGCACTACACCTCTGATTCTTGCAGCATCTTAACAGAATGTTGCATTTGTATTGCATGTCAGAATTTATTCTCTAATGCACATCTGCAGTGAAGGACTCAGTAAGTTTGGGTAGCTTGTGTCACATCTGCAGTTATTTCCAAAAACAGTATTTTTGATACCTGCTTTTTTTATTGGAGAAGCACAATTGCATGTCTTTCGATTCAAATACACGAGCTGTACTGAGGGTAAAGGAAAATAGGAGCAAAAGCCTCTTCTTTGTCTATGGAGACTGCTGAGACTGCTGCAGGTGGTAGGTAAAGTTATGGGATGCAGCAGGCTTACACGGCTCAGTCCCCAGGCTCTGCAGCTGGCAGTATGACAGCTCAGACAGAATGAGCAGTATTCTAAGGCTTTGTGAAGCCAGGTGAGCTCTCAAGCAAAAGATGTACAAAGAAGGACTGAAATACTGAAATTTAGGTAAGGTCCTTGGGTAGTAAGCAAATAATAGCTGTGTTTAGACTTTAATCTCATAATATCCAACACAGCAGTACTGTATGTAGTGTAAACCACATGATTAGGAGAAGAAGCCCAGCGTAGGACAGTTAACTCCATTAGTTCTCTCAGAAAAGAACTGTTAAACACCCCGTGTAAGACATTAGGGCCAGTGTTCCAGTGTGTTCAGGGCAGGTGTGTGGTTGGTCTCAGCAGTCTGCACAGAGTTGTAGTCATGTCACAGATAAGTTGGAAAGGGTATCTGGAGATCATCTGACCCAGACAAGAAATGAATAGAAAAGCAGGGTATTGGGCTTGTTTCCAACCTGTTCACCAGCATGCTGGGATGGCGACCCCAGTTCTCCATGCAGCTCAAGAGGCCACTTTTGAAAATGGGCACCTGACAACCAGCTTCTGTCACAAGCCCTGTGGTGAGGGCTGTGTTCTGCCTGCTGTTGTGAAGTCAGGATCTTACGAGACATTTCAGGCATGACTGGCTCAGCCGGGTGCCATGTGAAGTGAAGACAAGCCTTCCAAAGCGAGGAGGAGTTTGGAGGTTTGTCTAAAGCTGGTGGGCTCAAAGTGTTTCAGCAAAACCAGTGGCCAGTAAGGGATTTCCAGTGGGAATAACAAAAAGTGCCATTTGTTTCAAAAATGTGGTCTCAGCAAAAGAAACTGAAGTGTGTGGTGGGGAGAAGGAAGAAGTTGTGAAGAGCACTAGGGGAAGAGTGAGGGTAGGTGTGTGGATGGAGATGAAGAGAGTCAAGAACGGGTCTTGATTTCTTACAAACTGATAGGATTTTGTGTGGTCTGAAGCACGCCTGTCATCTGTGTGTTTTCTGGTGTTGCTCCTTCTCAGTAGCAAGGGTATCTGGTAAATAGTGGGGAGGTGAAAGGCATAAGGGGCCGCCAGATCAGTCACTTCAAGCGTCTTCCCAGGGACCTCAGAGCTGGCTGCTCTTAGGACATTTGTGCTTTATAAAGACTTTCTGAGTTCCAGTACAGGTGAGTACTGTGCAGGTGGGTAAGTGCTCTAGTTGCCACAGGGTTTCTTTGTGTGCCTTTGTCCTACTGATGGTTGTGCAATCTTTAAAAGATCTGTAATAAGGGGGGAGGGAGGGGAAGAAAAGAGGCTGCTGCTGTACTGCAGGTTGACTGGCTTGTTACTGGAGATGTCCAGATGTGTAGTAGCACAGTGCTGTTTTTTAACTATTTTTTGTCTTTTTGCTGGCAAATATGCTTCTGCTACGTGTTGATTCTTTTCTGCAGCCTCTATTGTTTTTCCTGTGTTGGCTTAAGTCCTGGATGACTCATACTGAAATTAGCCACAGTATTTCTCTCCCATTTTCAGGTTTCTAGATAATCGGCTTTTTGCAACTTGTTCTGATGACACTACAATAGCACTTTGGGATCTGAGGAAGCTGAACACAAAAGTGTGCACTTTACACGGTCACACCAGCTGGGTAAAGAACATTGAGTATGACACCAATACAAGACTGCTGGTGACATCAGGATTTGATGGAAATGTGATCATCTGGGACACAAACAGGTGTGTGGGCATACTTGTGCTGTTACATTTCTAACCCTTGCCAAAACTTTGCACTGCCTTGATATATAGTCCAGAAAATAAAAAAAATAAGAGAGTTTTCTGACACTCCAGAATGTAGATTTTTCCTTTCTGGGAAGGATTTCCTCACCGCTGAGATAAGTCTGAGCTAAGTAGGTTAAAGACAACATACAAGAAGAGTTTTAGGATTGACCAAGGTGCTTGGCATGTCCTGGGCTCCTGCAGACATTGTTAGGGACTTGAGTCTCAGTCCGACTATTTCTTGGTTGTATTTTCTTTTCCCTCCCCTGTGCAGGTGCACTGAAGATGGGTGTCCCCACAAGAAGTTTTTTCACACCCGTTTTCTTATGCGAATGAGGTTGACACCAGACTGTTCCAAAATGCTGATCTCCACATCCTCTGGCTATCTTCTGATTTTGCATGACCTTGATCTAAACAAAACTCTAGAGGTTGGCAGCTACCCCATTTTAAGAGCTAGGAGAACTGCATCAAGTTCAGGTGAGTACTTGTTGAAATGTCAGTAACAGCTTCTGTGATAGAATTCTTGTGGTTTCACTTGGCAGGCAGCTAAATACTGCGCAGTCACTTGCTCACCCCCAGTGCTTTGGGGTAGAGAATACTATTAAAAAAAAAAAGTTAATGCTTGTGAATTGAGATAAAGGCAATGTACTAAGACAGAAAAGGAAGGGAATATAATAGTAGCAGTAATCCCGTGTGTATATTTGCAAAACAAGTGATGCTCAAGGCGAGGCAATTTTTGGTATCAAGGCTTTAGCACTACAGGACATAGTCTGGAATTTTGGCACTTCAGGCTTGCATGGTGGTGCCCTTGTTGTCGAACAGCAGACCTGATAGAGTCCTATGCTCTACGACTTCACTGCTTCCTGCTGTTGTGTGACAGTAACAGCAGAATAGAGACAAACTACACTGTGTGGGGTGTCTGAGAAGCTGGGAGGAAAGTTCATGCCCCATCTCTTAGTAGTAGGAGCACTTCAGAAGCAATGAGTGCAGCTTCCCCCTTGCTCCCCATAGTATGATATGCTGGCATTTAATTTGTGTAAAGCACAACCAAATGGTGCTTGGTGACTGTAAGCGGAGCTTTGAAAGGTGTTCTGTTAACAAGATGCCTGTTCTTAGCATGACAGGGGAGAGCTAAGTGAAGGACGTGTGTAGTACACAGCCTGTTCTTAGCTTCTGTGTTCACGTGGCTGATGCTGTGTGCAGATATAACATCCTCGAGTCTGTCCAGTCCTCGAGCCGTTGGTTCCCCGTGTCACCAGAATGATTCGAGTCCACTGTCTGAGAAGCAGATGTCACGGTCCTCACAGCGAGAAGGTAAGAAAACAAAAACGAGCAGAACAGGATAGCAGGAAAATGCTGTTTTTCTTTGTAGCCCTTACTGGTGTTATATGAGCTCTGATAAACCAGTGAAGTATCACTGCATGCCGAAATCGAGAGTTGTAATCATTTTTCCTCCAAGAAAGCTGAAAGCAGCAGTGAGATTTTGTTACGTATTAATACATTATTTTTGTTATGCAAGTGTGCTGCCATTTCCTTGGTTGTTTTGTTTTCTTGTTGTTGTTTTTGTTATTGTTGTTTTGTTTTTTTCCTAGCACCACTCGTATGAGTGACCTTCAGGGGGGAAAAACCAACAGAGCAGAACATAGTTGTGTTTTGCTTTTTGTTTCCCTTAGTGATGGCGATATGCATGTGCTGTTTCTCCATGAGAAGTCAATAGCATAGGAAAAGAACAGGCACATTAATGCTAAACGTTGACAGAATGGTTTAAGAAGTTTTGTTACAAAGCCAGCCCTGCCTAAATTCAGAACTATGAACAAAGCTCAGCACCAACTTGGCAAATTCACAAGTGTTCAGAAATCTTTAGTGAATCGCTTGCTAATGTAAAATAACAGCGATGGTAAGCTTCAGTTACTTGTGGCTGTGAGTTGTTCCAACATACATGAAAGAAGGGAGCTTATCTGGACTCCAAGGCAGGAGTTACCTGTGAAAATCTCTTTAAGGCAGGCAGGGGAGAGGAGGCAAGATACGCACAGCTGAGCAGGCTTAGCAGAATTCGAAGAGGCCATTGTGCAAGTTTGAGAACGGGTAGTTCTTAGAAAAGAGGGCATTCAGGATCTTCTTTAAATGATGTATGTGTGTGGAAGTTAGCCCTAACTTCAGTTCACAGCATGGGATGATTTAACACACACCCTGGAAGGTAAATTTCAGAAAAGGACCCTAGTAGGAATCGGGGCTGAGCACACTGGTATTAACTTCAGTTGCATTTCATAAAGCTGCAGTCTTTGCCAGCAGTCAGACGAGGCTGACATGGCCTTCACCTCATGTCAACAACAGCAGGGTGAAGCGAGGGGTGAAACAGTGTGTAGGCACTGAACGGGCTGCGCGGGGAGGCGGTGGAGTCACAGACCCTGGAGGTGTTGGTTTGGATTTTGTGTTGAGGGACGTGGTTTAGTGGAAAATGTTTGTTGACGGGTGGATGGTTGGACTGGGTGATCTTGGGGGTCTTTTCCAACCTTGGTGATTCTGTGATTCTATGAACGTGCAGAGTTCCTTTGGACTCACAGTTGACTTCCCTTCCTAGGTGGATCACCTAGAAATAGTTTGGAGGTCTTAACACCAGAAGTTCCTGGTGAGAGAGACCGAGGCAACTGCATTACATCCCTACAGCTACATCCGAAAGGGTGGGCTACCCTTCTTCGGTGCTCAAGTAATACAGATGACCAGGAGGTAAAACAAAAGGTTTTGAGCAGATACTTGTGAGTAAGCTGTATCAGCTGTACAACTGTATGGGAAAACCTGACTGTGGCATAAACTTGCGTTTGAATGAAGAAGTTTGATGGTAGGCAGAAATTAATAGTTTTTAAACCAGGATTATGAAATGTTTTTCTGATTGAAGAGTTCCTGTACAAGACTCTGTGTCCTTTATGCAGCATTCCTTTTGCCAAGCTTTAATGGAATACTTTTTATAGCGTACAGCTTGGCTAAATGTTTTCAAACAGTTCTTGGCCTCTCAAGCATATGACTTAAAAATATGTACCTCCCAAATACAGGATAAACAAACTTGGAAAAAACAGAAGACTACACAGTTGTACAGTGGTGGGCATGGTTTAAGTAGAGCAGAGAAGCTCCTCTGAATTATTCAAATGCATATCCATCGATGTCACCTGGTTAAAGATCTGCTGTGCTGACAGACGCTTTCAAGTGGCTGTGAAAAGCTTCCAGAGCATATTTCTGCATTTGCTTAAAACTCCCATGTTGTAGGTTTGAACCTTATTAACAAAGGTGATATTTAATGTAATTTTTAAAAAGGTGATCTCAACTTTCCTCTTAAAAACTGTGGTGTGGTCATATTGTGCAGCAGAGCAGGAGATCCACCAAAGTAGTGCAAACGGTGTCAGTGACAGGTGACTGCATGCTGAGAGGAGGCATGAGGGACCCTTGGCCTCCTGGACAGTCCAAGAAGTTTTTTTTTTCTACCAAGTGCCTGCATTCGAGATAAGAGGAGGCATGGTTGGCTGGAGGACTGCTACCTGTCCTTGCTTTTTTGAGTAGAGTCACATGAGGCTGCATCATGGAGACTGCAAAATGTTTTTAACATTGATCAGAGACTTTATGTCCCTGAAGTAGCTGGCTGAACATTAGGTGCCCCAAAAGTAATCCCTCCTATTTAGTTCCATGGGAGCCACAGCAGCTACTAAAAGCACAGTTCCATAGAGCAAACTCTCAGCTGCAAAACACTGTTCTTCATCAGACTCACCATGATCAGCTGTGTGTTTTTGCCAGCAGTGCAAGAGCCTGCAGTTGCACACATCTGCACGGGCAGAGGTGACCCACTGTTGCCACTGCTGAAATGCACCACCCAGTGCCTCACTGTGCCCACGTCCACTTTCTGCTCCCCGTAAACCTTCAGCAAGCATTGATGAATGCCACTGGGTGCCATTTTTGTCTGCATGGAGGAATTAAATTGCACACCTCATTGTGGTCTCCCAGTGCTTGAGATTCCACTGGACAGTCATCTCGTTATCATCTATTTCTCTGAAGCTTATTTCGGTATTGTTATTCTGACAGTTGTGCAGATCTCCTGTCTAGCCTGCCAAGATGCAGATTTTGCATATATACTTTTTCAGAATTACAGATAATTCTTTAAATACCTGTTGCACACGTGCTTAAGAAGTTCAGTCAATCTGATAATGACGTGAGTTGTTTGTTTATTTATTTATCTTGCTTTGGAAAGAAGCCTCGCTTTGTACTGGCAGCCTACAGATGTGTAGAGGGCCGAGTGGAAGCATAGGAGACTTGTTTGACATTTCAGTGCTGGTTCTGTAAACTCACCATCAAACCACTGTGCAGTGTAGAATTTTCTGAAAGTGCCATTGACCGACCCAGCTAAAACATGCTGGAGTCCTGGTGTCTGCCTCACTCTTCTCTGTTGATGTTAATTTGCATTGTTCCCTTTGTCTTTGCTTCAAGAGAGGGCAGCGAACAAAACAAAGAACATATCTTCTGCCTTGCTGTGGAGAACTCAGATTCAGACACAGTGTGAATTTAACTGGTAAATGGAGTGGATTTTGCATTTGATTTGCGATTAAATAATTAGATTAAGCACTAAAATCCCCCATTGCCTCACGGGCAACAAGCTGGATATAAGTCTGGTAACAGCATTTCTTCAAATGCTATTTTTGTCTTGTTTCAAGACTTTCCTCCTTTTCAAGTCAGGGGCATAGGGTGTCAAAAGGCCATTCTAAATTGTGTGAGGCTGAATTCTGCTTTTCTATAGATTTCATTTGAATGTTCTACTACATCAGAGCAAAATCCTGTCTGGAGGAGCAGGCTTTGTTCTTTCCAGGTGAAAAAGATTGTATTTAGACACTAAAGCAGAAGAAGTTTTGATCTGCTTTACATAAATTGTTCAAAGAGAAGAACTGGCACAGGTTCAGCACCCAGTGATGCTGTGGATGCCCCCTCCGCGAGGCATTCAGAGCCGGGCTGGATGGGCTGTGAGCAACTGGTCTAGAGGGAGGTGTCCTGCCTGCAGCAGGGGGTTGGGACTGGGAGATCTTTAAAGTCCTTCCAACCCAAAGCACTCCATGGTTCTGCGATAAGGAGATGCCAGGCAGCCTGGCGGTGCTCGCAGTAAGCGCTTGTGGAGGAGCAGATAAGCAAGAGCGTTGGTGGCTGCTCTGTCAGATGCTTAGCGTGCAGCCAGGTGAACGCGTCCGCAGTGCTTCACCGTCTTTCCTTTCTCTCTCTCCCTTCAGTGGACTTGTGTCTATGAATTCCAGGAAGGCGCCCCCGTGCGCCCCGTCTCGCCTCGCTGCTCCCTGCGCTTGACTCACTGCATCGAAGAGGCCAACGTGGGCCGGGGTTACATCAAAGAGCTCTGCTTCAGTCCCGACGGCCGGATGATCTCGTCCCCGCACGGCTTCGGGATCCGCCTGTTGGGCTTCGACGCGCACTGCAGCGAGCTCGTTGACTGCTTGCCCAAAGAAGCCAGTCCCTTGAAAGAAATCCGTTCCCTGTATTCTCACAATGATGTGGTACTGACAACAAAGTTTTCTCCAACCCACTGTCAGATTGCCTCGGGGTGCCTTAGCGGACGCGTTTCTTTGTATCAGCCAAAGTTCTAGGCGCACTGTACGTCGGCGGGACCTTCACGTGTTTGTGTTCTAACTTCAGCTTAGTTGAAGTGTGCTCTTTTGAAATCCCGTAAACCCGGACGAGATCATAGTTCGCGTGGTCTCAGTGATAATGGTGTGAGTTCCTGGTGCAGCACTGTATGCATTCTCATACTGCATCTGCAAGTCAGGCTCCATGCGTTGTGTTTTCGGCCTTATAGGCAGACCTTAGCTGCTTCTGACCCTGTGCCGTCAAGTCGTCGTTCTGTTTGGTTTTGCACTGTAGTACTTGCTGGTAATTTTCTTCAGCATGACTTGAAGTGGGCTGTCTGGAAGAAACATAGGTGGGATGCAGGTAGGAGCTCAGCCACCACTCACCCAGGCTTCCCTGGTGCAGCACTTCTCTGTTCCAGAGGACCTCTCCCTTGCTGAAGCTGCCATACAGTGATTGTTAGATATTGAGCAGGCTTTGTGTGTGCTAGATTAGTTGGCACAAAAACACAGAAAGAAATTGTTTTGCATTAATTTGTATTTTTTTTGTGGTTGGCTAGAAAGTTGGTCAGCTTTCTGTAATGTTTTGCTGTACTAAAAAAATCTTTGTAGACTGCTTTTCCTTGAATTATTAGTAGAAGGAAGAGGCTCCCAGGTAACAGCAGTACAATTAGGTGACAGCCCCAAGTTGCACCAGGGGAGGTTCGGGTTGGGTGTAAGGAAAAACAAGTTCTCCAGAAGAGTGGCCGGGTGTTCGAATGGGCAGTGGCCCAGGGAGGTGTTGGGGTCACCATCCCTGGGGGTGTGCAGGAGCTGTGGCACTAAGGAACAAAGTCAGTGGGCACGGCAGGGCTGGGCTGGGCTTGGGATCTTCGTGGTCTTTTCCAAACATAAGGATTGTGTGGTTCTACAGATTGAGACACAGCTGCATTTTTTCCTCAGATTGAGTCAGAAATGCCTGAAGCAGAGCAACAGGAGCTGAAGGTAAACCTCTTCAGCTGCATCCGCTGCACATGAACCTTAGGGAATGTTTCTTACAGTGTGTAAGATTAATTGGCAACTTTTAGTCCTCAGCCAGTAGGATTTCTTTTGTGGGAAGCTTTCCACATCAGTTACATAAACCTTCATCCTGTGTTGGAGAATGAGCAGCACAGAATTCTTGCTTAGGGCCATTAGGTCTTCTCACTGCTCTGCAGCTCATGTTACAGCAGGAGTTCCTTTTGGGAGTGTCTGTAGTACAAACAGGCAAGTATTGCTTCACAAGTGTAGTCACTGGAGCAGATTAGAACCATTCCTGTCTAAAGATCTGTGTGGATTTAACTGGGGTAATTATAAAATCTGAAATGTGATTTAAGGGAGAACATCGGCAACCGAAGCATGAATGCCAAGGTTTAACCCTTAGGTTCATCACAGGCTCCCAGACAGGCGGGGCTGTGGGGGTTAGGGTTGGGGGGTGTCCCCATGGGCTGGCACAGGCTGCTGCTGTGGGAAGGAGCCCTGCCCACGGCATGGTGCTGGGCCCTGGTGATCCTTAAGGATCTCTGCTACAGTTTTAAGTTTTTGATGAATTTTTATTTAAAAACAAAAAAACAACAGGAAAAAAAACTCTTCAGCACTGGGTGTTTGATCATCTGAGGACTGTTAGTTACCTCCTGCACTGGGCTTTCAGTACCTCCAGCGGCTGGCTGCTGAAGGGCTGCCTTCAAATAGCTTAATGTATTGACAGAACTCCCATCAAATTATCATCTCAGCTGCAGGAGCAGAGTGCCCTTAACCTGATGTGCAGCAGCCCGTGGTCTTCTCAGACAACAGAGCGGTAGAACATTTTCAGACCTTCTGGGCTGCTCTCTTGTTGCTGCCTTGAACTCAAGAGCACTGATGAAGTAACAGATGAGGACATGCCTTATTTTCCAGGGCGGAGCATCAGCCTTGGTTTCAGACAGTTGTCACTTTAGAATGCTTTTGGAGCTGTGTGTGAGGAGCACAGTTCTCCAGAGGGATGCTGTTTGTGTGTGCAGCTGAGCTCTGACATAACTACTCTTCCCATTTCTCTGTGGTGAGCTTTAGCTGGAACTGGGAGATTGCAGTCATTTGACTACTCCTTTTCTGCGGTACTCGGAAGTTTTCAGTCAAATCTAACATATTTCACCTGTGGGTTTCAGAAAGCACTTGTAGAAACACCAGTGAATGATTTATGACTGGGATGGGTTGCCGTTTCAGCTCGGTGGAAGCAGTGGTACTCAGGTTTTGTCTCTCTGAATCATTGCCTTGTGAAGAAATCTGTTGCTGAGCTTTTAGATTCACTCTAATTAGCCAAAAACGTTACCGTGCTGAAAAAGACGAATCCCTAACCTTGCACTCGGAGTGTCCCAGCTACATCAACCTGCCTGTCTCAAGCATAGGAAATTGTTTTATTGGATGTATTAAAGTCTGCACTAAGAGCGAAGTACAGCAGTGGCTTCAAACGTGTTCACTTTTGACCTCTCAAGCGCTACAGCGCGTGATAGATTTTGCAGTTTTTCTGAGCAGGATGGAGCTCCTTGATTGTAAAGCATGCAAATATGTTTTCTAAATGCATGGTTTCGTATTTATTGATTTCCACAGTACAGAAATTCCCTCATTCCCGGCACAGCTGGTCAGCAGAAGCGGATAGGCTGCGTCGTCGAGGTCTCTGTGTGGCACTGTCAGCTCACAGCGGTGCGCATGGAACCAAACCAGTGCCCGAAGGTAGCTCTCCTTTTGTAATAGTCCAGTGGCTGTTGTAGGAGTAAATGCATTTCCCACCTGTTCCATTGGAGGTTAGTCTTTGCATCGTTGTAGGTCTGTTACGCGTTTGTAGGAAGGGAGGAAGAAACCTTTAATGGGACTGTGAAACGACACCCATGTCTGTGTACTTTTCCTGTGTGTGAATTTCAGTGTATCTGCATCCACTGGGCATCATCGGTCCAACAGGGGTAGTTCAGGGAAAAACAAAACCTCCATCAGAATTACTGGGGATAAAGCACAGTGATACTGACACTCATCTGTTTGCACTCTTTGAGACTTGGTAAGGACAATTTGCCTACCACCAGAATTGGAATGTAAACGTCAGGTTTTTTCTGTGTTTGTTTTTTTTTGTTGTTGTTAATTTGGGCGACACTGGCGTGCAGCAGGTCGCAGCACTGCAAAGTGTGGACCTGCTGCTCCGTAACTTGCCCTCTTGAAAGCTTTTAAGAATTCTAGTTTACAAGATTCTAAGAAGTAGGAGTAAAAGAAGGTTGAGAACCCTAATATTTTTGTCCTGCAAGAGAAAGAAACTTCTAATTTCCTGATCTTGGTCAATGGTGCATTTTCTTATGCACTAGGTATCTTCATTAAGTGTAAAGTTTTTAATACTAGAACAAATTGTGCATGTAAATATTTTGAAATACCTGAGATTTCGTAGTATGAAGTGTAGCCTTTTCATACAATATAAAAGTATCAGAACTGCTCTGAATATATTGTACTTACAGCCGTACAGTAACTTACTATTTGTGGAACGTTTTCCTTGCTTGCGTAATAAATTAAACATTTAATAACTCAGCAAATTAAAATCTATTTTAATGTATTTGTCTGACACTGAGCTGTGTTCTGTAACACTCACTGCTTCTTGCCCGTTCACTGGAACTGAGGGGGAAAGAGCTGCACCTGGAGTGACATCTGCATCTACGTGTTTCCCTCTGGTGTTGGCCGAGCTTGAGCACAGGTGTAGCATGGTGTCCTTCCAAGGGCCTACAAAGCCAGGCCTAGGGGCAGCAGTAATTGCAGATGGTAGTTACACAGAATGGCTTGAGTTGATGGGACCTCGCAGCAGTTTAGATTTGGAGCAGTCTGGGTTGGAAAGGACCTTAAGAGACCACCTGGTTCCAGCTGCCCTAACTAGCTGCACGTGGAAGCGCTGACAGCTGGTGCTGTTAGGAGATGAGCTCTCCTGGCCTCCAGACAGCAGCCTTTAAGTCACAGACCATTTCCACTCTGGAATCTCAGCATGGCGTAGTTACTCCTGGTTATGATCAGTTTGAGAATACTGGAAAACAGCCTTGAACCCAGCCCCAAGTAGCTGAAGCAGCACGGCTGGCTCTGAGCTGTCTGCCAGGATGGCAACGCAGCCTGCTCAGTGCAGTTTCCCACATCGCCCTGTGTGTGTAGCCTTTGCTGTGACAAAGCTCTCTGTCTTTACTCCATACGAGTCTGTTCCTTAACAAGTAGAAGATCTGTGATTTGTTAAACAAACAATCACTGTCACCGTGCTGCAAAACCAACTGTAGTTACAAAGCAAAACTGTGCTGGAACAACGCTGCACAGCCAGACAGCAACAGATAAGAACTGCGACTGACATTTTCCCAACTGTAATTAACACCATCCATTAGAGACAGCTTATTTCAAACTGTAAGCTCTTCAAATTACGTCTTCCATGGGGAAAAAAATCCACTTCCTTTATTCCATCAAGAAGAGATTAAATAAAGTCACAACCGTAACACTGGTAAAAATCAGATTCTGACAGTAACAAACATTCAATAAACGTTTTATTTCAATGCAAATAACCACAACATTCAGATACAGCAATGCTCATTTGTGCTGGGCCCTTTTAGGCTGTGAAGCGAGGGACCTCATTAGGACCATAATCATGACACACTGATTAGAGCAAGTATTTTGTGACAGTTTAGCAAACAAAAAATAACCATCACTACAAAGCTTACGAAAAGAGTAACTTGGTAAAAGTTTATCCCCATCTTTCAGAATAGGTGGTGAGGTTGTTTTGTTTTAATTTTTTTTGTCTGTTTTTAAATACAACATAAGGACAAAAAGTTCCCAGGACAACCAAGTTCTTCATTAAGACCCCTCTCCTGGTCTGGCTATGCCTATCCCCCTCCCGCTCCTTTCTCCAAGGCCTACAGCCTCACATCTCCCCCCGCTCACATCTGTAGGACGCAGAACACACATTTCTGTACATCTTTATCTGCACTTGCCCACAGAAGTCCATCAGTGCTTCCCCAAGTGCTGCATCATTCCAAAGGTCATCTCCGCCTGCCTCCCGGTACTACAATCACAGACTTCCCCCAGTGGGTATTACCCAGGAACTTAATCCTGATGGTGCCACAGTGCAGCTCTGTCTTACAGAACTGCTGAACGCACACGTCAAGGAGGCAGAGCCCCGGCTTTCCTGTAAGAAGTCTCGTTGTGATCAGTTATGGCACAGCTCTGGTGAAACGCAGCCATCTGCGAAAGACGAGATACCTCTGTAGAAAAGAGCTGCCCGAGAGCTACTTTCACAACAGGAAAATACAGGAAAATGAACTCTTATAATAAGCACTACAAAAAGAGACGTCTTCTTTCTGGCCTCACAGATGTAGAATAGAAAAAGAAGTAGTAAAAAAAAAAAAAAAAAAAAAAAGCAGAACAAGCTCCGCATTTACAAGTAGAAGGATTGTAACAAGGAAGGACACTTTAAAGCTTTCTCATCTCTGCTGTTTCTCTCCTTCCACTTTTCCCTTTTCACGTTAAACCGTGTGCGTACATATGTGCACACAAATGTGAGTCAGGGCACACCGAAGGCAACATTCAGTACCTGCTTTTATGCTGCCGAACGAAACGTTCTGCTTGAAGCCGAGCACCCAAGCGGCCAGCAGGAGCCTTGGCACAGGCTTCGTTTAAGCACAGCACTCAGGAACTCGGTCGTCCTCCTCAGGGGTCGGTGTCCATTTGGCCACGAGCAACGGTGAGCACTGAGGAGCCTACATCTGTCTGAGCACGTAATCTCACGTCAGCATTCTGAAGTTCATCACATAAGGGAATGAATTTCCATCAGCCTCCCCCTGACTTCCGTGTTCTACAGGGCACACAGTGGAGCGCGCTCGGTCATGGAGTGTTAGGAACTTCTGGGAGTGATACTGAGCCAGCCGCTGGGCTGAGTGGTGAGTTCGTGGGGTTTTTGGTTTTATCTGTCCATCTCGTAGTTTCATTATGGGTAAATCCACCTGCCAGCAAATAAATAATATAAGAAGCTACTCGTAATTGCACCAAGGTTTGGATGTACCACCGTTCACCCCATATGCAGTGAAGGCCAAGGCTGAATGCCCTTCACACTACGCAGGCACTGCTCCCAGGGATCAAGCGTCATCAAATATGGCAAAAACCAAATGAATTGAAGGGACGAAGAAAATAAGTGTTCATAACAGCTTTAGCAAGAACTCATAAGTTGCATTGATTATGCCCCAGGATAGGACCGAACGATGGTAATTCAGATGGGCTCCCCTGAAAAGATTGATCAATTTTCTGTCGCGCTCCAGCCAGATCTTCACAAAAACTGTCGAGAAGGACTGAAATTCACCCCCGATCTGAGCTTGCATGCGAGCTTTTACAACATTCATTGGGAAGAACAAGAATCCCAGCATGGCACCCAACAGCCCGCCACAAATGAAGTCATTGACCAAATGAGTGCTGTAAGAAGTTGCTTCAGGCAGACATTGTTTAATAGGTCCTCTGAGGCCAAAGAAGAGTACATTACTGGGCCCATTGCGGAGCAGAATAGGCACCAATCCCCGGTAGTACTCTCTCATCCCATAGACTTTCAGTACCTTGAAAGCCTGGTACGTGTTTGTGAACTTATCGTGGTGTTTGTAGTCCTGAAGCAAAGTCTGCACTCGCTCAAAAGGAGTAAGAACAGCTTCTGTGGTCCCTGCAAGCACTGCTGCCATGCTGCGTGTCAGGAGCTCGGGAGCAGTCGTGTGGCTGTGGAGCAAGGAGGAGAAATCCTCATACAAGCCGAACATGAGAGCCAGCGTGGTCGTCTTCTGCATTAAGGGAGGGAGGATGCCACGGTAGAGATTTCGAATTCCATCCTTCTGCAGCTGATGTATCGCATCCTTTGTTTTCAGACCATACAGCTGCTGTCGAAAGAGGACCTTCTGGATGGGAAAAGTAACTGCTATGTTGGTGAAGGCCGCACAGTAACCACACAGGTAATGTTTGCTAGAGGTAGCCGTAACGTCACTGCTTGGATCTTCCTCTGAACTTCCTGGGGAAAAGCCTTCTGAACCCATCATACTGTCTTCCTTACTGCTGTGTACCTCAGTCCTCTTTTCCTACATCAAAAAACAGAGAAGAACGCACGTGAGCAGAGCTGCGGATGGCCCAGCTGCTTTCTCTCACACCAGCACCCAGCACGGCACATCTGAGCAGAGCCCTTAAAACCTGAAGAACAGTCAATGCCAAATCTTTCAGATGTTACGCCCTTTTCTGCAGGGGTCTTGGAAGCACAGGTTTTCCTCCTGGTGTTTTCTAATTGATACAGAAACAAAGAGGGAAACAAAATGACGTATGAATCTCTTGTGTGCTACATGACAGCTGACAGCGGGAAGCTCACCCATTCGACCTCCCACAGGGCACACCAGGGAATTCAGATAGCACACGGTCTGCTCTCAGCCTGTTAACAGCAAAAACACAGCACTGAGGGTGGAGGCAGAAGAGAGTCAAAGGAAAAAACAAACAAACCCACCGACACACAATTTCTATATAGTCTGATCCGCAATCATAGGATTAATTTAAAGGACAGGCAACTTCTAACACAACTTTGAACATTCCTAGCAGGTCCAGGTAGTCAACCTGCAGGTTCATCTGCAGAGGAAGACGCACCTGTAACCCCTGCTTGATTTTAATGCAGAGAAGGCCTCAAGCTACGGCAGCTCTGAAGGACCCCTGAACAGAGAACACCTCTCTACACTGAGCAGAGAAGCTCCAGAGTGACCCTTAGGAGGCAGTACTTGAACATCATTTAAACAGGGATCGCTGACTCAGCTGTTACAAAGTGCTGACAGCCCCTGGCAGCAAAGCGCATGCAATTTCAGAGGCCTTAAAACCATACCAGGAGCCAGTCTTCCAACTAGGCAAGCCACTTCTCTCACTACAGAAGCCTGTACAAACGTGAAACTGTTTATATTCAGCACTGCCAAGGCAAACTGGACTCTTGAAGTCACACGATGCTTTACTTTGACCATGTGCATTTTCTTCTGAAAATGAGTTGCATACATCTCTGTGGACTTACTTTTCTCCTGCGCACACTATGTAATGCTTTACAGTCTGACACATGTCCAAATCCTAGAATGGCTTGGGTTGAAAAGGACCTCAAAGATAATCTGGTTCCAACCTCCTGCAGGTCGCCAACCAGCAGCCCAGGCTGCCCAGAGCCACATCCAGCTTGGCCTTGAATGCCTGCAGGGATGGGGCATCCACAGCCTCCTTGGGAACCTGTTCCCCTGCCCCACCACCCTCTGGCTGAAAAACGCAGTGTTTGTGTTGATGAGAAAGCTCACGACAGAGGAAGAATTCAGTTTATGTGGCTCATGCACTACGCCATATACACACCAGCTCACAGCACCTTGTGGATGACAGCAGCTCTATCTGCACGCACCGAAGCAGCCACACCTGCAGGTACACTGGTGTCAGTCGCTCCTCCACTGGAAGGGGAACAGTGGGACGAGAGCTCAGCTCACAGTGTGGAGGTGCCACCAGAACACCACCGTTACATTGAGCATTCAGAAGCCTGTGCCCAGGACATCAGTTTTCCCCTAGAAATAAGCTAATAAGAGACGTTTGGTTCACTCTCATGGCCCCTCTGGTGGGGCTGTTGGACGCAGAACAATGCACAGTGCAGTGACACCCCCAAAGGTGAGCCGTATGGCTCAGAGCTGGGGAGCAGCAGGTGTTGGGCACTGCGAGTCTGTCTGGCAGTGCTGGGGTCAGAACCCTGTCTGCAGACAGCCTGCAAGCACAAACCACCCACTGATGATACACAACCCACTCTGTTACAAGCCAGTATCAGAGTTCAGCTCTTAAAAAGAAAGTGAGAGGTTTGGATCTATTGTACTGCCTCCACACAGACCCCCAGAGCTGCAACAGCATTCTGTTTCCATGCAGGATGTTCCCTCCTGCATCTGAGTGTGGGGACACACGCAGTCCTTTCTGTGTGCCCCCCCTCGACCCCCACTCCCGACACGCACACGTGTCTCTTCTGCAGGACAGCAGCCCACCTAGCCTGCAGCTCACTGGCTCAGAAAGGCACAGGGGAAAGAAAGCAAAACAACAACTTTTTATCTGATACTGCCTTTTCACAGAATCAAATTTACGTTGAAAAAGAACAGAAACAATATTTTAATTTTTAAATGGAGAAGACCTAAGATCACAGAATCGTATGGACTAGAAGAGGCCTCAGAATATCAAGTCCAGCTTCCCTGCTGAAGCAGGTTTCCTACAGCAGGCCACCCAGGAAAGCATCCTGGCAGGTTTGAATATTTCCAGAGAAGGAGACTTCACCACCTCTCTGAACAGCCTGCCCCACTGCTTCGTCACTCTCACAGTAAAGAAGTTCCTCCTGCATTCCAGTTTCTGCCCATTACCCTTTGTTCTATCACACCACTGAAAAAAAAAAAATCTATGTTTTAGGCCATTACTACTGCTATGCTCCACCTCATCCCTTTGTCTCCCACCTCCCTTCAGATATCCACTAATGTTTACCAGATCCCCCTCAGTCTTCTTTTCCCCAGGCTGAACAGCCCCGGTTACTCAGCCTTTCCTCACACAGGAGATGCTCCAGGCCCTTTACCCTCTCTCTAGCTCTCTGCTGGACTCCTTCTAGGAATCCCTGTCTTTTTTGAACTGGCGAACCCAGAACTGGACACACTATTTTAAATGTGGCCTCACCATGGCGGACAAGAGAATTAGGATCACCTACCTCAACCTGCTGGCCATGCTCTCTTAATGCACCCCAGGCAGCCTGCAGCCTCTACTGGTGCACATGTAATTCTCACCCAGGTGTAGGACTCACACTTGTTCTTGTTGAAGAGCATCGGGTTCCTCTTTCCCACTCTCCAACCTGCCCAGGTCTCACAGGAAGGCAGCACAGCCCCCTGGTGCACCAGCCACTCCTCTCAGCTTTGTACCACAGGAAACTTGTTAGGATGCACTCTATCCCTTCCTCCTGGTACCTGATCAAGACACTGAACGAGCCCAGCCCACCCCTGCCGTGCCCACTGAGCTGTGTCCATCAGTGCCACACCTCCACGGCTCTGGGACAGCTGCACAGACGCTGACCCCACCGCTCCCTGCACATTCTGTCTGACCGCCCTTCGGAGAAGTTTTTCCCAGTTCCCCACCTGAGCTTTCCCTGATGCAGCCTCTCACAGAATCACAGAATGGCTGGGTTGGAAGGGACCCCAAGGATCACGAAGCTCCAACTCCCCACCAAGCTCCCCATTTCATACCAGACTCCATCCAACCCGGCCTTGAACAGCTCCGGGGACGTTCGGGGCACCCGCAGCCTCTCCGAGCAGCACCCCTCTCTCGTCCCGTCGCCGTTACCCGCAGCAGAAGCCGAGCCCCAGCTCACCGCAGCCTCCTTTCGGAGAGCCGCAGAGAGCCGCGAGGTTCCTCCCGATCCTCCCGTCCTCCCGCCGCAGCCATCGCAGCTCCCCCTCCCGCCCCCAGCGGAATTCCCGACCGCCCGCACTCCTTTCTCCGGACTCGCTCTCCGCCCAGCCCGCAGCCGCAGCCCCGCGTCCCTCACCGCATGTCCCGTCATGCGGCGGCCGGTGCGGATCCCTCGCCCCGCGGGAAGGCCTCGGTGAAGGCGCGGCAGCGCAGCGGGCGGCGGGCGGCTCCCGCGCCGCCGGACGGACGAGGACCTGCTGGCAGAGCGGACGCGGAGTTACGGGGAGCGGAAGCCGCGCGGCGCCTCCCGGGCCCGCCCTCTAGATAACACACCCCAGCCACCAGCCCGGCTCCCG
>NW_024884878.1:10341452-10418694 GCF_019232065.1 Centrocercus urophasianus
ACCTGCAGCCCCGGCCATAGCGGGGCGGGACCGGCCCGAGCCGCGCGTCGCGGTGTGACGTCCGACGCTGCGTGATGACGTCACCGGCGGCGCCGGGGGGAGGAGCCCGCCGAGGGAGGCGGGGCGGCCCCGCCCCTCCCGCAGCCAATCAGGGCGTGGCGCGCGGCGGTGCCGCGGCACGTGAGGTGCTGAGCGCGTCTCGGTGTGCCGCGTGGGCCGGCGGCCGCGGGACGACCGCGGGTCTCCTGGGTGAGGCTTATGGCATCCTGCTACGAGACCCTTGGGTCGGTGAATGATGCCAGCTTGCAAATACGCGCTCCTGAGGGAGAGGAAGGCTGCAAGCAATTCCTGTCACAGAGTCACAGAATGGCCAGGGTTGGAAGGGACGTCAAGGATCACGGCACTCCAACCCCCTGTCACGTGCAGGGCCGCCGACCTCCACATTTCTTAGCAGGCCAGTACTGTCCCTAAGGAGTGCTGCTAAGCTCCATCCGTTTGTTGAAGGAACGGTTTGATTTCGTGTGCAGGGACGTGGTTTAGTGAGAGCTATCGGTGATGGGTGGATGGTTGGACTGGGTGATCTTGCAGGTCTTTTCCAACCTTGGTGATTCTGTGATTCTGTGATGCTCTAAGTTCTGCCTGCTCCCGCAGGTGACTTCTGGCCCATGATAAGACTGCAGAAGTGCCTAGAAGTAACACTGTCAGCAGAGAAGAAAGACAGCAGATGTAACTAATGAGACGTGATCCTTAGAATCATTGAATCGCTAAGTATGGGACAGACCACTAAGGTAACTGAGTCTTACCCAGCCCACCCCCATGTATCTATCCACATGTCTCAGCGGCATGCTCCTCGAACACTTCCAGGGACTGTCACTTCATCCCCTCCCTGGGCAGCCTGTGCCAGTGCCATGCCACTTCATCAGAGAATAAAATTTTCCTAATACTCAGCCTGAATCACCTCTGAATTGTTAGCACTTGTTAATTCTTGTTAATTAATGCTTGCAGCACCGTGTCTCTGATGCCTGACTGCTGTTCTGTATGTGCATACGAGCTTCTTTTCTGTGGAAAGACTTCGTGGTACTTCCAAGAAGTCCTTGTCATGGACAGTGACCTCACCATGTGCTCTCACTTTCCAGACAACCTCAGGCTATGTCCAGTTAACAACTGCAGCTTCAAAACTTGAAGCTGTAGATCCACGCTCCTGGGACACACCAAGTGAGGCTCTGCACCTTCAGCTGGTCCAGCATCCATTTACACAGTGTGCCAGTGGGGCAGTCACTGCTGGGGATAGGAATAGCACGCAAGGGCATCATAGGGGAAGAACAAAGCAGTTTCCCTTCTCTGGTTACTCAAGCCCTGCTGGGTTCAGCCAGGGAAAGCACTGAGTTTGCAGAAGACCTGTGGGCAGCAGATGAGGAGTGCTAAACCCTTGCTTCAAGTTCTGGAGGCTGTGAGGTAGGTAGTAAAAATGAAGAGGATGCTCAGGCTGTGTACATGCTGCCATACCAGACCCACAACCTGAGCCCCATGCTTGCCAGTATTACATTCAGCAGGCTTCAAAGCAACAGACTGCATGCTCTTCAGAGGGACTCCATGCTGAAGTCACAGAATCACAGAATCACCAAGGTTGGAGACCTACAAGATCATCCAGTCCAACCATCCACCTATCACCAACAGTTCTCACTAAACCACATCCCTCAACACAAAACTCAAATGTCCCTTGAACACCTCCAGAGTCGGTGACTCCACCACCTCTCTGGGCAGCCATTCCAGTGCCTGACCACTCTTTCAGACAAGCAGCATTTCCTAACATCCAGCCTAAATCTCCCGTGGTGCTGCTTGAAGCCATTCCCTCCAGTCCTATCACTGTTACATGAGAGAAGAGGCCGACCCTCAGCTCACTGCAACCTCCCTTCAGGTAGTTAGAGAGCAATGAAGTCCCCCCTGAGCCTCTTCTTCTCCAGACTGGACAATCCCAGCTCCTTCATCTGCTCCTCATAAGGCCTGTGCTCCCTGCAGTGGGAGCTGCAGCAGAACAAGGAGCCGAGGCTTTGGCCAGCTCTCTGCAAGGCTGCATCATCCAGCAGTGCTTTCTCAGGGTTGAGAAGGGAGGAATCTTCATTTATGCACAAAGGCAAGCAAAACTGGAAGGAACCATCTTCTGGGATCTGTCCCATGCAGTGCTGTGTGTTCAGAACAGTAAGGTGCTGGAAGGCTGCTGTGGGAACTTCACTTCACTTCACTTGCTGCTACTCCCTTCTCTCCTAGGCACAGCTTGGTCTGCCTGCCTCAACAGAAGGCTGGTTGCTGGCAGCCCCTGCCTTCTGCCTGCAGTAACCTCATGATTGGGATTGGAAACATTAACTTGGTGGCACACTGGAGTTGTGTAGTTAGCCTCCTCCGCCTGTATATGCAGCTCTCACCTTGCAAACACCTTCCAGTACCTAAGTGGGAGGCAGAGCAGCTTGTTACATAGGCGGAGAGTGGCAGCACAAGGAAGAGCGCCTATAAACTAGAAGGGGAAATATAGGTGGGGAGGGAATTGTTTACCCACAGGGTGGTGAGGCACTGGCACGAGCTGCCTGCAGATGTGTGGGTGCTCCATTCCTGGGGGTGCTCATAGCCAAGGCTGGATGAGGCCTGAGCAGCCCGAGGTAGGGGTGGCAAGCTGCTGGACACAACATCCCTTCCAGCCCAGCCATTCTGTCATTCCACGGTGACAGTCTACTTGACTGGCAAGAGCAGCAGATGAAGCCTTGCACTCATGAAACGCAGGAGTTTCTTTGCAATATAGCATTTTGTTTAATGCAACGAGGGCCCCTGCTTCCTCTCCAGAGCACATCTGGTGGCATGAAGGCTGGCCAGGATGGAGCTGCTGTGAGGATTTTGCTCCCCTGCACTGCAAGGCTCTGTCAAGACAAAGCGTTTGGGTCCAGGAACACCTCAAGTTCAAAAAATATAAATGAATATTTTCTGCAAGGTGTGGGTTACATTTTTCTGATTTTGCTGTAACAGTGCTAGTTCTATCTCTGGGTCTTTGGTCCCTGCAGAAGGACTGCAGGATGCTGCTGCCTAAGCAGTGCAGGAACATGTGCAGGAGTGAGCAGGCACCTCCAGGACAACTTTTTCAAGCTGTGCCCTGCTGAAATGA
The DNA here is from genome assembly GCF_019232065.1 of Centrocercus urophasianus. Taxonomy (NCBI): domain Eukaryota; kingdom Metazoa; phylum Chordata; class Aves; order Galliformes; family Phasianidae; genus Centrocercus; species Centrocercus urophasianus. Next base: position 10,344,604 of record NW_024884878.1, read on the forward strand.
CAGGATTTGTAGGGCAAACCCAGCCCGTCCCCATCATGCCTGCTGACCACGTCCCTCAGTGCCACATCTCCACGGCTGGCTGGCTCCCATCTCCAGGGATGGTGACTCCACCACCTCCCTGTGCAGTACATGGGTATCCATCCAAGAGGACCTGTTTGAATTAATAATGGCCTTCAGCTGTGGCTGAGCTGCTGTGAACGTACCTGACTGGCACTCCAGGTTGTGGTCGAGGCAGAGAGGTTTCAGAGATATGATGGTGGCAACAAGGACAGTTGTGCTGTCAGCTTCCAGCTATATCCTATCCTTCTACTGGTGTTTCTCCTCGCCCCTGCTGGTGGTCATGCTGAGGAATGGCATCCAGCATTGCAAAGCTTCAGGGACCTTTCTGTGCCTTTCAGCATGGTGCCTGATAGCAGACAACAGCATTCATTTGGACTGTGAGGAGGGAGTGGGCATTTGTAAGGGAGCCAATCCCTTGTTCTGGTGTCATGGTGGAAGACAGATTTCTTTACATTGCTCCTTAATGAGTGAACTTTTGCAAGCAAGGTAATAAATCAGCACCATGCTGTAAATTGTTTGCCCCACACCAGGCATTGTGTTCTTTGCCCCAGTACTAGGGCAGGGTCTGGTCTCTTGTTCAGCAAGCTGCAGTTCCTGCTGGCTGCCACCCAGGTCGTTTGCTGGCGGTGGCTATGGGGAGGAGCGGCCTTCAGCCCCACTGCAGGCTCATGGTGCTCCCAGCGCTGTCCCATGTCAGAAAGGCTTTGGAGAGCATCGTTGTTCGGTCCAGGCAGCACTTTGAGCAACAGCAGGAGCTGTGGGAGGGAGAGGCTGCAGGCATGGTAGGAAGGGAGAGTTGGCACTGTGTACCAGAAACGCACAGGAGGTAAAATCTCACTGTGCCTCAGCCCTTTGAGAGTGATTTCTTGGCTGCTGGATTAATGACCAGCTTACCCTCTTCTCCAGCACCTGGGAGCAGTTGTGTTTCTCTGTGGTCTCCTCTTTCTTGCTTGTTTGAGTCACCTTCCTTTGCTTTTATTCTCTCCACTGCAGTGCAGTAAGATACACAGTGGCCTTTGCTCATGCACTGTGGTCCTTGGCAGAGGAAAAGGCATCATCCTTAGCAATCAGATCTAAAGGAATAAAGAAGCAGGCATTAATATTCTGCATAATACAATGCCTGCATCTTAGCTCGTACTCTCTTGCCTTCATCTGCTAGGAATGATTCTTCCCACTGTGTACATTTTTGTTTGGTATCAGTTGCAGATGTTAAAAGCTTCTTCTCTGTTTTACTGCCCCTTCTGCTCTCACCATTCTGTGGGTGGTAGAAATAGGAATGGCACAACTCACTGCTGTATCCTAGGATGGACCCGAGGGAGGGATGAGCACAGTGCTGCTCAGCAGCGTGACACACCACCTGCCTGCCTGGCCTGGTGAGATGGCAGCACCAGGATGGCACTGCTCCTGCAGAGGTGGGATTTGTGTGGCAGAGACTCCTGTCTCACATTTCTAGGAGTCTGACCTGTCTTAGCCACCAGCTAGGGACCTGACGGTGGGGTAAGGTCTCCTGGGCCTCATTCCTTCTTATCTATAGTGACTGCTGCCATTTGCCCAGGAACCCTGGGGACAGCACACGGTGATTCTGCTGCAGCATGGGGCCTGACGCATGCTCCCTGGTTGCCTTTCCCAGCCTGGCACTGCCCGTGCTCCTTCCACCCTGTTGAGCGTTAGCACCATTGCTGCCTGCCTGCTTGCTTTGCAGCTTCTCTATCCAATGCGGTGCAGCTCCAGCATGTTTCTGTGGGGGCACAAACCTACGCCCCATGCTGCTGCCCACTGAAGTACAGGCACCACAGGGCTGCTGCAGGTGATCCACCACCTGCTGAGTCTGCTCAGTGCACAGCCTTCTTGCTGCGGGACACTGTGAAATCCAAGCACATAGGACAGCATGAAGTAGGAGGTAGTTTCATTCCAAGGGGATGCAGAGTCCATCAGGTGTAGCTGTAAGCAGGAGGTTGGGTAAGAGGTGGAGCAGAGAGGCCGTGCTGCAGCAGGCAGCACCGTGTGCCCCATCTCCTTACATTTCCCTGCGTGTGCAGATGCAGCAGTTCACTGCAGAGGACAGGACACTGTGTGGGCATGCAGCTTGTCCAAACTGGTGGCCACGGGTTCATGAGCCCCTTCTGCTTTTCCAGTGGCTCTTATTACATATTTCTCCATGCCTCTTCTGTGCTTTTACAAAAGTATCTCATTGCCATCATCGGGCTCACTTGCAAACGCCTCTTCCACGTCCACACAGGTTAAGCTCAAAGCCATTAGCAGTTCCATGTAATCACTGCCTCCCTCTGTCATGAGTGTAAGGCAAAGTGGAAAACCACTCTCAGCACTAGAAAAAAAACACCCTCATTAAGAGTATTATCTTATTAAGTAGACAGCATGGGATGGAGAAACTGCATTTCATGTGGCTGCAAGATCCCTTCCAACCCAACCTTGTGGTGATTCCATGAAAGTTATGTTGCCTTCATCAGCAGCAGAAAGGACAACTAGGAAATGCAAACTGGGAGACCGTTATACCTGGCATCACTCAAGAAACACAACAAAATAAATTCAGCCATCAAATTAACAGAACACTTGGGAGAAATGAGCTGGCATAACAAAGCCCCTTTCATTTATCTGTCATTTGCTCTCTCCCATTCTCATTCACTGCAATCCCAGCAGCCTGTCCCTGGAAAACATGGTTCCCTCTGGTAGGAGACAATAAGAAAACTGTCACCAGAAATGATGCCTACCTGTGCACAGTTTGTACAGATGCCAGAGCAGAAACAGAGTTGTTTCCCTCCAAAAGTGAACAGGCAAATAGAAATCAACTGTTAAAAATAAATAAAAGTAAAGAGAGAGAGCTCTGATATTCAGCTCTGCCTGAGCTGCACAGAGCAGGTTTGGGTGCTGGTGGATCCTTAAGATCCCATTCAGAAATCCTAGCACGACAGAACCACCGTGGCTTTCAGGAATAGAAACAGTTCTGACCTTCCTGGCAGAGCCTCTAACGCAGAGGTGACACAGTGACAGGCATGCCTGTACGTCCATGCTTTGCTGCTGCCCCCCCAGAAGGAGCTTTACCTCTGCAGACACTCTGCCATTCACTTTCAGCTGACACTGCCAAAAAGTGATGACACGAATAACCCGTGCCTGTGAAGCGAGGGGTATTTCTCCCTGGTAAGAGAGGGCTTACAAAAGTCTTGTAGAGAGACATGACCCGATTTTTCTTTGGGTTGAATGTATGATTACAACTCTACGCATTCCACCTGAAAATCTGCACATAATGCATTTATCTCAACTGAAAATGAAGTCCCAAACATACGAAAAAACAATGATTTGTTTGGAAACCTTGGAATCTGTTCTCAAATTTATCACAACTGCTCACAAGGCTGTGGCTAGCCAGCATACCAAAATGCATGAGATGATTTTACCATAACTGGAGCTTGCCCTAATTTAAGTCCCATTTCAAGTGCTGTTGTTGTCTGAATCACAGCACAGATAATGCGATCTCACCTCGGGGAAGCATGCTTAACTCACTTAAACGAGCAGTCAACAAAAATGCCAAATCTGTCAGCCATGTTTAACCTTCAAGTTCTGGCACAAGTTTTCCTTCCAGTTCCCTAAAGGACTCAATTTCACTTGGCAAATCATAAAGATTTTTTAGTATTTAACCCTGACTTTGCTACTTTCCTTCAGGGAAGCTGACGACGACCTGCAGCAGCATCCACACGTTTAAGGACCCCTAGAACTGGCGATGGTTGGACTTCACCAAGTTCTAGCTTTGATGATGATTTGCATGACATTAATCATTTTCTTGATGCCTGATGCAGTGATATTTTGTAAAACTGGAGTTACCAGTGGTAGCTACGTCATCTCCTATGGATTCTATACATCCCTCTTTGCACCGACCATTGCTGGCTCACCATCCGCAGCTATATCACACGTGCTGACAAGAGTTAAAGAAAATCACTCTTGTGTATTTTTTTTACTGCTTCTTACAAATCAGAGACATAGCTGTGCCTCTCAGTGGCACCAAAGAAGCCATTTCTTCAGTGACATTGTATTTGTTATCAACATCTCCAATGAAAACGACCAGCAGTTATAAATGTAGCATCAGGACTTTCAACTACTGTCAAAACTTAATATTTGAAATTAGCATCTTTACTCTCCAATTGCTTTTTTTTTTCTTAAATACACATTTTTCCTCTTGCCTCAGTTTAACCAGCAACAGACTAATGAGATAAAATTATTTTAAAAAAATCTTGTTTTTCAATCAGGACACATTATATCTACCATGCTTTCCATCGCTTAACAAATTCAATGTCAGGAAATGATTTTGAATTTTTCTGTGATCAGGCTTCCTGTCAGGTAGCTAGCTTTCACAGTCCAGTTTAATTAAAAAAAAAAATAAAAAAATGTAGAGGTGACTTTTTCCAGTTCCACCATTTTATTTTTACAAAGCATCTCCTGATATGCATGGAATGTGGCAGCACGTTTCTGCATATAATGCCTTTTGAAATCGTCATCTCTGAAAATTGACACAATTTCCTAGCAAATTAAGCACAGTGCCATATCATTTGTCTGTGCTGCACTGCACCCTCCCCACGTCCTGGGGCCAGGCTGCTGGGAAGGGCAGTTTTTGGGTTGAGAGACGAGGTTTAGTGAGAACTGTTGGTGATGGGTGGACTGGGTGATCTTGCAGGTCTTTTCCAACCTCGGTGGTTCTGTGAAACGTCTGTTCCCATCAGCTGAGAGACTTCAACAGGGCTGTGCTGTGATGCTGGAAAGCCAAATCCAACAGAGAAGAAGCACCCCCGTGATGCTGCATCTGCAGAATAACTGTTGAGAATGAAACTGTTTCACCCCTGCTTTTTAGTTAATCTTTCTGCGTTTCCTCTGGCTTCCTGAGGCTTTCTGCACAGGCAAAGGGAGAGAGAGGGTGCCAAGCTTGTGATTTTGATCATTCTCAAGTCCTGGCATCCCCTTTGCCTTGGAGACCTTCAACCGCATGGCCCTTGCAATGTCCATCATCCTGGAAAACAACAGAAAAACACTGTTTTACTGGGGCAGAGAGGTCCTCTGAGGAAGACACTGCAAAAAGAGAGACATCTTTTTCACCTCGAGAGAAAAGCTAAGAGGCAGAAGCAAGCAGGATGTCTGCTTGCATCTCAACACAACCGCAACATAAGTTGGAAGTATTTAATGACTACAAGGCAGAGCCTTGCTGTAGAGGCTAAAACACCAAACTGGACACAAGCACCTCGGAGAGTATTATAAACCCATGGTGCCTTACTCAGTGTACAGCAGGCTTGGAAGAAAAAAAGAAAAGCAAGCAGCCTGTACTAGTTTCCCAATAGAATCTTATACTATGAGTGACAGGATGGAGAGAACCTAGAACAAAGGAAGCATCTTCTCTTAACTGCTGAAATACAGCAGTCCTAGATGTGAACGGAAGGTCTTGGTTGAGATCTGTACTAAGTAGGGCTTGGTCAAGATGTCACAGGCCAGAACATACCTGGAGACTTGTCAAACACAGAACAAAGCATGTCTAAGCAAATGCAGCAAGGACATGAAAATCTGGGACCATGAGGACACATCTCAGAATCCTCTCAGCTGACTTCACATCTTTGAAAGACAAACAGATTCAGATGGCAAAAGATATCTGGTGCTATTCAAACAAACCTCCCACTCTAACCTATGATTATTCCAAGGCTAAATCAAATGGTTTTTGGCTAGATGCCTCATCTTCATTTTTTCCAACAGGTTGCTGCTTCGCTCACTGTTTTTCTTACCACCATGCTACAGTCTATGCTCCCAGCTCCAGTACAGCACTTAAAAGCAAAAAACTTTGGTGTTAACTGCAGAAAAAGAAAATGTCTTTTATTGAAAAGCTTACTTGCAAAGCAATAAAATTTAAAAAAGTACAGAAAACCAACACCAGATTACACTGTTAAAGCCACTATTAGGCAACAAAGAACAGAACTGGAGGCAAAACCCAGAAATCTTTGCAACAGGTTTGACTATAGAGCTTAAAAAAACAAGAGGCAGCTAACAGCTCTGATAACTTCCAGTTATCCCAGAATCTCGACATTAAATCCTTCTAGGAGAAGCCCCAGCTTCTAGAATGTTTTTCACAGTGGTACTGAAGGGGCTTTGTCCTTTCCGTTCCTTCCCAGCTGCATCACCTCTAAACAACCCCAGTGGGAAAGATAAACGCAGTGGAGCTAGGCAGCAAGTGTCTTTAGAGTCACCACAACTTGCAGAACAGGAAAGGCTGGGACCCTATCATACACAGCCGAGCAGCTACCAACAGGGCCACCCGACCCACTCCCAAACAGAAATAACAAGCTGCCTGATGAGCTAATGTCTGCTGGGAGATTTCCCAGCAAGCTCAGCAGCCTGGCTGATTAGTTCTGATCAATTCCTGATTTATTCTGCAGGAGCCAGAGAGATGTCATAGTGCGAACTGCAGTGGAAGAGCTCTCAGTGCCAGAGAGCCGTCAGGCTCTGCCTGACACCTGCAGGCTTACGCACGTCTTGCAGCTAGCAGCACAGAGACACCACTTGGCAGGAGAAACGTTATTTCTCCACAGAAAAGTTAAGCCTAGGGGGAAACTTCCCCAGAATTGAACATGACAAGCATTGTTTGCCTGGATGCTTACACTGCAAGTTGTTCTCTACCTGTTCACCTTCACTGAGCTGGCATTGGGAGGAGCAGCCAGAGCGCTGTGACATCCAGACACACTCTGACAAACGGAAGAGATGATGTGAGCAGAGCCTCATGAAATTACATTGCAAAGTCCCACACCAGGGGAGGAGCAGCAACTACATGCCTGCAATCTGCCTGGGAGACAGAAAATCTGATCCTAGCTTTCCAGCTACAGTTGGATACAAATCTGTACTTGCATCCAAACTGGTAACTAGCTGACACAAGATCTCTGCAGAAAGAAGGGATACAGGGGACTGCTCAGTGAGGAACAAGGTGATTTGGCAGACAAGAAACAGCACTGGGTAGCACCTGGAGAGGTTTTCTGCCATTTTGATGCTGCCTGCCTTAAGTTTTCCCACTTTCAAATAGATGAAAAGCCTTACAGTGCACCTGACCAGCTTTGTGAAAAGCACCCTTTCAAAGCTCTGAGTTGTTTAACCACCCCATTACAAGTAGCAGGGATCGAATTTAAAACTTCAACACAGAGTCCAACTGCAATTTAGAAATCTCACAGCAGGTATCACTGCACTATTTGGGCACAGAAGAGGCTCCAGAGCTCTATTCCCACAGATTGCTTGCACGAGGACCATAGGCATCTTAACAGGTGTGAGCAAATATGACTCACCTGCTTTCATGGAGCTTCAAGTCATTCTGCAGGACAGTGAGGTCTATTTGGAAGTTTTTAATGTGCAGAGCCAATGCAATGACATACGCTGCAATTTTAGTCTTCAGTGATGCAGAAATTAAATTCTGAACACTAAACAGCAAGAGTGAGAACAGACGAAATGCAGAGTGTTAACAAACCCAAAAAACAACCATTTATGAGGTGCAGGCAGAAATGGAGCCCCAGTTAGCTATGACAAGCATTTCCTAGGCATGAGAAAAGAGCTTTAAGCAACACACATCTCTGATCACAGGGGCCTTCAAGGTCTTCCTCACCAACTGCCTGTTTCTGTTCAAAAGTGGAAATGCTTACTGGCTTACAGACCTGATTAAATCACTATCTACTGACACTTCTGCCTCCCAGGCACACTGGCAAGAGGACAGCAATGTGAAGCTGAGCTGAGGGTACTCGCTGCAACCATTAATGGCACCCGAAATACACAGCACACAAAGCAGGTCTGAAAGCATTTATTTTGACTGTTCACCTCTGGTCTGAGTCTTTACAGACAAATGCTCCCTCTGGCCCATTTGGACTCAAACTTTCTTCTTAACGTCCGGTTCACAGCAAATAGCAGCTGTATGATGGCTGAACCATGGCAGTTAGGCTTGTTTTGTGCAGAGGCTGTTGGATTCTTGAGGAAACGCATTGAAGCAACAGCTATAATTCTTCTCACTCCTGCTGATAAAGTCAGCCTGGTGATGCTGGCTAAATTCACAGGCACAGGCTTGTTTATGCACACATGATTCTGCCTCTCCCAGTTACATTTTAGACCTGCATTATTCATGGATGAACACCAGTTATAACAGAATAGTCTACCTTCCCTGGTCTGCTACTCAAGAGAAGCTTCTGCTGTTTCCACTTTGGTGCAGTGTTATTTGATAATGACTCTGTGGCCCTTCAAGCTGTATTCCGCACCATTTGAACATCAATAACATCAAAGCAATCACAGCTCCTTACCTGCCATTGTTGTAGGTGAGTGAAGTGAAGTTCTTCATGAGTTTCCTGCTAATGATGTGAGGGCATTCAGGACCCATCGGATCTAGGATAGAAAGGGGTTTCACAGTGAGCACCAAGACTAGTTATTTTCACATCCATTTCAAGCCTTCTGGACTAATTCCTGTTGGATGACTCCTGCATCTCCACCCATGCAGAAAGATGTTTACAGACCGACTTACCTTCCTCACCCATCTTCCCTGTCACTGAAAATGATAACGTTGGAATTTTTGTAAGAAACAGGAGCACAAGGCCTGTGAAATACAGCAAGTCCTGAAAACTTCAACCAAAACATTTGTGTGGTGCTTTTGAGAAAAGCAGTTCCTGCCAATTCATAAGCAACATTTTGAAGACGGTCATTCACACACTGAGATATTAAGCAAAGTCTGACACGAACCCCCATTCTTGAGAACACAAAAACATCTAAAGATTGCACTGTGTACGTATGTCTCTTGCAGCTAAAAAATGGAGGCTAGATGAGGGAGAATGCTGATAGCTTCCTGCCTCCTGGATCAGGAGTAAAGTTTGACAATACAAAATGTGTTTTTAGGTACAGAAACCATGAACTATCAACAAGCGAAAAAAAAATCTCAAATTATCTCTAAGCTATTTTATCTCCTACAGATAGGATCTCACAGCAGGACCCTGATGTGTGACAGTTAGAAAGGGACTGAAAAGAATGACACTTGTATCTCCCAGCAGATGCAGATCTAAAACTCCACAGTGACATGGAAATACTGACCCTCATCACAGAATCGCAAGGTTGGAAAGGGGCTGCAAGAGCATCCAGTCCAACCGCCCTCCCATCGCCACTGCCGCCACAAGCACTGAACCAGATCTCGCAGCTCCTCAACCAGGCGCCTCCTGAACACTGCCAGGGACGGCGACTCCACCACCTCCTGGGCAGCCATTGCGGTGCCTGACCACTGAGAGAAAAAGTTCTTCCTTATGTCTAACCTCAACCTCCTCTGGCACAACTTGCGGCCATTTCTTCGCGTCCTGTTTGTTGCCTGGGAGAAAAGGCCAAATCCCTCCTGATCACAGGGAAGTTCAGGAAGTTGCAGAGTGCAGTGAGGTCTGCCCTGAGCCTCCTCCACACTGAACAATCCCAGTGCCCTCAGCTGCTCCTCTGTGCTCCAGACCCCTCACCAGTTTTGTTGCCCTTCTCTGGACACGCTCCAGGGCCTCAATGTCTTTTTTGTAGTGAGGGGCCCGAAACAACACAGTACTCAAAGTGCAGCCTCACCAGTGCTGAGTACTGGTGATCAGCTGGGGGACGATCACCTCCCTGCTCCTGCTGGCTGCACCATTTCTATTGCAGGCCAGGATGCTGTTGGCCTGCAATATGAAACAAGCTGAACTGCAACTGCTGCAGGTAGCCATTTATCAAATGGGTAACTCCAGGTAGCTTCAATATTTGTTATGATAGTAACTACAAACCACATCCATTACAGCAAGTAGCTGTAAAGGGGAACAGCTAAAAATTCTCTTACGCTTCTTCTTGATGATTTTCAGAAAGCTGAACTTAATAAGGATGTCCAGAAACCACAGGCATCGAGCTTTGCGATCCCTGCTCTTCTCATCAGCAGGCAGGAACTTCAGCTCCTCTAAGACAAAGGAGCAATGGCTGAAGAGGAAAGAGAGGAAGCATGAGGACCAAAGAATCAGGGACTAGCTACTTATTAGAACCGTACACAGCACACCCTTAAATTCAATGCACAGCTCTTTCAGGTTAGAATAGTTCCCTGGACACTAATACTAATGCTGTGTGCACATTTTCTTTGTCCACCAGTCAGCACATTCCTGCTTGTGGCACTACACAGATCCCTGCACTGCAGAAACCACAAGTTTCTGCCTAGGCACAGAAGGGAAGCAGTGGAAGTGAGCTGTTGCTTGTGCTTTACCTGCTTACTTCAGCACCAGGACTTAACACAAGTCCATGTCCATTTGCAAAGCCACACCAAATTCCAGTTACGACAGTATGTGGTGCTCAGCCACAGGCATGTCATTCTTAGCACAGATCTGTGGCCCCATAGCTAGGCATCTGCCTCCATCCCACACTTTGGATTTACTCCCTGTCTTTCCCTATAATCAGTTCCTAAAAGGACAACTGCACTGTTGTGCACAGCACCTTTTCTCCCATAACGTTACACCTCCACGCTTCCAAAGGTAAGCACAGAGAGACGACTGGACCTAATGTCTTCCCTTTGGACTGGAGACTGTAACTATCCATACTGTGGAGCTGTTAAAGCTGCTAACAGCTGCCATCCTGCCTGTAAGAAGAACCACATTTTCACAACGCCAGCTATTTTAGCTATTAAAAAGCTGCTTGTGTAAGTATTACCTTTTCTCTTCTGTTTTCTTGGTGATTTCTTCTGGAGTGATGTTAACAAAAGCTGCTGCTGGATTCTGCAATGCTTCATATTCTGCTGGGGACAGAACTGGATGGACTTTAAAGAAAAAAACACGAGGACCTTCTTTCTTTACTGGTTCTGAATAGCTCATAGTGAGATACAGTCTGTCAGCTCTTGCTATAGGAGGTGTGGGGCAGGGAAGTGGGGAAGAAAATTATAAATCAGCAGGATGTGACAACTGAACTTGCAAGCGAAACCAAATGTCTCTGAAGTATAGTGGCTCAAACACAAAGAATTTCTCATACTTTTGGCCTCACTGCTATGCTTAGCTGAATGGCTCCCAGCAGGCAGGCATAGCATCCCCCTCTTTATAGGAAGGAAGAAGAATACAGAACTGAAGGCTCAGCTCTGCTGTCACATGCCTAGCAGCACTTTCTCCCACATGCCAGATTACCAACAAGGAAGTTTACAGGCAATGGAGACCACACTGCCTCAGAAAAAGATACTGTCCTCAAACTTGTAAACATTTTCTGGTTTGTCAGCATCTTCATGACATGGTGGTAGGAAAATGGACATGTTCTGGTCATCATCTTGGGCCACATCCTGGATCAAAGCTTTGGAGTGAAGAAGAAAAGAAGACAACATTTGGACCATGCAGACAAAGCCATAAAGAATACAATCAAAGTCCATGACTTCTTGTAAATACAAGCCAACTCAATGGGGACTTTGGATCAATGCTAGTTGATAGCCCCTGCTCCAGAACAGGTAACTGGAACTGTTTAGTTTGGAGAAGAGGAGGCTGAGGGAAGATCTTACTGCTTTCTACAAATACCCAAGAGGAGGTTGCAGTGAACTTGGACTCTCTTCACAAGTATTCATCAACAGAATGAGCGGTAATGGTCTTAAGTTGCACCAGGGAGGTTTAGGTTGGATATCAGGAAAAATTTCTTCTCCCAAAGTGCTCAAGCATTGGAACAGGCTGCCCGGGGAGGTGGTAGAGTCACCATCCCTGGGAGTTTTGAATAAATGGGTAACTGTGGTACCGAGGGACGTGGTTTAGCAGGTGTGATGGTGATGGGTTGATGGTTGGGCCAGATGATCTTAAGAGATCTATTCCAAACTTAACTGATTTTGTGATCTTGAGTTGGAAGGGACCCACAAGGACCATCAACTCCAACTCGACTCCTGGCTCCGTACAGGACCACATAAATCTCATACTGTATTGCTCAGAGAGTGTTCCAAGTGCTTCTTGAATCACTTCTGTGAACTTTCTGCTACTTAGGATTCAGAAATGCCCTAGACTAGAAAAAAATTCAAGGCAAGAAGTGCTCCCATATGAACTGATTGGTACAACAGCACCTCTTGTTTCTACAGTGTGTAAAAACACTGTTTTGACACCCTGTGTCCCAATGGACATCCATTTGGCCCAGAGAAATTCATCGAGCACAGCAAACATGGAGTATGGAACACAAGGGATAAGAGTTCTAAAGCTGATGAGAGATGATAGTCAGCAGATGTCTCTCCCATTCATAGCTAACGCAGGTTAGAATCCCACAAGCACTGCAAGAAGGGAGCTCTAAAGGTCTCAAGTCCAGCTATCTGTTTGGACTAGGACTGTCTCCAGCACTACGTCAGAGGAGCTCTGGCTTTGTACAGGCTTTGGAGGTCACCTAAAGAACAGTGACCATACACTTCCCTGTTACCTGTCACAGAACTGCACTACGCTTCAAGGCAACAAGTCTCTCTCTCCCACAGCCTGGAGATCACTGCAACTTCTGCTGCTAACACTTTCTGTAAAGCCTTACAGTGCTGGGAGAGGTTAGGCTCTGACTGCCCTTTCAGGTAGCTGCGGACTGTTGCAAGCCTCCCTGTGGCCTCCTCTTTACTGGACTAATGAAACTCAAAATGCTGTGATACTGCTTAAGTCAAAAGATACTATTTAGACCATTTTCCATACACTGTGAACCTTTTTGAACCTTTGAACCTTTTGTTAATGAACAAACAGTTAATTAGTGACCCTTCTCAAGCCAGGTGAATTTTATGTTGGTAGAGCAATGGATCTACTATCTAATGTTGGTAGTCCATGGATCTCTAGAACACCAACAAAAACAGGCAGCGATGGACACTGATAACACAGGAGCTTTCCCTCACCCGTGCAATGCCAGCACTAAGCCCAGACAGATAAAAAAGCAGCTCCTTTTCCAATAAAAATTGGCAAGCTCCTCAACACGTGCCCATCTCAGCAGTTAAACCAACCACCTACCTTCTTAGTCAAGGAAAACACCTTTCTTATTCCTGCCATGTTTGGCAAGGAATGGACAGGAAGAAGGTAATTGTGATTGCCTTCATCAACATCCTAGACAACATTCTTACCTGTTACCCCCTTTGCATCTATCACATCCGCTGCTGCTTTTGTCACAGCTGTATTCAGAATATCATTGCCCACTGCATTCATTCGCCGAGAGTTCAGAGCTCGCTTCTGCTTGCTGGTACCAAAGGCTTCAATGCACAAATCCACCTGTGCGTAACAGAGAAGCAAATGACAACACACTGCTGAACTCCAGACACTTTGCGTGAAGGAAGAATACTCAGATAGCCACTGCTTGTCCCACATTTACACTTTTACAGTAATCTCAAACACATCACTGGGTACAACCCAAGCATACTACAAAAAATGCACGAGGGCGCGTTTTGCCTGGCACTGTGGACAAGGCTAATGTAGTCAGGAAAACACTGCTAAGCTAGACAGTAACAACATGCTGCCTCAGAAACTTTCAACGCACACAAGAAGCGCCAACCCTGCAAAGTTTGTCCTGCAGTAACCAAACATCTCAGCCTCAGACAAGTATCTACCGCTGCCCGCTGGATAACTACAGCAGAGTGTGATACTGGGTTTCAACCTTACCTTTTCCCTGTAGGATTTATTCTGATAATCCCTTGTGTCATCAGGAATTGCATTATCTACAAAAGAATAAAAATTAGTATGCTTGGCTTGCAGCAGGCAGGAAAGTGCATGTATTTGGTACCCCTTCAGCTCTAGAACATTACAGAAGGACTAGGTACTCCACTTCAGGATCTTCTCTACAGGATTTTGTTAATAAAACAATACACTGAATACAAAAGATTGTGTACCTGGAAAAAAAAAAAAAAAAAAAAAGGGAAAAGCAGGGCAATTTTTGCTACAAAATCTAAAAGTGTAATACACAGATTGCAGCAATACTAAACTCCTATTGCCCACAAAAGAAAGCAGTTTCTTAAAGATCATATTCTTAGGGTTATTTCAACTGGATTCTGTAATAAAAAGCAGTTCTGCTGGTGAAAAGCTTCTCTTTTTTTTTTTTCCCCCCTCCATCAAATGACTCAGTCTGATGACTTCATTATTTTCAAGCTTCCCTCAGCAGGAGAAGGCTGCAATTATTCTAAGCAGTGACAACTTTTTTTCTAAACCTGGTATTCCCACCCTCCCACCCCAGAGCTCTCTGCTTAACCCCTTCCCTGAATTTCAGCTATGATCTTGCTCCCTTCCTTCCCTCTTCTTTCATGCCATGCTGTTCCCCAGGTGCAGAGAGAGTGAAGCATCCTCCTTCCCTCATTCTAAGACAGTACAGCCGAAATGAGGAAATAAGAGTAGGAGGAAACAGAGGGCAATGCTGTCAGTAGCCAATTAGTTAGTTGCTGAATGCATACATATTTCCAGGATGCTGTGACCTTGATGCCAGGGTTAAATACAGAATTGTCCTACCTGACAGTAAGGGTTGCATGTTGAATATTTCAGCATTAAAGACTTCCATTTGCCCAGAATCCTTGTTTAAAACACCAAGAAAATACCTGGGGAGAAAAGGTGCAAAAGATTACCAGTGACAGACTCAGAGCTGAGAAAAATGAATTTGCCATCTCCAAAAGAGATTAATTTCAATCAAGTCAAATCCTTCTCATTTCACACTTCGGAGGAGCAAACCCAAACAGTTTGCGCTGCTCCTCACCACAGAATCATAGAACAGATTCACAGAATCCCTACAAAATGGAAGGGACCTTTGAAGGCAGCTCCATCGTGCTGCCCAGGGCCTGACTCAGCTTTGTTCTGAAGGTCTCCAGGGACAGGGCATCAACCACATCTCTGGGCAACCTCTTCCAGTGCCTCACCACCCTCACTGTAGAAGATTTTTTCTTTATATCCAACTTAAATCTGCCCTCTTTAAGCTTGCAGCCATTTCCCCTTGTTCTGTCACCACAGACCCTGCTGAAGACTCTGTCCCCTTCTTTCCTGTAGCTCTGCTTTAGATATTGAAAGGCTGCTACCAGGTCACATCAGAGCTGTCTCTTCTCCAGGCTGTACAGACTCAGCTCTCAGCCTGTCCTCATAGGAGAGCTGCTCTACCCCTCAGATCCTTTTTGTATCCCTCTTCTGGATGTGTTCCAACAGCTCCATGTCTCTCCTGTACTGAGGACTCCACATTCGCACACAACTCTCCAGGTGAGCTCTCACCAGCACAGAGTAGAGAGGCAGGAGCACCTCCCTCACCCTGCTGGCCACATATCTTTTGATGCAGCTCAAAACGGATGCAGTTTGCTTTCTGGGCTGAGGGCACATTGCTGGCTCATGTCCAGCTTCCCACCCACCAGTACTCCCAGCTCTTTTTCAAAAGGGCTGCATTCAGTCCTTTCATACCCCAGCTTGTATTGGTAGTGAGGGTTGCCTCAACCCCGGTGCTAGATCTTGCATTTGGATTTGTTGAACATCATGATGTTCACCACTGCTCAAGCCTGTCTAGGTCCCTCTGAATGGCATCCCATCCCTCTGGTGTGTTGACTGCAAACCACAGTTTGGTGCCATCAGCAAACTTGCTACGGGTGCACTCAACTCCACTGCCAGTGTCACTGATTAAGACATTAAAGACTACTGGCCTCACTACTGAACTGTGGGAGTCACTGATCTCCATTCAGACATGGAGCTATTAACCACCTCTCTATGGACTTGATTCTGCAGCCCGTTCTTCTCTCATTGAACAGCTCACCATATATTTTCAATTTGGAGAGAAATATCTAATAATCCATATCATGACCCTCTCAAAAGAACAAACACAAGGACATTAAATGGCGGGAAGTCCCTCCCCTTAGGAGCTTTCTGTAATTCTGCTTACTTTTCATTGTGTCATCCCACTTTAAGAAGTCCCTGTAGTCAGAGTAGAGATAAACCATGAGCAAACAGTGCAGGACAAGTGGAGCACATTCACAGGGTACAGCATTTGCTAACAGGAGCCTGACACACACATTACAAGCACTTCACAGCTTTGCAGGCTAGAGGTAACAAAGTAAGATGGTTTTACGTTGATTTTCCACCTACTCAAGAGGTTCTTCTACCAGAGGATGAGAAAGATCTCCCATACAAAATAATTCTCACGAATTCATGGGATTTGCCTCAAGGCCATAGAGATCATCTTCGTAAACCTGGACATTTCACCAAGGCTTCCAATTATAGCATGAGGCACAGACAAGTTATTAATTCATACAGCACTACTGTACTGTGGCCCCAAGTTGAATGGTGACTAATAAACCACTGGGTTCCTGAATAAAAGATGCTGATCATGGCAATTAAGAAGGAATAAAGCTGCTGTCTCTAGGTTTCAGCTATGTGCAGACATCTTCCCACCTTTTTCTCAAGCAGAGCTATACTCCACTTATGTGTAAGCAGCTGCCAGGAGCGCATGTCTACTGCCCAAATCCTCTGTATTCACACCATGGGCTCAACGAGAACTCATCAGCCAGCTTTACAAAAGGCTACAAAAATATTTTATTTGTGCAGTTCCTCTGCCTTCACCTCCCTGTTTCTGCCACAGAGTTGCCAGCTACCCATACCTGCATAAGGAGTTACATTTCATAGCTCCACTGCTGAAGTTATTCCCCACATATGAAAGCCTTTCAGTTTCTGAAACCTGAAAAACAAAGGAAAATTACTTGAGTGCATTATTTGAAAGTGCATATTTCCCTGCACAAACTTCATTCTCTCTGGTGACACAAAGCTTGACATTGCCACAACCACCATACCTTAAAGCAGCAGAAGCGGTGTGTGAAAGAGTCAATAGAAAACAGCATTATCTATTAGTCAGCTTCAGATCCTAACTGCAATGTAACACAGTTACTTAAAGCTTCTCTAAGTCTACAAAACAAGCCTTACGGATATCAAAATGTGCCAAAGGGCAAAGAACTGTGGAAAGCCATCATTAGAAGGCAGGGGAGCTCAGTTTACAGCAGTTTTCCACACTGCATTCAAAACTTTAGTATCATGTGGTGGCTATGATTAGCCAGCTGAAAACAGCTAGCACAAACGGCTCCGACATACACATTTTTAAGTATTTGCGTCTCTACTCGGGCGTAGGATATTCCCCCTGAGGATTCTGGCTCAGAAATCATTTATTCGTCCGCTGAACCACGCATGCGGACAGCCGCAGGAATTAACAACGCGCTGCCGCGCGCCGATCACATCCCGTGAGAAGGCACGCGGGGCCGCCCAGACCGCCAGGCCTTACCAGGATCCTCCGCCTCTTCTTCCGGGGATTGGCCACATCACTGCTCCGGTAGAGGGAGAAACGCACGGCGTCGGGCTGCTGCAGCCGCCCATTAGAGAACGTCACTGCGGGCGGATAAACAGGCCGTGAGCCTTGCCCCGGCGCTGCTCTTCTCCCAGCCCGGCCCCGCACCCTCCTCACCCAGCAGTGCCGGCTGCTCCTCCTCGGGGTCCCCACGGTAGCACCACGTCGCGGCGGCCATAGCGCGGTGCTCGCAGTAGCGCGCCCGGCTCGCTTACCACACGGCCCGAGTGCCCGCGCTGCTCGTTGGCTGCCGCCGCGGCGTGATGGCGTCACTTCCGGCCGACGCGGTAAGATTGCGTCGCTTCCGGTCGAGGCGCAATTGCGCCTAATTTCCGGAGCTCGAGGCGCGATTGCGTTATTTCCGGCCGACGCGGCGCAAGGGTGGGAGTGGGGGAGGAGTCACGGGAGCGGGCTACGGGGCCGCAGGGCCGAGGAGCAGGGCCGCGCCCGGCCCTTCCCGCCGCCCAGTGCGCCGCCGCTCCCCTTCCCACAAGCCGTGCGGAGGCAGCGGCTGGGGGCGGGGATCGCGGGTGAGCGGGTTGCCGGCGAGAATCGGGGTGGGGGGGGCAGGTAGGGGCTCGCGGGGCGGTGGCGCGCGGGGCGGGGCGCGGCGGGTCTCACGCGCTTGCGCCGGGCGCGGCTCCGCCCCCAGACGGAGAGTCGGCGCGCGGTGGGTTTGGTGCGCGCAGGGCCCTCGCGGACGGTGAGCTGGGAGCAGGGCCGGGGCTGCCGTCTGCGGGAATTCCCGCCGCTGGGGTCTTCTGCGGGCTGCCAGTGTCCGGCCCGGCTCCGCCGCAAGCATCGCTTTACCGGCGCCGGAGGTGGAGCCTGGAGCAGAGCTGTTCGGGTCTGTAACGGCGGCGGTGCGCAGGAGCGGTCCTCTGAGGGAGGGATGCAGCGCCGGGATGTTTTAACGGGAGGGGGGGGAACGTAAGGGACTCCTGGCGTGCAGCCTTGGCGTGTACGGGAGCCGTCTGCAGACAGCAGCCGTTCCCCGGAGTTCGTGTGACGGCCTGGACCGTGGGGAAAAGGATCCTGAGGTGGAGTGCGAGAGAGCAGGCCTTCCTGTCTCACGTTTGTGTAGTTACTGCGTTGCTTGTCGTAGCTGTGCTGTGAAGGATGGCGCTTGGGAGGGAGGTACTGACTGCACTGATAGCACACGGCAGCTCCCTCCCTACCTGGTGTTTCTGGTGAACGGCCCGGGGCGTCTGTTACAGGCACCTCACAGCTGGTGGGTTGTGTCTCATGCTGACAGACCCGTGTGGTGGATAAGCTGGGAGCCATTCTGCTGCTGTGGCACAGTGCTGTAAGTCTGTCTCTTACAGGAGAAAGGTCAGTCGGCACTGATGTCTGTATTAAGCACAGTACGCAGTTCTGTCTTGGAGCTGACTGGATGTGCTTAATTTCTTCCTCTGCCCTTTTGGAATTGTTCAGAAGGACTTTAATTCAGCATCCGCACATGAAAATCATGGCAATTGTTATTTAATAAAATATTTCCATTTCACATCATCATGTGTGCTGCGTAGGTTGCTCTGAAAGTAATGCCTCCTGTTTATTCCCGTGGAAACTACAACAGATAGGTCACTTTGGTTTGGCCGTTACCAAACACCATTTTTCAACACTCTCACCACCATTAGCAAGTCATTCTCTCCAGTGCTGAGCAAGGACTCACATGCCACCCTCATCTGAATCTGCACCAGTGGAGGTGACAGTTGTCACCACTGCTGAAACGCATCATCCATTACCTCACTGTGCTCACGCCCTCTCTTTGATCTCCGTAAAAGTTCAACAAGTGTTGATGAATGTTGTTGGGTGCTGGTTTTTCTGTATGGAGGAATTCAGCGGTACATTTCTGCTTCGTATGTGCTTCCGTGTTAGTTGCCATTTTGTCAGACTGCCCCTCCTGTCACATGGCTGTAACAGAATGTTGGTGTGAAGGTTCAACCTCTGCTGCCATCCCACCAACATCCAGCTATGGTGTTCTGGGCCAACACAATAAAATAGAAGGCATTACTTTTGGAACAGCAGTCATGAAATACACGGAGCCTTTTAAGTCATTCGTGTAGACTGACTTCTTTCTGTAGGTGGAATGACATGGTTAGAGTTTTTTAAGTGAGTTTTGGAAAACCATAAGCAGATAATTCAGCCATTCTCAGATAAAATCCAGCAGCCTTTGGTTGGATCAGTTATGTGGATACAGTTACATCCTTAGGTTGAAAAGAAGATACTAAGGCAGCCTTTGTGGAGGTGTCAAGTAGTTTTTATTATTCTGATACATGGCAAAAACAGTGTTCTTCAGCAATTGACACTAGTTTCTAATTCTACCAAGTGTTTAAAGCCTTTCACCAAGGCACTGTGGGAATCATCCGGGAGGTGGGGCAGAGTTTGTTTAAAAACTTTCAGTAAAGAGCAAACTGGAGGAGCTGGCGTTAGAATCATCATACTGAGGGAGCAGATGTGATGGTGATGCTGAGCTGCCTGTGCCTGCTTTCACCTTTGGTGCTCCGTGCAGATCTCTGGTTCTGCCCGTTGTTTGTAATTCCCGTGCAGTGAACCGAGATTCCTGCGTGGAGAAGGTGGCAACTGAGTTTTTTTTTCAGTGGCCGTTCTCTGAGAGCAGGGTGGTTCCTGGTGCGTGCTGCTACAGAGTCGTGAAGCAGGAGGAAGGTTGCCCGAGCTGGTAACTGTACATTCAGATTCTCACTGATGGTAGTTTATCTTTCCATGCCTTTACACGGCATTGTTGCCAGTTTTGTGCAGCAGCCTTGCCTGCTGTCCCCTGCGTAAAAAAATCAACTGATGATGATGATGATACTAGTTTTGTTAAAGTGTGTCATTGTGTCACTCCTACAAAGCCTTTGTGTTGTTGGGAAGTTTGTTTTCTCATATCTTGATACAGTTTTCTGGCTTCCTAGGCTGAAGACCAAAAGTAGAATCCATCTTTTCTTCTTTATTGATTTCCTGGAACCTTGCTTTTGTAACTTTTAAAGAAACTGTTGTCTTTAAGACAGTGGTACTGACCTTGTAGCTGGAGCAGTAATCTGAAAGAAGTACTGTTTAGTCTGTTGAGAGGTCTGTTGCACTGTCTTTGCAGCAGTGTGTGTGTGCTGAGGAGCTGCAGAGACACAGCCTTCGTGGCAGATAGGATATCAGAGCACAGTCACGTTCTGTTCTGTTACTGAGCCTTCTGCTGAAGTGTGATGATGCACCCTAGGGTCCAGAGACCAGAATGTGCATCACAGAGCTGGGAAGTGGTGAAGAAAACCATGACGGCTTTCACACCCTGCCATCAAGATGCTGTCAGTTCTTCTGGATAATCAAGAGTGTCTAAGAAATACCTAGCATTTTTTAGAAAGCTTTCATGTGTTCCATTTAGAGCTGCTGTTTGCAGCTGACAAGGCTAGGCTGTTGCTGCTTATTGAGAGGCTAGTGTTGCTATAGATTGCAATATGGGTTTTTAATACTTTTCAAATGATGAGAGAATATGACATTGTAAAGTAAACTCCTCTGGAAGGTGGGTACAGCCAGCAGCAGCTTTTGCAGTGCAGTTTTCTGATTCTTAGGCAAGTGGTAATTCGTCCTCCCTGATTATATGGAGACAAACGCTGTGAGATGAACGATGTGTGACACCTGGCAAAGCAAAAACTTAAATGAGCTGCTCTGAGTTAAATTGTCAGTCATCAGGATTGTTACTTGCTGATGTTTTTCTGTGTCATTTTCACACACAAAGAATGCTTTTCACGGCAGGCGTTTGGCGTATTGGTGCTGATGTGAAGGTAACATGGTGGCTGCTTTAGTTGTACGGAACAAGGCTGGAATTCATTTAAGCTACTGCTAACTAAAGATCCCCTTTTTCCCACAGTTTGGAAATGCCATTAGGTCAGAGAGTGAGTCATGCTTCAAAGTGGTCAAACTTGCTCAAAATGTTGAAGAAACTTAGGGTTTCCATTTCTTTCTGTGTCTAGTTTACTACTGTCCAGCCAGCCTGATTTTCTTCTTTTTATTCGAAAAGCATGACTGCCCGTGGAGAGCTAACTGCTGTTACCTGTGTACAGGTAACTGCTGTTACCAGTTATTCCTGTGTAGATCCAGATTCGTGCTTCAGACTTTGCAAAAGCTTTTTCAGAGATGCTTTAATTGTAGCACAGTGGTTAAACACGGCACAATTCTATGGTAATGTTTTGTAAAATGTGATTTTAAGCTAATTGCTCAACAGTTATTAATACTGTATTGGCACACTGTCAAGTATTGGCTTTCTGCTAGGAATTCCTGCAGGTTTGGCACTTTAGAATAGCAAAAGCACCTAAATACGTAATTTTTTGTGAATGGGCTCAGAGATGCAAATATCTTTTGTTTATATGATGGAAAAAAACAAACAAACAAACAAAAAAACCCCAAGCTTTTTTTTTTGGTCTAGCTTTTAATTGTGTATTTCAGGTGTATCTATCAAAGTGGTGCCGCTGATCAGGGTAATCACAGACAGGAATGCAGTCTAGGCAATTAACTGATTGGGAGCAGCCCTGCAGGTGAGTTGGGTGCTGTGGTGGGCGGAAAATTGGGCATGAGCCAGCAGTGTGTGTGTGCTTGCGGCCCAGACAGCCGGCTGTATCCTGGGCTGCAGGGGGTGGCAGCAGGGCAGGGAGGGCACTGTTCCCTCTGCTCTGCCCTGCTGAGGCTGCCTCTGCAGCACCGCGTCCAGGCCCGGGGCCCCCAGCACAGCAAGGATGCGGAGCTGTTGGAGCAGGCCCAGAGGAGGGCCACCAAGATGATCAGGGGGTTGAGTACTTCTCCTGCAGTGAAGGGCAGAGGGAGCTGGTCCTGTTCAGCCTGAAGAAGGGAAGGCTGAAGGGAGACTTTGCTGTTACCTTCCAGTTCCAGGGCCCCACAGGGAAGCTGACTTTGACTCCTCTGCAGAGAGTGTAATGGTAGGACAAGGTGTTTAAGCTGGACGAGTGGAGACTTAGGTTATGTATTAAGAGAACATTACTCACAGGGTGGTGAGGCGTTGGCTCAGGCTGTGCAGAGAAGCTGTGGGTGTCCTGTCACTGCAAGTGCCCAAAACCAGGCTGGATGGGCCCTGGACAGCCTTGTCTGGTGGGACACGAGCAGTCCATGGCGGGGAGGTTGGAAACATCTCCACTACCTTGAGCACACTGTGAGTCCTGGCTGCCTGAGCCAGGCAGCGCTGGTGAGACACAGGCGATGCTGTGGGGGTGGGCTGAGAACTGAGAACATCTGCCAGAGGCACACAGCACAACCCAAGAACATCTCAATAGGTTCATACCTCACAGACACACTCAGCCAGAGGCCAGGTACAAGCTGAGTTGGGCTAGGCTCTGCCATGACTCAATGTATGCAGTGGAGGGCCGTGAGGTTGCATCCATTGCCTGGTGACATCATACAATGTTAAACCAAAAACTCTTAGTGGGTGCTGACACCTGAGAGCTAAAGAGGGACACTGTCAGGAGGGAATTGGCGGGACAAGGAGCACTAGTTTAAAGAGAGTAGATTTGGACTGGATATTTGAAAGAAATTATTTCCTCTGAGGGTGGTGGACCACTGATTGGTACAGGCTGCCCAGGGGAGTATTAGTGCCTATAGCAGGGGGTTGGAACTGGATAATCTTAAGGGTTCCTTCCAACCCAAACCATTCTTTGGTCCTATGATATGATTCTAGAAATGTGATTCAGCAGTAACATTCATCCAACATTCCCTGGGTCCCTAGAAAGTGAACTGGAAGCTGTGTGTGAGCTTCATGAAGGCTGCAGAAACTGGCTGCTGGATCCATTTCTCACAGTCGGAAGCATCCACGTCCTAAATCTGGATAGACGCTGGTACATTGATGGGATACCTGACTCAGTCATAGGATCTTGGGACTGTAGGATCATGGAATCTTTTGCGTTGGTATCTGCAGAGAGACATGTAGTGCTTGGAGTTGTTCTGAGTGGAATGAAGAGGCTGTGCTGCCTGTGAGTGCTTCAGGGGAGTCTCTGTGGCCAGGTTTTGCTGAAAGTTGAGGTCTGACTGAGACCTCAGGACCGTGTATGCCAGAAATAGACCTATCAGAAACATTTGCTATTGACTTAGAGACTTTGCATATATTTACTAATCTGAAGTAGTCCATATCTCACACCGTACTGTATGTGTATGATATTTAATATGTATATGACTCAAACTTAGCTTTCTGCTTTTCAAACGAATCTTGTGCAAGACCTCAAGTGCTCTGTGGGGTCTGTGTTTGTGGATTTTGGTTTGAGGACTTGAGCCCTCATGGTGAAATAAAAAAATGTGAAGCCAGATTAGCACTACTTGAAGCACAACTGGAGGTTGTCTTGTTCCAGGCACACTGAGGGCTCAGTCATTTCTTGGTGGCTTCAAGCAGGAGCATTTTCTGATTCCGAAATCACATCTTTCCCGTCATCTCTGGCTCAAATGTGTTACTTTTCTTTTTCCAACCAGTGTGCACTGCACATTAGTTTGAGTGCATTATTGCACCATCTGGAGAAGGAGGCTGTTTCCTCACACTGTTTGTTACAGGCAATGCGTGAGCTCTGTGTTTTATATGTATTGCAGTGCCTGAAGCTCTGTGAGATGACCTGGAATTACGCAGACTGGGGAGTGCTTGGCTGCCTGTCCTGCTTTGCACCTGATGACCTTGGGAAATGAAGCAGTTGTTGCTGGGTCCTGCACTTCTGTGCATCTGCAGTGAAGGTGCAACAAGAACAACCTCTTTTTCAGTTGTAGGTGCAGCACACTCTCCTGCCTTGGCTGCCTTTGCAGGAGGTGGTGGTTGTGGTTCAGTGCTGACACATTTTGTGAGGCTGTTGTAGCTGAAAAGCAGTGTTGATTCCAGCCTTCAGGAGAAGGAGCTTCTGTGTCTTGTGCTGGTAGGTTCTTGGTGTTCTCTAGGATCTCCTGTCTACAGACCACAGCACTGGAACTGGGCAGGTCATCCTTGAATGTTAAATGGTTGACTGGAGGGAGAGTGAGTTGAAAGGAAGTTGACCAGGATCCAGGTCCCTCAAGCATAAGCAGATACAGCAGTGATGGTAGCCTACAGGGAGAGGGAGAAATAATTTCTTTGGTGTTGGGGCAATTGCAGGGCCTCCCTGTCTGCTTCTCCTCTTCCTAAACTCTCCCTAGATCTTGTTTTTAACTCCTGAAGCCATGGGCAGAGTGTTCTCTCTGGTGTAACACCTGGCCCATCTCAGAAGCAAGCAAAGAAGACAAATAAGGAGGTGTTTAGCAGTCCATTTTTGACTTTCCAGAGAAGCCTTCCTCCAGGCTGCAGAAGAGGAAGTCGTAGCATGGTGGTGGATGGAACAAAGCAGGCCATTAGTTTATCCTGACGTGGGAAGGCAGACGGCTGTTTGGCAGCACTGGTTGCTAGAGCAGCAGTGTCCTCTACAAGTGTCGTATTCTGCCCCTGGGGCTTGTAGCTCATTTTGCATTCCCTCTATGATCTTTCTTTCTTGTTGCCTGATGTCACTAAGTTTCAGGGTCTGCTGCCTGTTTCCTCTGCTATTCAGAAAGAATGCAGAAAGGATTTCCTCACTTTTCCATGTGTTACACTTCTCTTAGAGAAAATGTGCAGAAATAAAAGCTGTGCCATTCTAAAATCTTTCTGTCCTGGTACCGTTTCTGTTTGAAGATGCCCTGCTTTACTTTCAAACATTTGTAGTGAGAGAGAAATAAAATCACTTGCTATCTGTATTGTTGCATCTTAAAAAAAACAGTTTTGTTTCAAACTCTTCCATTTTATTACATATCTTAATCTACAGGGATAAGGGAGATTGACAGAGTACTTATTTAATCTCATTACACTGCTTACTTGGGGCATTCAGACATCATAGCTTTTGTGTTGCTGAACTAAGGGATTTTTGATGCCTCAGTAAGGCTGGACCCTCAGCACTGTTGGAAGGCATAAAATGCAATTTCCTTCAGCTTTTAAAATACCTAGGAACCAATTAAGGTCTGAGGCAAATGCTTCTCAGCCATCTCTGACTTCTGCTGGCAGGAATTCCTGCTTTTCTGTGTTTACATAAAGCTCCATTCTTTTTGTCAGGGAGCAGGGTTCCCAGTGTAGTGCAGTACATGGCGAAATCTTCCTCAGGCTCGTAGCTGTGGTGTGTGTTGTGTGCCGTGGAGAAGTGGTAGGCAGGTGAGTGCAGCTGCATCTTTGGCTTGGGAACATCAGCTTGATGCTTTTCTCCAGTCTGACAGCTGGGAAGCAGGGGGTGCTTTGTCACATTTTGCATGACCTAATGATTACAGGTTTTTTTGTTGTTGTTTTGTTTTTTTAATTAAACCAGGATTAAATATTTGACTGAAGAATATCTTACAGTTTGGACGGCAGTTAACAGGAGGATGAATGGCGTTGCGCAGCTTGCAGTGGAGCTGCCCACGACAAGTCTGGCACTGGGGTAGCTGTTGTGCCGATAGCTCCATGACAGTCTTGTTTTTCTCTCCCATGTGTTCCTTTGGGAGATGGCTAGTTCTGATACAGCAGCGGTGTGGCAGTTGATGAATTGGTTACTGTGCATCTGCTTTTTAGCCATCATCTTTCGTTTTTAAACCCAGTCCCTCTGTGACTTAGGTAGAACCTCAGCCGTTTTTAATATTATTGTCTCTTCTCTTCTGTTTTATAGGATCATGGATTTTCCGGGACACTTTGAGCAAATCTTTCAGCAGCTCAACTACCAGAGACTTCACGGCCAACTTTGTGACTGTGTCATTGTGGTGGGAAACAGGCATTTCAAAGCCCATCGCTCCGTTTTAGCAGCATGTAGTACACACTTCCGAGCTCTCTTCACTGTAGCAGAAGGAGATCAAACCATGAATATGATTCAGCTGGATAGCGAAGTGGTGACAGCAGAAGCTTTTGCTGCCCTCATAGACATGATGTACACTTCCACACTTATGCTCGGAGAGAGCAACGTTATGGATATCTTGCTGGCTGCATCTCACTTGCATTTGAACTCCGTTGTTAAAGCATGCAAGCACTACCTTACTACCAGGACGCTGCCGATGTCTCCGCCCAGTGACAGGGTTCAAGAGCAAAACGCACGCATTCAGAGGTCTTTCATGCTTCAGCAGCTTGGGCTGAGCATTGTGAGCTCCGCGTTGAATTCCACTCAGAGCTCAGAGGAGCAGCCGAGCGCCATGAGTTCCACCATGAGAAGCAACATAGAGCAGCGCTCCGCTTTTCCTATTCGCCGTCTCCACAAGCGTAAACAGTCCTCTGAAGATCGGGCCAGGCAGCGAATGAGGCCTGCCATAGATGAGGCTGTTTCTGACGTGGCTGCAGAGAGTGGGCAGTCAGTTGTTCATTCACGAGAAGATTTCTTCTCACCAGATTCGCTGAAGATAGTGGACAACTCTAAGGCTGATGCTGTTGCTGATAACCAGGAGGACAATAATATTATGTTTGACCAGTCTTTCGGTGCTCAGGAAGATACTCAAGTGCCCAGCCAGTCAGACAACAGTGGAGGAAATATTTCACAGATGTCCATGGCATCACAGGCAACACAAGTGGAAACCAGCTTTGACCAGGAGGCCGCGTCTGAGAAAAACAACTTCCCATGTGACAATCCAGAGGTCAGCATAAATGAAAAAGAGCACATGAGGGTGGTGGTTAAATCTGAGCCCTTGAGTTCCCCGGAGCCTCAGGATGAGGTGAGTGACGTCACTTCCCAAGCAGAAGGCAGCGAGTCTGTTGAAGTGGAAGGAGGAGTTGTGAGTGCAGAGAAGATAGAGCTGAGTCCTGAGAGCAGCGATCGTAGCTTTTCTGATCCGCAGTCTACTACAGACCGGGTAGGAGATATCCATATTATGGAGGTGTCAAATAACCTGGAACACAAGTCTACTTTCAGTATCTCCAATTTTCTGAATAAAGGCAGAGGTGGCAGCTATGGTGCTAGTCAAACTACTGATGACAACATTCCAAACACAACGAGTGACTGTAGAATGGACAGTGATGCTTCTTTCCTGATGAGTCCAGAGTCAGGGCCCACTGGCGGTCACTCGTCTGCCACAGTCTCTCATGTTGAGAATCCCTTCAGTGAGCCTGCGGAATCCCATTTTGTTAGACCAATGCAGGATGTGATGGGTCTTCCCTGTGTACAGACTTCTGGGTACCGGGCTGCAGAACAGTTTGGTATGGACTTTCCAAGGTCAGGCTTGGGCCTGCATTCTCTGTCGAGGGCGATGATAGGCTCTGTAAGAGGGGGAGCCAGTAGCTTTCCTGGCTACCGCCGCATAGCCCCCAAAATGCCTGTTGTAACCTCCGTCAGGAGCTCCCAGCTGCAGGATAACTCGCCTGGTTCCCAGCTGATCATCAATGGCTCCACTTCTTTTGAGAATGGGCATCCTTCGCAGCCTGGTCCTCCGCAGTTGACACGGGCGTCTGCAGATGTTCTTTCGAAATGCAAGAAAGCCTTATCTGAGCACAATGTCTTGGTTGTAGAAGGTGCGCGCAAATATGCATGTAAGATCTGCTGCAAGACTTTTTTGACCTTGACGGACTGTAAGAAACACATCCGTGTGCACACAGGAGAAAAGCCTTATGCCTGCCTGAAGTGTGGCAAACGGTTCAGTCAGTCCAGCCACCTTTACAAACATTCCAAAACAACCTGCCTGAGGTGGCAGAGTAGCAACCTACCTAGCACTTTGCTTTAACTGCTTGCACCTCCCAGCCTGAATGAGAGTGCCAGTACAAACTCTTAACTCTCTGAAGCACTGCAGGAGCATTAACACTATTTTGCTCAAGCTAAGAAGCTGCTTTCGTAGGTCTGTGAACAGTTGTGTGTGGTTGTGCCACACGCTAAAGTCTTGATTCTATAAATTGGGGATAATACCATACCTACCTCACAGGGGTGTTGTGAGGATTAGACAACTGTTAGCAAATAACTTTGAGGTCCTCAGAAGTCTGTAGGTATGTAAAACATTATTGTTATGTACATGCAGGCTTGGGGCTCAATGGGGATACGGTCCCTACATTGAATTTCCTTTGCAAAACAGAGGAGTGGAGGGAGTGAGAGTGTAATTGTCTCACAGAAGAATGGAATGGCATGAGTTGGAAGGGACCTTAAAGATCATCGAGTTCCAACCTCCTTGCCGTGGGCAGGGTTGCCACCCACTTGATCAGGTTGCCTAGAGCCCCACCCAGCCTCCACAAATGGGGCATCCAGAACTTCTGTGGGCAGCCTGTTCCAGTGCCTCACTACCCTTGATAGTGAAAATTTTCCTCCTCATATTTAATCTAAACCTACTCTCTTTTAGTGTAAAGCCATTACTCCATGTCCCATCATTACACTCCCTGAGGAAAAGCCCCTCCCAAGGTTTCCTGCAGGGCTCTCCAGGTATTGGAAGGCTGCAGTGAGATCTCTCTGGAGACTTTTGTTTAGGCTGAACAATCCCAGCTCTCAGCCTGTCTTTGTCAGAGAAGTTCTCCAGCCCTCCAGTATCTTCGTGGCCTTCTCTGGACCCACTCCACCTGCTCTTTGTCTTGTACTGGGGGCCCCAGACCCAAATACAATACTCTGGCTGGGGCCTCACAAAGGCAGAGCAGAGGGGGACAGTCCCCTCCCTGCCCTGCTGCCACCCCTGTGTTGCTGCAGCCCAGGATACAGCTGTCTGTCTGGGCTGCAGGCACACACTGCTGGCTCATGCCCAACTTTCTGCCAAACAAGGAGCCCAAGTCCTTCTCCACAGGGCTGCTCTCAAGGAGTTCTTCTCCCAGTCTGTATGTGTCCTTGAGATTGCCCCTATCATTGTGCAGCATCTTGCACTTGACCTTGTTGAACCTCATTAGGTTCACATGGGCCCCGATCTCAAGCTTGTTCAGGTCCTTTTAGATGGCGTCCCTTCCTTCTGTTGTGCCAACTGCACTGCTGAGCTTGGTGTCATCAGCACGTGTGCTGAGGGTGCCCTCAATCCCAGTGTCCAGGTCTTTGAAGAAGACGTTAAAAGCAGCAGTCCAAAGATGGATCCCTGGGGAACGCCCCTCGCGACCGGCCTCCAGCTGGATGCAGAGCAGTGGACTGCAGCCTTTGGCTGTGACATCCAGCCGATTCCTTATCCACGATATAGTCCACCCTTCAGGATCTAATTCAGAGATAGGGATGTGGTGAAGGACCCTGTCAGGCATTCCAGAAGTCCAGGCATCAGTCTTTCCCTGTTCACTTGTTCTATCACTCCGTCATCCAGAGTGGTCCAGGCACAGTCTGCCCTTGTTGGAGCCATGCTGGCTGTTTCAGATCACCTCCTTTTCTGGCCTGTGCCTTAATGTAGCTTTCAGGAGGCTCTGTTGCATGATCTTCCCAGGCACAGCTGTAAGGCTCACCAGCTTCTAATTCCCCCCAGTCTTCCTTTTGATCCTTAAAAAATGAGTCACCAATCACCCGGGATTTCACCTGACAGCCTTGACTTTTCAAATATGATGGAGAGTGTCTCAGCAACCACATCACACAGCTCCTTCAGAACCCTGGGGTGCTTGTCATCCGGCCGCATGGACCTGTACATGTTCAGTGTCATCATGTGGTTTTGTACTTGCTCTTCTCTTACAGCAGGAGGAATTTTGTCCCCCCAGGCTGCTGCCCGGTGGCTCAGGGATGTGAAGGTGCACAGATATGAGAGACACGGGAAACCTGGCTGCCAGTGGACAGGCCAAGAACTCACTGATTACCTCAGCCTCTTCCATCTCAGTTGTAGGCATTTCTCCCTTCTTGTTATTCAGAGATGTCCTCTCCTTGGCCTGTCTCTTCTGACCTATGTACCCCTCTTGCTAATGTTCACATCCCTTGCCAAGTGCAGTTCCAGCCGTGCCTTGGCTTTTCTGATCCCATCCCTGCACATCCTGACAGCATCCCCGTGTTCTTCCCAGGCCACACGTCCCTGCTTCCACAGCTTTTGCATTCCCTTTTCTTCCCTCAGTTTGACCAGCGGGTCCTTGCACAACCACGTCAGTTTCCTGCCTCCTCTGCTTGATTTCTTGTACTTGGGGATGGAGAGATCTTGCGCTCTCAGAAACGTATTCTTAGAGAGCTGACAGCTCTGTTTTGTTCCTTTCCCCCCCCCCAGGACAGCTTCCCAGAGGATCTCAGCCAGTAATTCCTTAATTAGCCAGAATTTTGCTCTCTTGAAGTTCAGAGACCTGCTGTTCTCCAGGTCTGTGTTCCTCAAGACCATGGACTCAACCAGGGCATCGTCACCACAGTGCAGGCTGCCTGCAGTCTGAACCTCTTGAAGGAGCTCCTCTGCATTAGAGATCACAAGCTCCAGTAATGCTTTACTGCTGCTTGGTTTGCCTAATGCCTGGGCTGGGAAGTTGTCCTCCACACGTTCATGAAGTAACATATTTCAAGAATGAGAAACTGAAGTGCAAATTTCCTTTTTTTTTTTTTTCTAAAATATTTTGTAAAAGTGAAAGCATTTAAATAAATAACCTGCAGAAATCAAGTTGCTGCATTAGGTGTGAACAGTAATGCAGGGAGCTGTTTGCTCCAGCTAAGGCAGATTGCGTATCTTGAAAAGAAAACCAACTTTGGATGCATCTGTTTGACATAGAATGCTTTAAAGTATGCTAATTATGAAAATAGTTTAGGGTTCTGAATGTATGTTTGCTTGTTTTGTAGTAAAAAACACTGTGTAATGAAGGTGCTTAAATTAAATCCAAGAAAAAAGTAAATTTTGGACTTACATATCCGGATGTATATATACTTGGAATACTGCAAGATCTGGATGTTTCACCAATATTTTTCTGTAGAAACTTGTATTAAGTGATAAGTGAAGTATGTTTCTTGTTTGTGCTATTCTTAGCAGTATTTTAACCAATTTGTATTTCCTATCTTAAAGTTCCATACACACAAAAGTCTGGAAAGAGCTTGTCTTTGTCTGCTTTGTTGTTTTCAACGAGAGGGAGTTAGTGATGGTGGTTTTAGTGCGTAAAATAGGCTCTTGCTGCTTCCAGACACGGCCGTGGTCAGTCCGGTCCGTGCCACTGCCCGTGCTCACTGTTCTTCTTTGGCACCCTTCAGCTGCAGGCTTTAATTTCCCCTCCTGTACACTCACTTCCCCTCAGCAGCAGATTGTCCCTCGGAGCAGAGCAGAGGGATGGAGCCTCGTTTTCCGTGTTTACTTACATCTCTATGTAAGGTGTAGCTATCAAATCCAGTCTTTCTTTTGAAGTAGTGTCATAATTTTTCTTTCCAACAACAACGAAAAAATCCCTAGCATACACTTAATTTAAAAAAAGTAGCACTGTACACTTTGTAAAGCAGAAATTGAGCAACCTTTATTCCTCAAGACAACCACATGAGTGTTATAACTTTCTCCCCTTTGATGCCATTGTAACTAATAGCATTTGCAGTCTCTTTCCCTTGCTAAAGGTGCACGTGGACTGCCAGCTTTCACGTCCTGGGTCTCTGCGAGACGTTTTGGAGCACTTCTGCTGACAAATGTTGTTCTGCCATGAAGGAGCTGGACTGGGGCTTTAGTGCATCATTCCGCCCAGGGGACGCAGATGTTTGACGTCACAGAGGAACTGATTGCTATTAATTTAAATGTATTTTCAAGCTTTCTCTTTTTTCTTTCTAAATTCTGTGGGTAGTAAATGTATCCTCTGTTATGGTACTCAGCAGTCTTAAGGAGTTTGTGCTCCTTAGCGAATAATCTTAAACGTTTTGGATTTCCATCAGAGTAAGCAAAATAAAATCCTCCTCCAGAGTCCCGACAGTCATTGAAGAGGATGAGTTACGAACATCATCGAGGCTTCCAAACCAGACGTTGTCAGACCAAAGGAAACACAGGAAGCTTTCTGCACTTGGTTTAAATGTGCAGCAGCAGTAAGCTAAAGGGGGAACGTGTGGGGACACCTCTCTGTGTAGAGAAGATTGCCACATGTCTGCCCGCGTGTCATTGGCACCTTGAGCAGCCAAGGTAAGGAGGGGCGTGGAAACACCACGAGTGATTGGCTGAACTCCCTTCCTTAGTGGCTGTGCTCCCGGCCCGTGGTCTTTGAGGACGTGCAGAAATGTGCCACGTTTCTAAAAGGAGCAGGATGTGCCACGTGCAGCTTGGTAATGTGGTGTAAAGGGACCGAAAGCACTGAGGCATGCTAACCGATCTCACTGGAACATCAGTAAAATGTAGAATTTTGTACCTTAATCTTCTTGTCGCGCCTTATCAGTAGCATTCTGGCTGATTATTTATCCTCCTTGCATTTCTACCAGTTTGTTGGGGATTTTTCTATTATTTTTTTCACTGTTTCCTACAGCGCTTCTGAAATCCTACAGCAGGTAGGAGTAAAGAAGCGGTGTGAGTAAGGAGGTTAATTAGGAGCTAATGTTGAGCAGGTAAACATATTAAACTGTACATCTTGTCTATTTTTTAATAATAAACTTTCATGCTGTGAAGTATCAGACCTCGTGTGGGAGGACTCCTTTCTTAAACAAAGGGTTGTATTTGGAGCATCCTTGAAAGTAGCAACCTCACGTTTTATTTCTTCATCCCCACCCAGTGCTTCTGGAGGAGCACACGCAGGAGTGCAGCTGGCTTGCTGCTCACCCTGTCTTGCAGTGTGCAGCAGCATCTCAGAACAGCAGCTCCACTTCGCCATCCCGAACTGCAAAATGCAGAGCTTCTCACCTCCATGCCTGACAAACAGGCCAAATATCACCCTGACTTTTGTTCTAAACTTTCCAGTGAGGTCCTGCCTGAAGATGTCAGCATCTTAGCACTGTGAAACCTCCAAAAATCATTTCTGTGCTGCTGTGTTCTGCTTGCTTTACTTGTTATCCTGGTGCATTTGCCAGTGGATTGACAGAACAACATTCGTGTGTTGTCAGGTTGGGTTCTCAGTGCAAAACGTAGCAGTGCAGAATCAGAATGCAGGCAAACATTCTTGTCAGATGGGGCACGGTGCTCCAGTGCTCACAGCAGGCCTGCATTTGCCATTTGAGAGGGCACATATTTAACCAGCGAGCAGTGGGGCAGTACTTGAGGCAGCAGGGGTCCTGCAGGATGGTGGTCTCCCATCCATTCATTGTGAGCTGCTCCCCCTGGCTCACATGCCTGTGCTGCTCAAAGCTGGTCTCTCTTCTGCCTGCCTCTGTGCTCTGGAGGCAACATTAGGGGTGCTCCTGCAACTTGTTTTAGATGCCCTACTACCAGCCAGTGGGCTGCCAGGGCTCCTTGCTCCTGCCACAGCATCGAGGTGGGGGGATGTGTTGCCTGGATCTCCTTCCTCAAATGGAAAGTTGGCAAAGGGATCACTTGAAAGCTTTTGGATTCTGCAAGTATCCCCCCTTTCCCATAGAAACGTTTCACATTATTTTCAGCTGGATCATATCCCTGATGGAGTCCCCTCCTGGCAACGGACAGGGAATAAGTGGCTGGGTAACAGCAAGATTATTTTTGGTAGCAGCATTGAATGCCCATCCATGACCTTCCCGGCTTACAGCAGGAGGCAGCTGAGGTATTTGAGCCTGCAGGACTGAAGGCTGGCGTGGTAGCTTGCTTTTCGAATAGATTTAGATTTAGATTTAGATTTGATGCTGAGGAGCCTGAACTGTTGTGTGATACAACAGCTTTAGGTTTGATGGGCAAAGGGAAAGTAGTGCTGAGGAGGGCCAGGGAACACCATCACCTTGTGAAGCACTGGGGAAAAACCTCAGCTTTGTCCCAGAGAAGGTTGGGAGGGCTCTTCAGAGGTAGCACAGAGCTGTAGGAAGATTTGCTGGAAGGTGCTGCTACTTTCCAGTGAAATGCAGGTAAAACCTGACTTTCTTTTTTTTCAAGTTCATCTCCGGCCAGTTGTGCTCATACCTGTCCAGAGGATTCAGACAGGGGTGGAGGACAGGGCTAGCGTTTTCTAACTGGCAGCTTGGAAGCATTTTTAGAAAGCAAAATATTTTTATTAAAAGGACAGAGTGACAATTTGCATGGCTGCCAGAGCAAAATGATCCACGGCTGTGGAAAGTGCTGCTCTTGAGGAGACCCCATGGCACAACACCTGAAAAGTGCTTCTCCTACTCAGGCAGTCTCCTGCGCAGCTCTATCAGTGCTCCTTGGCACACGTGGGGAATTGGTGCTCGGGTTTGTACAGCAGCTCTCTTGCACTGAACTGTTCCTCGTCTCCTGAGGGATCACGCTGAGCTTTGAATAACTCTGTCAGAGTCCTGAAGTATGGCAGTAACTGCACCGATGCCAGGAGCATTCATGCAGGCCAACAAACTCGCAGACGCTTTTTCATCTGACACAGCAAAGGTTTTCAGCGTTCAAATAAATCCTGATGATTTCTAGGAAGTTTCCACCCACCGAAGTGCCCAGAAACATTTTCTTTCTGTTTTCCAATAGCTACAAACAATTTCCTGTCAGGTAGAGGTTTGGGCAGAGGCCTCCCTCCCCCGGGGTTGATAATACAGGCACTGTAACAAGGTCAACATGATAATTAGTCAAGCACTGATCTTTTGTGCATAATTTCTTGATCAAATATGGGGCCTGACCCACTTAATGCATGACGTTTTGCACCTCCCAGTGGAACTCACAACCACCAAAGGCCCCTTGGAAGAGCCCTATTTTAACACAGCACACACACGCAGTATTTAATCTGTACAGCAATTCTAGGAATAGAGGGACACTTGGTGGGAATTGTGTGAAACTTCACAAATGCTGCATGTATATCATGTGCTTTGCTCCTGGGCACGCTCATCAGGTGGAGCAATCACCCATGCACCTGGAGCTATAACAAGGAACGCCTGCCTCTTCATGCTACACTGCTGTCTCATTCGCTTTGCTTGGTAACGTGACAAATGCATCGAATGCTCTCTGGGCACGAAGCACAGGTCTTTCTGCAACTAGCCAGCACTGATAACTAATTAACAAACATCTTGCAGTAACTTCTATTACTATCAGAGTATGGCCCATTGAGCATCAAGAGAAAATGAAGCACAGAATTTGGCCTTCCACAGGACAGAACGGCAGCACTGTGCGTACAAGGAGAGCTCAGCAGAACTCCCAAGCACAGGCATCTCTCTTGGTTTCGGGTTTTGTTTTTAGCTTAGCACCCTGCAGCGTTCCCTCCCATCTCATTCTGCAGGGATTTGGGATTACTGTGCATAGCAGGGGCTTAGAAAACAGTTCCTGGTTGTCTTGGAGCTACAGACTTGAGCTCCTTCATTCACACTCACATCCCAGTGCTGAGCAGTAACAGCAAATTAAGCAATTGAGGCACATTACGGTTCATTCCCATCCCAGACTGCCTCTGGGATGGCTGGGCATCAGGAGAAGGACTGTTTCTGGGCAACCTGTGGGTGCATGGCTGAGGCCTAGAGCTGGCTGGAGGGTGGCATGAGGATGGGGACCAGCTGCTGTGTTGGCAAGGGGTGATCACCCTGCTGTGTTGCTGGCTGCAATGTAAGCTCTGAGCAGAGAGCCAAGAGCTGGCAGCCACTGTTCAAGCTGCCCCATCTGCCTGGTGAGGCTGGTGGTGATAGACAGCATCTGGAAGTGGGCAATGGGCACTGAGATCCCACTGTCATCACCATCACTGTGCGATGTGTGCATAGCAATTTCAGTGCATCAAAGTGCTGTGTAACACCAAACACCCTCAGCAAAGTGTTAAACATCAAAACCTCCCTGTATGGGCTATCTAGAAGATCCTGGTCAGTGTGCTGCTGGACTTTGATGGGTACTGGCCAGGGAAGAAAGGAGACGAGTGGCACAGATGAATGGGTACAAGAAAAGCATTCAAGCAAAGCTGCTCTCATCCTCATACGTGTGTCACAGGTGGGGAAGATGAAGTTGTGGTCACAGAGATGGCCAGCTGAGAGCACCCACTCGGAGCTGGGGCAGGACCAACCCCTGGTGGCTCCCAGCACTTTGCACTCAGTGACCAGGTGGCTGCATGCAAGGAATGCACTTTTTGATCTTAGAGGTCTATTCCTACAGTAACAATTCTGTGATGCTATAATTCTAAGTATCCAGCTGCAGAACCCACAGCACTGTTGTCTTCTGGGGCCTAGTCTCATGCTGTCTTGCTCTGCTTGCACTCATGGCTTTTTCCCTTCCCAATGCTCTCTCCGGTCCTCCTGGGGCAGCGGGTGTGCAGCTGGGTGGTACTCAGCTGATCTCTGGGGTTAAACTGCAGCACTCTTCTCCTTGGCCACAAACTCAGTTTGCCATATGGGCATTTAAAGTGAGGTTTTGTCTACTCCCATTTCCCTGGAACTAGGAGCTTCAAAAATGCTGAGTCTTGCACAGTTCAGCTCTATCAGCATCTGGCTGCCCTGAAGCCAAGCTGCAAGGCAAGTGTGCTCACTGACAAACAGAGCTCATGGAAAGGATGTAGAACAGCTCTGCCATCCTTTCTGGAGTGCCAGCAGCACCTGCAAGTCACTTATGCCCTTCCTTCAAGGTTCTCTAGACCAGCTTAGCACCTGTTGGGCAAACTGGCAAGCGTGCTGCCTGCCATGCAGCCCTGTGCACTGCAGCTGTGTGGCAGGTGGCAAAGGAGAAATGCCCCTGTGGACACCCAGCACACATGCCTTCAGAGAAAGATTTCCAATGGACTGTTTTTAAATGCATGTTGAAATCCTCCTTCCAGTGCCACACAATGACACAATGTCTCAGACACCATTTGTTCCTCTGAAGGAAACGGTATCATCTTGGTACACTTCCCCAAGCATAAATTCACAGCTTGGGCAGGGTGCTGCTGAGGGCAGGAGAACAGCACTCCAATTCTCCTGTATGGGAGAGACAGACTACAGCACAGTGAAGCCCCAGATCCTTGAAATGTGCTCATCAGTGCTCCTCCCGAGACTTGGCACCTGCCCACTTCTTCTTTTGCACTAACACATGCCATCACAAGTGTGGGTGAAAACTGAGGCAGGAATTATAGAGGGCAGGAGAACTTCCCCCTGGTGGAGGAGGCTCTGGAGAAACACTGCTCTCTACAACCACCTGCAAGGAGATTGTGGCGAGGTGGGGGTCGGCCTCTGCTCCCAGGTAACAGTGATGGGATGAGGCGACGGCCTCAAGTTGTGCCAGGGCAGGGTCAGGTTGGATGTTCTCAGGAAAAACTTCTCAGACAAGGTGACCAAGCACTGACAACGGCTGGTGGGGTCACTGCCCTTGGATGTGTTCAAGGAACACATGCAGATGTGCAGACTGCCACTGAGGGACATGGTCAGTGGTACAGTGAGGGTGGGCTGGGTTTGACTTGGGGAGCTTAGGGTCTTTTCCAACCTCAACAATTCCATGGTGCTGTGATTCTGGATGAAAGCTGAGAGCTCCAATACAAAGCTGAGGGGCCATTCTCACACTCACCAAAAGCACCAGCATTCACCTGCCCCGCTTACAGGCACTCGTGACGCCAGCGCCTGGAGGCCTGTCCTTCCCAAGTGAAAGGCACACACCACTGTCACTGCTTCTCTTTAATAGCTACAGCGCAGTTCTCTTGCTGCAGACACTGTTGACTCCTCAGCTGCAGAGCAGGGGCACAGGACCCACCTGCCTGCTCTGCCAGGCTGGCCCGTGATGCTGCATCCGTCATGGCGACCTGGTGGCAATGCAGGCGCAGCCCTCACAGCAGCAGCTCATGGGGCATGGACTCGCCTCGCAGGCCGGCCAGCAGGTTGTCAGCAGCCAGCACTGCCATGGTGCTCCGTGTAGCATAGGTGGCACTCCCAATGTGCGGCAGGATCACTGTAGGCAAAGAAAGGGTCACGGTGTGGCCGCACGCTCGCTGCCCTCACGCTGCTTCCCACTGCCCCAGGGGTGTGCAAGCAGAGGGCCCTCCATCAGCTGCTTTGATGGAGCTGGCAATGAGCATGCTGCTGCCACACACATCTGACAAACAAAGCTAACTCATCTACGGGTGAAGGCCAGCAGGCAGCAGCGCTCCTCCTTTCTGTATTCAGACGTGGTACTCAGCTTCCTGTACATAGTTTGTGGCAGATGACAGAGAAACATGCAGAAATTCTCACTCTGCGGCCTCACTACTGAGCATCTCCACTTTCCTACAGGTACAATCCAATGCATATGGGGGCAGAAGCCCGAGAACAGTTCAGAATATCGGGACCTGCAGGCTCCTGGGTATGCAGGAAAGGTACGTGTGATGGCAAACAGCCCCTACAGACTGCAGAGCTATGGCACAGTCAGGGCAGGGATTTTTATCCACCTGTGTGACAAAGCTCAGAGACAGAAAAAAGCTGTGTGACAGAAACACAGGATGGGTGAGAGCAGCAGGGACCTCTGGGCCATCTGTCCCAACCCCTGCTGCAGCACAGACTCCCAGGGCGGGTTGTCCAGGCCCACATCCAGGCAGCTTTTGGTGATCTCTGGGGACGGAGACCTCCACAACCCCTCTGGGCAACCTGTGCCACTGCTCTGTCACCAGCAAAACACAGCCCACTCCTTTTAGCAGTGGTAAGAAACATGCCAAAGTTGCTTTAACGGCACATGGTTAGAACAGTAGCAATGACTGGGTTCTTGCTCAAGTCAGAGAAAGGCCTGCACTGCAATCTGTCCATTTTATAACAGTCAGCACCTTAGGGGATGTAGAAACACAAATACCTGACACACTGCTGAGTGTGGGAGGTGGGAATTGGGCTCTGCCCCCAGATAACAATGACAAGATGAGGGGTGGTGGCTTCAAGTTGTGCCAAGGGAGGTTCAGGTTGGATATTAGGACAAACTTCTCAGAAACTAATGGAACAGGCTGCTGAGGGAGGCGGTAGAGTCACCTTCCCTGCAAGTGTTCAAAATGGAGATGTGGGACTGAGTGATACAGTTTGGTGGGGATGGGTTGATGGTTGGACATGGTAATCTTAGTGGTCTCTTCCAACCTTAATGACTGTGCGATTCTGTTATTTCAGAAATGGACATCCAGACATGGGCACATCCACATTTTCCTCCTGACCTCCCAACGATTTGTTTACTGAAGAGATTTTTCCTCATCCAAAAATGTCCTTCCTTGACAGAGGCATCTTGCTGCCTTCTGGACCCTCGCACAGAATACTGGTCCTTCAGATGAAGGCATACACACAGGGTTTCAGGTTTAGGCTGCAGCATGACCAAACCAAGCACTTGGGTGCATAACAGGATGTTGTCCATTGGCTCGGAGCAGAGCAGGTTGACTGGCTGAAGCACGGACAGCTAGGTAGAAACAAGCACCCTGCCATGCTAACAGCAACAAAGCTGGAAAAAAACAGAGTTACTCTGTGCTTAAAACCATTCTTTCCTCTCTGTTCCATTTCTGCCTGTTTTCTGCCTCTAGGTCTGTCTTGCCTGTAACTGAGAGCAGCACCTGCTCGTATTAAATTCCTTTATGAATTTCAGCCCAGCTCACGGAATGCATTTGAAAAAGGTTAAAAGACATGCCAATCTCAATTGCTTTCTGGACTACTGAAATATCTCCCTAGCTTATTTTAGATTGCATTGATAAGGTCTTTAACAGCTCTCCACACTGCACAACTGTTACCTAGAAGCTGCTTAAATACATGATTTTCCTTTCTGCCACAAACACTGAAGCTCTTGTTCACCATCTTCAAGCCCCCAAGGAAATCAGCCAGCAGGTCCTCCGCCTTGACAGCAGAGGTGGCTCCCCAAGCAGGAGGAGGCAGGGCAGGGCCAGGGTGGCCAAACACATCACTTACCACAGTTCCTGAGTTTGAGCAGAGGGTGATCAGTGGGCAGCGGCTCCGGCGTTGTGACATCCAGGCCTGCAGCCGCAATTTGGCCACTGACCAATGCATCATACAAATCTTCCTGGTTCACCACAGCCCCTCTGGAAAAAAACAGGGAGATGGGCTTGCACAGCTCCCACGTGGTCAAGCAAGTCCCTGCGGTCATCTGCACTTCCATCCACTGGGGCTGGACACGGGGCCCTGGGCAGGCACAGCGCCTGTCCCCCCCAGTCAACTCGTCCTGACTCTGTCTGGATCCCAGAGCCCTCACAAAGGAGGGGGTGGGCTGCAGGGTGGGCAAACGGCCCTTCTGGCTGCAGCACGCTGACTGCACACGCTGCCTGGCCTCACAAGGTGCACCCTCAGCTGGCTCAGCCACCACAGCCACAAGCAGGCTGCCACAAGACGGGGCTGCTGTCACCTGCTCGTGTTGATGAACACAGAGGTCTTCTTCATCTTGCTGAAGAAATTCTTGTTGCACATTCCCTGGGTGTCGGGAGTCAAAGCACACGTCACGATGACGAAGTCCGACTCCTGGGCCAGCTCTGTGACTGGGACTGGGAAGAGAAACACAGATCACAGCTCTGCTCACAGCCATCACCAGGATGCTTCTGCAGCCCTTCTAACACATAAGGAACACCAGAGAGAGAATGCTGCCCTGCCCTTTTTCTACAGATGGAGAGACACAGGTCAGGCAGACATGAAATGAACTGCACAGAGATGCTGCTACAGATACAATTATGGTGCTTTGTTTTTACATCAAAATTTATCCAAAGTGAAATCTAACAACTTCAGATGTCTGTCCCAAAGGTGGGCTCAGACTGTTTTTCATGTTCACACAACAAAGTACTGCCATGACAGTTTACACCAACATTAAATCTCTTTCCACATTACAAGCTCTGACTCATGCAACTTCCACTCTTGGGCCAGAGAGCAACAGCTTCCTCTGAGCAGTGGAAAACGCAAGGAGCAGAACAAGGTCTAGCAATGACCATGCAACAAGAGTACAAACTGGAAATGTGCGAGCTTTGGACTGAAAAATTAGCACTTGATGCAGGACTTGGGATTCCAGCAGGCCTGCAGAGAGGTCCTGTGTGCCAGCTGAGGTACTCCCAGGATCTGCTGGACCGTCACATCCGCTTTAGAGCAACAAGTTAAGGACTGTGTTTGTTTC
This sequence comes from Centrocercus urophasianus, assembly GCF_019232065.1. Classification (NCBI taxonomy): domain Eukaryota; kingdom Metazoa; phylum Chordata; class Aves; order Galliformes; family Phasianidae; genus Centrocercus; species Centrocercus urophasianus. Next base: position 10,385,812 of record NW_024884878.1, read on the forward strand.
CAGCAAACCATCCGCCATCAGCAACCAACAATGATCAGTCCCTGCCCACCCTCCCTGATGGGGCACACTGCAGTATCTCACAGGGTCAACCGTCAGGCTCCTCTGGTACCTTTGCAGCGGTTCAGCCGAGATATACTGAGCACTCTGCTGAGCACTGACACCCCCTGTGACTCATGTGCTCCAGGTGGCATCTCCAAGCTGTATCAGACATGCTGCTTCCTGCCCTGCAGTTGAGCACTGTTGGTTTCATTCATTTTTCTTACCAAACTCAGCTTGAAACTCTGCAGCATTCTCTGGTTTCGGCTGACTTCCAGTGTACAAAAAGTTCTTGACCCCAAATGGCTTCAGACGGCGGGCAACTGCCTGCCCTAGAAACAAGAAAGAAAATGCTGTGCACCCTTCAGCATGCAGATGGTTTAGCTGCAAGCTAAGCAGCTCGTGCAACACAAATCTTGCCCAAGGGTCTCTGCAGTGTGCCTAGTCAGGACTGCTCCTGTGAGGCTGCTTTGTGTGGTACATGTTGTGTGTGGGGTGGATGCCTTCTGCAGCTCCTCAAGAGAGCAAATGCTCAGCCCTAGGATATCAAACCTGAAGCCACTTTAGGCAGCAAGCCAAAACGTGAGGAAAGAAAGCGCAATCTGCTGACAAAGTGAACAGCTGAACGGGTCCTGTACTTTGTCAAGCTTTCTGTTTGCTTAACTGAAAACCAAGAGGCCAATGTCCAGTTTGCTGTAGCATTTGGGTATGGTGGATGCATGTGAATGAGTAAAAAGCTTTAAGAGTCATGCCTGATGGATCAAGAGCTGCTCAGAGAGGCTCCACCAAGCCTTTCTTGCTGTTCTAATAGATTCCAAATAAGTGAGCACAGGGAACAAACCTGGGCTGAAACTCTGAAAGCAGCCTGATGTCAGCAGGGGCACACACCTGGTGCAGGAGACACACTTACCTATTCTTCCCAGACCTATGATGCCCACCGTACTTCCAGACAGTCCATAGCCACACATCCACAAGGGCTTCCAGGTTGTCCAGCCACCGCTAGTGGAGAGAGTGAGAAGGAAACTGATGTTAATAAAGCAGCAGTGGAAGACCTGCCTCAAAACACAGGACTTGGGCAAGAAAATCATGAACCACAACAGTGCAGAAGGCGAACTTGACCGCCACTGGCGGGTGATGTGCACCCTGCTTCAAGCCCGTGGTCTGCAAGAGTCTGCTCTAACTGCAAGTATGCTGCAGCAGCCTCAGGGCTGGCTGAAATGACGCTGCTGAGCACAGCCCTGGGACAACTGCTGGGCAGTCAGCTCTGTCCACGTCCCCAGGAGCCCAGAGAGGACAGAGTGGCTCTCAACCACCGATCACCCATGTATCCACAGCATGCACAGAAGTGCTCGGAGGACGCTTCTGCCCCATTAGCAGCCCTTGAATGCAGGACTGCTGTGGGCTCTGTTACCCTGCACGACTTTCAGTGCCAGCGTGGTGGAACACCAGCTTCAGCCCCATGTCATTTGTCGGGCTTCAGGCTCATTCTCCCACAGTGCCCGACTCTCTGCAGCCCCGCTCCAGCACACAGCACACACTCACGTCTTCACCTCCGCGACAGCCTCGGGCAGCCGCCGGCACGTGGCGAGGAGCAGAGCCACCGAGAGCTCAGCGGTGGCATCGGTCAGGACGTCAGGGGTGTAACCCACGCGGATCCCCCTGCAAGGAAAGCACCGGGCTGAGCTCCTCCACGTCAACGCTGCCGACTCTAGCATGCAACCTCTGTTCTCCTGGGAAGACCCCCCCCCACAGGAGCGTATGCAGCCGCGGGAGGGCATCCCTCCCGAGCCCTTCCGGTTGGGGCCTCACTGCAGCACCAGGGCACAACCCCCCTCGGGGCTTCAAGCTCTGGGGTGCAGGGGATGGATCGCAGCCCCCCGCCCTCCGTTCCCGGCCGGACAGGGAAGGGCGCAGTGACGAAGCCGCGCGCACCCGACGCGGCCGCACGGCACCGAGGTTACCGCTTCTTGATCTCGTCCAGGGCGAGGTGATCGAACCCCACGGACATGGTGCTGATGACTTTCAGGCTCGGCCCTGCAAAACACCGCCGCTGCAAAACAGCTGCGCACCGACTCCCCCCGCCCAGCCCCGGCCCGGGGCCGCGCACCCACCGGCGGCGTCCAGCACCTCGGCGTCGATGCGGTCGGACAGGAGGCACAGCAGCCCCTGTTTGCCCGCAACCCCCGCCAGCAGCTCGCGCCGCGGGACGGGCTCCTCCGAGTCCCACTGCTGCACGCGGCACCTGCGGGACGCGGCCGTCAGCGGGGCCGGACTTCATCCAGCATCCCGCATTCCCCCGGCCCGGCCCGGCCCGGCCCGGCGCTCACCCCGCCGCCTCCGAGAGGACCCGCATTCCCTCGGCCGGGATCCGCCGCGTCACGAACACCGCCATGGCCCGGCGCATGGCCGCCCCGCAGCGCCACCGCACGGCCCGCGGGGAGCCCGGCAGCACAGGGCGCCGGGCAGAGGGCTAGGCGAGCGAGTGAACGGGCGGGCTCCTCCCTTCGGCGGTGCGAAGGGTGGGAGCCCTTGCTGAGTTTGGTTAAGAGGGCCGTGGCCGGAACTTCCCGTGCAAAACAAATCCCGGGGGGGCAGAAATATCAGACTTTCTGTTCCTGTGGTGTGGTGGTTGTGCAAATGCACGTGAGTTCTCTGCTCCCGATTGATGGCAGAGCCCGCGGAGAGGAGCAGGTAACTGTTAGGAGCCCTCCGACCCGCGGCAGGGCCATCACACCATCGCATCACAAAAGGTCACTGCAAAGCCGGGCTGCCTGCGACGAGCACACGGAGAGGCTGTGCAGAGCTGCCCGGCTGCGGGAGCTGTGGCATATCTGCGGTGCAGATGGCTTGGTGAGCAGGGTAAGCAGATGGAGGAACAGACTAGGCATGCAGACACACTCACGCACGTGTCTATGTGTACGTGGCCTTGGGCTCCATTAGGCTCTCCTCGAATCCTTTGCTGCCTCCACGAGCCCGAGTGTGCTCTCTGGAAGCTCTGAGGCTGCCACCAGCTGCTGCCCACTGGAGCAGTGAGCTCTGTCTTTGCCGCTGCAGTGATGGTGATGATGTCCTTCATGCAGGAGGGACTCCTGGAGCTGCTGTAGGATGTGCAGTACCACCCGGCACCACCCCCAGACAGCACCGCCTGGTGCAGTGGGATGCTGTGGCACCAGCGTTAGATGATGACAACCTGTGCTGCTCTTGGTGGGCCTGGGTGCATCCCTGTGCCACTTTGCTGCTCTCATCCAGCCCTCCCCACAGCCAGGTTGCCTGCTGGGCTGCATCTTCCTCGCTTTTCAGCTCCCGAGCCTGCGTGCAAGCACAGCTCTGTGATACAGGAGGTACGGCGGGGCTGTGGGGTGGACCCAGCCAGTACCTGTGTCTCCTAGCAGAGCACACCCAGCTCACAGCAGGACTGGAATTATTGGCTGAGCAGAACAGACGGCTCCACCTGCAGCCCCAGCGTTCATCTCCTACTCCCCCTGCCCAGATGCCTGAGCGCTCAGGACACTCCAGTCTGACACACGGCCTGCACAGCAGGGCTGACCCACTGCCTGCTGCCTGCGTGGAGGAGGATTGCTGCCATTGGCAGGGCTTCTGCCTTCCATCACCATGTTGGAGATATGGGCTGTCACTGCCTGATGGAGGCTTAGCGAGAGAGCTGGAGAGAGCCGGAGTGTGCAGCTGTCTGATCTCAATGGCTGTTTTGTAGTAAACCCAGAGAGCAGAGACTCGCAGTGCTTTTCTCTGGCACAAATCATCTGTGCTGTGTGAGCTATCAGCTTATCTAACAAGTCTGTATTCTGCCGGTGGGATTTTCCTTTATCACGATGCACGCCTGCTCCTGCCGTCAGCGTGCTGTCAGATTAGGCCAGCAGAGGCCATTGTACTTTTTCATAATTGCTTGAAATTTCATTGTGCCGTGTGGAGCTGAGTTATCATTAGCACTGACATCTCCCTCTCTTATCAGGGAGAATTCATGTCAGCATGTGTGCTGTCCAGCATATCCCTGCACTGCCGCTGCTGCAGGGTGCTGGATCCTTTCCCTTTCCCCTCCGGCCACCCCGTCCTGCTGCTGGAGGTGGTGCATGGCTGCTTTGGGGTGCTGTGGGCAGCTACTGAAAATAACAAAATTTTGGCCGGGTCATTCCATATATATGGAATGAAAAGTTTCACATATATATATGCAAAACTATAAAGGCTGTAAATGGAAGAGTTGTGGGAATTGGCTTTTTGCCTGTTTTAACTGCAAAAACATGCAGGTCCTGCTGAAATGCTGCTGGGTCCGGCTGTCCTGCCCAGCACGCACAGTGCAGGATGCATAGAATGCAGTTCTGTGCACATCCCTCAGGAGAGCTCTGCAGGGCACTGCAGCCCAGGGTTGCTCCCAGTGCTGTGTCCCACCAGCACTGCCCACCAGGTCATCCTGCACAGCCCAGCACTCTGGCTCTCTGTGTGACCACCTGCTGCCTGCTGGAGGATGCACCACGCGGCCATAAGCAGTGCAGGAACCCTTTCCTCTCCTTGGTTTTACCCAGATGCCATTCAGCCCAATGTGTCATTATTCCTGTCCCATGAGACAACCTGGACAGAGGTTACCAGTCTCTTCTTCCTGCTTTTACAGCAGTATTGCACACAGGTGTGTCTGCATGTACACACCTGCTGGAGCCGGCATCCTGCCTGCACCTGGGCACCTGATGGGTGCAGTATCCTCTCTCTCTGCCAGTTCTGTGTTGGACAGTTGTGCCTCAGGAAGGCTCTGAAGCACAACTTTTCTGAGAGGTAAAATGAGAGAGAGGGGTGGATGCCAACTCCTTTCCTGAGCTGTGCTGGTGGACAGAGCAATGAGCACTGCACAGCACAGCCCACCGGCAGCAAGACATGTGGTCTTGCTCCATTCTGCCTCACTGTAGGGCCAGAGCTGTTGCGTACAGGGCTGCACCATCCACCTTCTCTGGTAGCAAAGGGGATGAGCTTGGGATGCCAGCAGCTTGCTCTGTGAGTAGTAAGCAGGAGAAGGGTCACGAGGACCGCTCCGCTTGACATCGCGGCTGTGAGAAGGGTCAGAAAATCAAAGCCTGTGGGTTAATTTGCTATGCAGCTGCCTCTGGCACTGCTGGCCCTTTGTCCTTTGGTTGCCAGGTAGGTTGAGGGTTTTGCAGAGCTCCCCGGGGTGCTGCAGGCCTTGTAGGGACCCCTTGTAGGGGTGAGGCACAGGGTGAGGGCCCACAGAGGTGCGCTGGGAGAAAGAGCTCTTTGTGTTGTTGCTCCTTCCTGACACCGTCATCATCTCTGGTGGGGTCACTCCACCAAGCAGCTCCTGGCTCCCCAGGGTGGCATGCCCATTTTGCAGCACAGGGGAGCACATCACCCCCTCACCAGACCAAGGCTGGGCTTCACCTGCCCTGCAAGCCCCCATCCAGTCCCTGTCTGAGCATTCCCTGCTGCCGTCCTGACCCCTGGCACTCAGCAGAGGGAATGCTCTCCTCCATCAGTAAGAATCCATCCATGTGCCAGGGCCGGTTACCTGCGGCAGGGCTGGGGAGAGGGACTTGACGCAGCGCAGGAAACAGGCTGCTGCTGACAATGGAGCAAAGAGAGAGCAGCAGGCAGATGGCGTGAATATTAGTGCATGGAAATGACGAACACTCTGAGAATTTCCCAGCGCACTCCTGGCTGGCTTGGGCCCGCTTTTATAATTAATTTATGGAAAGCACCTAAGTTGGGAATAAACACCATCTCACAAATCCCTCCTAATCTCCGCCTGTATTTTGGAGCGATACCCTGAAGGTATAGTTTCTTACAATGATTAAACTGTTTTCCTTTTCAGAATTAAAAAGGGCTTTTTTTTCATGCGATTGAACAGAGCATTAGTTGTCAGGACCAAACGCAGACCTGTTTTAGATGCAATCCATTGTTGCAAATGCCCGGATGGGGTATTTCTCCCCCGGGCTGCCGGATGCCAAATCTGTCACTGTTTCCATTTTGGATTCATGTATTTTAAAGCAAAATGTGATTTGATGCGTTGCCAGTCACCTGATGGCTCAGAAGCACTCTGGCATTAGCACAAATCTGGGAACTTCCTTTAGAGAAGAGATGTAATTTTCACTGAGCTGTTGCTTCTCATTGGTGATGGAAGCAAAACCCCCTCCCTGGGGCAGGATGTGCAGAACATGCCTGGGAAGGTGTCTGCAATGAGGATCTGGGATGCGTGCATGCCACTGTGTCTCTGGGCTCATGCAGACACTGCAGCACACTGTTCCATGCAGCCTTGTGTGCCAGAGGAAGCCTGCAAAGACCCGGGCTCAGCTCTGCATTTGGCTGCTGCCTGTGGAGAGGCTCCCACCACAAGCCTGAGGGGCTTCTGATGGCTGCAGCTATGGGCAGACCAGGGCATCTGCATGGATCTGGGAGCTGGGGCTCCTCTGGCAGTGAGATCCAGGCAGCATCTGAGGGCATGGGGTGGGCTCTGCAGGGAAGGAGAGGCCTTTTTGTTACGTGCCTTATCAAGTCCTGACACGGAAATCAAGGTAGGAATTACGCTGGGCGCAACCTGTCCCTCTGATTTGGCCTCTGTGGCTCAGTTGTGCACAGGGGAAGCCTTTTCCTTGTTCCCTCCAGCACCATCTCCTTGTAATGGCTAATGGAAAAACACTGCAGCGGCGCAAGATCCTCTTACTCTCATAAACACAATGACAAGGCTGATCTGCAGCAGGAGTGGGTGCCCAGCCGCACGTCTTGGCTGAGTGCCTCCCTTGGATGTGCTTTGAGTCGGGCAGGTGTCAGAGCAGGAGGCAGCCGGGAGCAAAGAGCCGGGAGCAAAGCCCAGGCCTGGGTGCCCGCTCTGTGCTGCCGCCTGTGTGCGCTCGGCTACGGCCTTGCAGGAGCCCAGCGGCTCTCTTCTATGCGTAGGAGTGCTGGGTTTTAAGGTGCCTTTTCTGTTGCTTTGGGAAGAAGAGAGCACGAGGAAGATCAGGTGTGGCCTTTGCATCTGGAACACCACAGCCGTAATTAAAATGCTCTGGAAAGTGTTTCACTCCTACAAAGTAAGAAACGGTTTTGAATACTTTGCCCCATTAATTGCATGTTAGTTAAATGCGTGTTTTTATAGCATGGATTTTCGCCCATGTGCAGTTCACTAACCTGCATGTTTAAATATGCATTACAACCTTTAATGCATAGTAATTATTAGGTAGAAAAAGATGTTTTCTGGGCTCAAAAGGCAACAGAAGGAGGTGATGGCAGGGTGCTGCACCAGCCCTGCCTGCACCGGGACAAGTGGTGGGTGCCTTTCCGTCAGGGTGACCGTGTTGTGTTCAGCAAAAGCTTAAATCTGATCAGGCATGGGAAGCAGTACCACCAGCATTTGGGATAGAGCAGGCCGTTCCTGCCATGGCTTCAGTGCTCCAGCAGGCTGTGCCTTTCCCAGTCTCCAGCCACCAAGGCAGCCACGAGCCTGCTTCTCCCACAGTGTGTAGGGGGCAGCCAGCGTGCATGCAGCATCCTCCACAGCTGCTGTGCTTCACAGTCTGGAATCCAAAGGATCTCCACATGGCAGCGCCTGGGGGAGTGCAGGAGAGGCAGGAGGGAGCGGCACTGCAGGGTGTTCTCTGGGGCACCACACATTTAGCATTGTGTGGGTGATATGCCTGCTCTTGTTCCTCTTGGGAAGACCTGCCTTGATGGCCTTCCTGACAGAACAGCCAGAGGTCCAGGTGACTGCAGGCCACCGCATGAGCTCAGCTGCCTCAGTTCGGAAGCAATACAGTCATGGAATGGTTTGATTGGAAGGGATCCTGAAAGGTCATCTAGCTTTGAACTCCTGCCATGGGCAGGGACACCTTCCACTAGACCAGGCTGCACAAAGCCCTGTGCAACCCGGCCTCGAGCCCTTTTAGTAAAGAGACTCTCTGGGCAGCCTCTGGACCTCACACTTACAGTGACTTTTTTCCTCACATCCAATCTGAAACTACCCTCTTCAGTTTAAACCATCACTCTCTGTCTTGTCATTACAGATCCTGGTAAGCAGGCATTCTTCAACTACCTTACAAACCTCCTTTCCGTACTGAAAGGCCACAGTGAGGTCCCCCCAGAGCCTTCCCTTTTCCAGGCTGAACAAGTCCTGCTCCCTCAGCTTTTCTCTGCAGGACAAATATTGAATGGTATTGGTCCCAACACAGACCCTTGAGTGACAGCACTTGTTACTGCTTTCCATTTGGATGATGAACCTCCGACTCATTGGATGCAGCCATCTAGTGAATTCCTGATCCCTCTTACAGACTATCAATTAAAATAATCTCTCTCCCATCTAAATACATGAATATTGCAGGAGACCACACAAAAGGTCTTGCAGAAGCTGGGGTAGATGACAACCAGCTCTTCACTTTCTCACTGATGCAGTCAGCCCATTGTGGAAGGCCGGTATATGAATCAGGCATGATTTGCCCTTTGTGAAGCCATACTGGCCCTCTCTAACCATCTCTCTGTCTTTCATGTGCCTTAGCATGACTTCCAGAAGGATCTGCTGTGTGATCTTACCAGGCACTGCTTTAGTCTGGCTGTAGTTGCCAGGACCTTCCCTAGGAGCCTGTTACAAATATCTGTGATACTCCCTTTTCACCCTTCACTGGAGACTTCACCTGGCAGCTGTGAGTTCTCAGATATGAAGGGGAGAGGTTCAGCAGCTACATCCGCCAGTTCCCTCAGGACCCTAGGATGTACCATGCTGGATGCCACGGAACGTTGTGAGTTCAGGTTCCTGAGGCATTTTTTGAATCTCATCTTCTCTTGCAACGCGATTCTTGTGTTGGTTCTCATCCCTCACGGGATGGGATGGGCAGCCATCCCTGGTGTCTTTTGTTTTGAAAGGCTTTGGGGCAGGAGGTCCTGCACCCTTTGCCTGCTGAGAGCTAGGGCAGCTTTCCTGGACCCAGAGGGAAGGGGGCATCAGCCCCACATGTGGGGATTCCTGCGGGATGTCCCAGCAGCAGGGTCCAGAGGCAGGAGTGCAGCAGCTCCTCTCGGATGTGGTGCTGCTTTCAGCAGTTGGTCTGGCTGCGGGCTTGTCAGAAACAATGCACTTACTGTACTGTACCAGATTGTACATCTCTGGGTTAATTGTAAAACTATAATACAAAGGACGTTAGGGGTTTGATGGAGTTAAATTTTAATAGCAAGCCAGCACCCCTTTAATGACATTTTATACATTTAAATTGGGCATGATCCCTTTGGGAACAGTAATTTTATTCATAGAGATTATGTCTAATTTGAATATAAAAACACCACTAAAAAGATATTGGATTTGCTATTTTTCACTTGCAGGAGCTTTGGATTCCAATCTTCCCAACTGACTGGAATGCAGTGGATTAAAAAAAAAAAAAAGTTAAGGAGAAATAAAAGCCAACAACTCTCATCAAGCACCATCCGTTGCTCCTTGGCACTCTCCACACAGACAGAGGCATTTGCCTGTTTCCTTCAGCAGAGGAGGTGTCTGTCATCAGGCCTTTCACCTCCCCATCTTTTGGCTGAGCTGCTGGTGTCTGGCACCTGTACATCCATCGGGCAGTGCCAACAAACGGCCATAGGCTCAACACTTTGAAGCAGATTCCTGACAGTTCACTCAAATTGTCAAGGTAGTTTGGGGAGGGTTAGGATTGGGTTGGTTCAGAGTTAGGTTTTGGGTAAGGGTTAGAATTACATTTAGAATTAGGGTTGGGTTAGGATTGGGTTTGAGTAAGGGGGCTATTGTTAGAGTTAGGGCTCACTCCCCCTAGGAAAAGGTAGGGAACCCTGCCGACCCCTTGTTTTGTGAGAGCAGACTGTCTCACTTGTCTTTTCTTACTACTGCAGACTCACAGATTTAAAATCTACTTATGCTGAGGTCACTGCCCACCATAGGTAAAGCAGACTTGCACACAACCAGCCCCAAGGGGAGGGCACGCAGGTGCACCTGGGTGGCTTCTGCAGGCTGCTTCCATAGATCTCTGTCATTCTTGCTCCCAGAGGGTGCTGCTCCCAGAGAGCTGTCTGTCTGCTATGCAGTCCATGCCATCAGATTGCTGCGTGGGGATGCTGAGCCAGTCTGTGCACGCCCCTGTTCTGGGTGACCCTTGCTGTGCAGAGCACATGCTTGCCCTGCTCAGTGCTGCGGGAGCTGCTGGAGGAGGAGGGCAGTGGGCTCACCAGGGAGGTGTGCCAATGGAACACAGCCCCACTCCCACCAAGAGACACGAATGGACCAGCAGGGTTTCACCCCCCCTTGGGTCCTTGCAAAGGCCCTGAGCGCAGCTTGTTACTGGAGCACAGTGCTGTGATGTTGCTAAGTTAGCACAGCGGGTTCTGTTCCACCCTCCCCGAGCAGGGGACATTCCCTTCAGCACAGCGGAGGTGATAACAGTGCTGACACTGACGTGAGCCTCTGCAAGGCTGCAGCCTCATCTCCGAGACAGGATAAACTGTTTGGCCTTCGGACAAGATTATTTCTGTTCGGAACAGGATTGTTATCACTTAATTGAAAATAATTATCCAATGCAAATTGACTTCAAGTTGGCAGGCTGAGTTGAAGAGATTGCACGCTTCCAAGCTGTCCTGAGCGGAGCTGTGCCAGGCTGCACGGGGCAAGGTGAGAGATGGGACTGCCAGTGGAGCTCTGTCTGCACTGCAAAGGGTTTTGCCTGTCTGGCCTGCCCTGTGCACCCACCAGGGACACGTGCAGCCCTGTGGCGTGCTCTAGGCCCCCTCACTATGTGCTGTGAGTTCCATCTGCACGGCAGTGCCAACACTGTACCGGAAGGGCTCTGGTGCAACCAATGTCCCCGGAGACTGATCCCAAGGGTAACGGGGGAGGTTAATGAGCTGGCACGCTGTCCTTGAGTCTGCACCTGAATTGCTGCATACTTGTGGGTGTCACAGCTGCACCCGTGTCCTGGGAAGGGGACAGCTGGTGCCACAGGCAGCCTAGTCCTGAGCTGGGGAAATACAGAGGCTTTTCAGCTGGAAGGGACTTCTAAAGGTCATCTAGTCCAGCTCCTTTGCAATGAACAGGAACATCCACAGGTCCACTGGGGGCTCAAAGCCCCATCCAGCCTGATCACCAGTGCCTCCAGGGGTGGAGCTTCTACCACATCTCTGGGTTCTGAGGTTCCAGTGCCTCACTGTCCTTATTGTACAAAATCCTTCTTCCTTATAGCCTATCTAAATCTCCCCTCCTTAATTTAAAACCATTTCTCCTAGTTCTTTCACAGCAGACCCTGTTGAAGAGCTTGTCCCCTTCTTTCCTTTAGTTCCCCTTTAGAAACCGACAGGCTGCTCTCAGGTCTCCTGGAGAAGACTCCTGGAGCCTTCTCTTCTCCATCTGTACAGCCCCAACTCTCAGCCTGTCCTTGTAGGAGAGGTTTCCATCCTTAGAATAATTTTGTGGCCCTCCTCTGCATGCACTCCAACAGCTCCATGTCTCTCCTGTGCTGAGGACTCCACGTGGGGGTGCAGTGCTGCTGGTGGCTTTGCACATCCTGCTCTTCCCTCCCATGTGTAAGCAGTTGGCCATTGACAGTTCTGCATGTCAGTGTGTTTGCCTGGGAGTTTCCAAGCGTGAGCAAGGCACCCTGCTCTGCTCTGCTCTGCACCCTGCACGCCAGGCACGGTGTTCCCACTCGGCATGTTGGGAACCCTGTGCCCGCTCTGCTCATCTTTGGCCTCTCCCTTTTCTTTTTTATTTCTGCCTAAATGGGTTCGGATGAGACGAGATCCTCCCTCTGCAGAGGCACAGATCCACTGCAGAATGCCGAGCTTCCGCGGCACCCTTACGTGCTTTGACCTGACTGCTCGGTGCAAGATTAATTAAAAAAATATTTAAACGCAGTTTCATCAGGAGTGCAAAATACTTCTGTGGAAATCTCCATCAGGAGCCAGCAGAAATGAGAGTGTGCTTTACCTGGCGAAGCACAATTAGACAGTCAAATATTGTCCCAGTTAAAGACTATTAATTTTCCTTACATTTGTCATGAATTAATTTTTTTTTCTGGCTGTATAAACAGTGTTTCATTTATAAATACAACCGCTTCCTTTACACTGAAAAATTAAATTTGCTTTGATAATGAACTGAGGCGCTAATAATCATTTTGCAATGCAAAAAAGTGCAATTACTGCCCGCCGTGCCTCACATCAGCACCGACACAAAGCCAGCCTGTGCTCCGGGCAGCACCTGCTCCACGCGAGCTCAGCACAGTGCTGTGCCTCTTCCGACCCTCACCAAAGCCGTGGGCAACACATCTGAGCTGCAATGCCCATACGGAGGGGCACGGGCTTTGCACAACGCGTGCAGGCAAAGCTGTGGGACAAAATGAAGGAGCACAGAGCACAGAAAACACAGCAGTGTCCGCTGCAAAGCTCTGAGCACACAGTGGGAGGAGGAGGAGGCAGAGCTGTCTTTGGTCACGGGCCGGTATGGAGGTATCTCCTATAAAGTGGGACCTTCAGAGCCAAGCCCTTTGGAACAGAATAGCAACGCATTCTCACAGGACCTCGTGCTTGGGAAGTCTCAGCTCTCAGGAAGAAAGGTGGAGAACAGCTGCAACGAGAGAAGACCAGTCTGCCCGAGGCAGGGCCAGGAGGGCACAGCAACGCTGCCAGCACAGCCCCGCACTGACGGCAGCTCAGTGGCCTCAGCAGTGAATTCTCAAATGTTGGATGCTGCTCCTGCCTGGCGCTTCCTCTGGATGCAGTGTGACATTGGAGCACATCCTCTTCGTGCCTGTGGCTCAGAGCACTGCTTTGGAGCAGGCATGGCAGCTCCAGGCAGGCATGCAGCACTCTGGCATTGGCAGCCACATTAGGGCAGCTTCCACCACCTGGAATACATCGGTGCTCCCACAGCTCCACGCAGTGCTGCTCAGGCATGCCTGATCAGGTGAAATCCCGGGTGATTCTACCACAGTATGTATAAAGTATGTATATTGTGTGTGCATACATGTCTAATACGTATGCATATCAAATTGACGTAACCATATATTTTAGGCAGATGTTGGTGAAAGGAAGGATTCAAAGTGGAACCCGCCTATCTGCTCCACTCAAAAAAAACCTTTTATTCTTCCCCAATGTACACAGGCATCCCACAGAAACTGCACCTCAAATTGAAGCACTCCTTCTTTCCTCAGCCTTGCTGCAAGAAATCATAGACCAAACACTCCCTTCTCCCCTCTTACTCCAGGGACGGCTGCCCCCATTACCAAACAAGACTGCAACCTTTTGATCCATCCATCTTGTCTCTTCCACCCAGCCCAGGCTGAGCTACAGCCACTTATTTATTCACGCAATGTAGGTTTCCTCATGCCGCTTCACCAGTGCACATCAGCTGTGACCTCGAGTCTCTGCCCTCTCCAGGGATAAGCATGTTTTTTAGTCCCAGGCATCTCTGGAGTAAAGAGTGACAGTTCTTTAAAGGAGGGAATAAATAGCAGGTGGGAGGAATGACAGGCTGAAGCACATTTTAGTTTAATAGGATAGAATGGAGCTTGATGAAAGTAGTCCAGTCTGCAAGTCATCAGGTCCAGGACAGAATTTTAACGCTGTGCTTTCCTTTAAATAGCTGCTAATGCAGCAATGTGTTTTGCTAGTAGAAAATGCATCAGGCCTTCTTGTTGCTTTCAGTATCCTGCCCTTCCAATCTAAAACAAATTCAGCTTTACAGTTGCATTAACTTCTGTACAATTAACTAACTGCTCAACAGAAAGTCCACTGATAGCTACAGGAGCCTGCCAGGATAAAATGCTTTGGTTCAAGTAGCAGAAGGAAGAGATCCACGAGTGGAGCCCAGCGCTGTGGTCAGGGAAGGCTGAGCACCTGGACCAGACGCATGGCTCGGTAAAGCAGAAACAGCTTCCTTGTCTGTGCAGTTCACTGATAAGCAGGGCACAGATTTTCTCCTGGGTGTATGGAGTGTCCAACACTGTGGGATTCCATGTCCTGGGAAATACGGTTCCTGCTACAGCCCTGCTGATTGACATTAGGGCATTAGGTATTGGGAAGAATTTCTTCTCCAAAAGAGTGTTCAGGACGGGCACAGCTGTCCAGGGAGGTGGTGAAGTCACTGTCCCTGGAGGTGTTCAAGAACCGTGGCGATGTGGCACTGAGAGACATGGTTAGTGGGCATGGTGGGATGGGTTGGGGTTTTCTTTGAAGCCTTTTCCAACTGAGATTCCATGCAACAGGTCCTTTTTGTCTTGCTGCATGGTACTTCTCCCACATTTGTGAAGGCTGCAGCACTCAATGCAAGGTTTACAACGGTTATGTTAATGTAGGGCAACAAAACTGAGACAAACAAATGCAAGCCTTGGTTGGAGAGCAGTTAGTGTGGGTGGAACAGGACAGCCCAGCGCACGCAGTGGCGTGTAACTGTCCTGGCTCTTTACTCCCCTTAACGCCAGCAGTGCCTGGACCTGGTCGCGTTTGACACCGCTCCACCCAGCAGTGGAACAGGACAGCGATGCTTATACAGTGGAGAGGGCAGGACCAACCTACTCAGAGATACTGCAGAATGGGCCCTCAGCAGCCCGCTACCCATCTGCTTCCTCAGCAATCTCTTTTCATCTGCAACTCATGTTTGTTCAGCTCATCCTCAAACCCTGCCAGTGATTCTCCATCCCAGCTCAGACAATCCGCTGCGGTCCTCTGCTATCCTTACCATTTCAAGGCCTGTGTTCTTAGTGTCTTATCCCCACCTGCTGTATGTTGACCCTGAGCTTTGTTGCCCTACTCACTCCATTAAAAAAAAAGTCCTCCAATGAATGCTATTTTCACACATGCTTTCCTCTAGGAGGAAGAAAAAGAAGAGTCTCGTCCATTTCCATCTTTTCTTGCCGGCTGCATTATCTGGAACCCCTCTGATTCTGCACACTGCACAGCAGGTTTGCTCAATCTGGAAGTGCCATGCCTGACAAAAGTCAGACATGAGCTTGTATCTTACTGCGCCACAGCCTAAGAGGACTTGCAGCTAACACCCTGCTTTGTATACACTGCTGCAGTCTCTTTTTCCATTTACCACAGCTTTGCTGCCTCTCGGTCAGCCTGGGAGATTTGCTGCAGCCTTGTTTCAGCAAAGCAAGTTGATTACTTCCTGGCGTTCATCTGCAGCATTGTGCTCACTGGCACAGAGGCCACAATCTACAGTCAGGCTTCTGAGGATCCACCCAGCCACTTGCAGCAGTTACTGACTGTGCTTAAATTTTCATCATTGGCTTCCCAGGACAATTCAGGCACATACTCAAATCTGAAAAAAAATCCATAAAAGAGTCCAATGTCAAATAGGACTGGTTAAGGCCACTGAACTTCAGAGGAACTACTCAGTTTGGACTCCTGGCCGATTTAATTCCTGTCAGAGTAGCCAGGTGCCTCAGATGTAAGACTTAGGAAAACTCACCAGTTCCACATCACATTGCACGTGGACCACTAGAAGACATCAGTACCTCTGAAACAAAGCGGCTGCATTACTGCCATGACTTGTACATCAGAATCTGCAGTATTTATTTATATAATTATCTTGTAATTTTTAATATGCATACATTATAAATAACTGGTCTGACTACTAAAGACTGAAGAAAAGAAGGCACTGAGAATCTCAGCCTTTTCCTCATCCTCAGTGATGAAGTTCCCTACCGCATCCAATAGATGTGGAAGATTCTCCTTGGCCCTCCTCTTGCTGTCAACATATTTGTAAAATCATTTTTTATAATCTTCAACAATGTTGGCCAGATTAAACTCTCATTGGGCTTCCCTCTACATACTCTAGTGACATATTTGTATTCCTCCTGAGTTGCCTGATCCTTCTTCCAAAGATCACAGATTCTCTTTTTCTCCTGGTATCTCACCAAGAGCTGCCTGTTCAGCCGGGCTGCTCCTCTTCCCCGTTGACTCTTCTTACAGGACAGGAGGGCCTGCACCCTCAGGATTTTCTTCTTCAGCCACATGCAGCCTTCCTGGACCCCTTTGCCTTTCAGGACTGACTCCCAAGGGATTTTCCAGGTCAATGTTCAAAACAATTCAAAGTCTGTCCCCCCTGGAAGTCCACAGTTTTGCTGACCCCCTCCTGACTTCACCAAGAACAGAAAACTTAATTTCATGGTTGCTATGCCCAAGACAGTTCTGACTGCCTCATCTCCCACCATTTCTTCTCTCACAGGTCTACAGGGCACATCTCCTGGTAGGATATTTTACCAGCTGTGTCAGGGTTGTTTCCCACACACTCCAGGAACCTCCTTTGCACTGCTTCTTCTGAGCTGTATTGCATTTCCAGCATGTGTCAGGGAAGCTGAAGTCCCCCCAAGGACTGGTGATTATGTGACTTTTGCCAGTTCCTCGTAGAATGCAACATCCATCTCTTCATCCTGGTTGTCTCTAACGGAGCCCCACCAGGATTGCTGCTCCTGCCTCTGCCCCTTACCCACAGGGACTTGATCTTATCATTCCCAGCCCCAAGCTCAAAACACTGAAACACTCTCTTCCTTGCCTTGTCTTGTCTTCATTATCATGGAATCATAGAATGACAGCATGGTTGGGTTGGATTAGACCTCAGCCCCACCAGCTCACTGCGTCATGGTCCAGCTGTGGCTCGGGGCACTTCCAAGGATGGGGCACCCACAATTCTCTGGGCAGAGCCTCACTGCCCTGCAAATAAAAAATTTCCTTCTCACGTCTGGTCTCCCCTCTTTTAGTTTAAAGCTGTTACCCCTTGCCTTATCTCTAAACTCCCTGAAGAAAACTGTCTCTCCAGCTCTCCTGTAGCTCCCTTGAGGCATAGGAAGGCTGCTATAAGGAGCCTTCTCCAGACTAAGAAGCCCAGGTGCTCCTGTTCTGACTGCAGTACTTCAGGTGGCATCTCATAAGACTACACAAAGGAGAACCACCTCCGTCTCCTTGTTTGTCACCCCGCTGCTGATGCACTGCAGGATACAATTAGCTTTCTGGCCATAGTATAAGCCCATGTTGAGTTTCTCATCAACCAATGTCTCCAAGTCCTTCTCCTCAATGCTGCTCCCAGTCCACTCAGTGACCTACCTTTGTGAGTGCTTGATATTGCCCCAGTCCACGTGCAGAACCTCGTATGGAGAGGTTCACACGGGCTCACCTCTCAAGCTTGTCCCAGTCCCTCCTGATGGCATCCCTTCCCTCCAGCGTGTTGACTGTATCACTCAGCTTGGCGTTGTCAGCAAACCTACTGAGTGTGCATCTGATCCCAATGTCCACATCATTGACAGATGCTAAAAGTGCTGGTCCCAGTATGAATCTCTGACTTGTAACTGTGTTGAGCACAGCTCTTGAGTGTCCCCATCCAGTCAGCTCCTTGTCCACCAACCGCTCCATCCATTAATCCATCTCTCTCTAATTGAGAGACAAGAATGTTGTGCAGGACACTGTCAGATGCTTTGCACAAGGCCAGGTAGATGACGTAAGTTTCTCTTCCCTTATTGTTAGTAAACATTAATTCAATGTAAATACATAACGAGTTCATGTAGCAGCCTCACAAGTTCAGCAGTGTCGGTACTTTCACACTTCTGTATTTCCCTAGGTGGGGCATTTTCAGTGCGTATCATTTTCACATTACCACTGTTGCCTCTCACATTTGCTAGCCTGCTAAATACCCCATCATCACATTAAGCCATTGCATAACACCTGCACAAGCAGCAAGTACACTGGCCTTTCTGTTTCCTTGTGGGATGCTTTGCAAATGAGGAACAGAATATTTAGTTGAGGGTTCTCAGGGATAGAGACACAGAGAAGATCTCCATGGGGAACCTCTCAAGAGCATCACCTCCCAGGTGGCACCAGAAGAAAGTTCCTCTGGTTTTCCTGTCCAGGAGTGGCTGTGAAGTTTTCCTTCACAACACACAGCACAGCAGCTGTAAAACACCTCCTATATGGATCAAGGACTCCTCTCCCTCTCTCTCTGATGTTAACTGCAGTTTGTAGTTCTGTCCTTGGTCTCTTGGACACCGCAGAAAACACAGCAGTTTCAGTTTTGGAGGAGTGAAGCAGAGGTCTCCCTGCTCGTGATGTTCTTCAGTAAATGAGCACGGTGAATGTGAAAACTCTCCAGAGCACACTATTGTGCAACGTAGAGAATGACAAGGCCAAAATTCCACTGGCCCACTTCTGTCTTAAACGAAAACTAAATCAAACTACAACAAAGATATTACTGAACATTTGCCTCAAAAACAGCAAAGAAAATAATTCCGGGAGACGCCCTAAAATCTGCCTCGCTACAGCTTAAGGGAATTCTCCCCTGCCTGTTATTGTAGTTTTGTGCTTTCCAGTACTCTCTGCGGGCAGAACCACCAGCATGCAGTCTTCTGAGATTCATCTTCTGCTCACACTTTCTTAGTGCATACGGTTTGCAGCCCTGCAGGCTGCTGATGTGCAGGGGTACAGCCACACACACCGTGGCACCTGCCGATTTCTGAGCTGCCCATCACCTGTAGATGGAGAATCAGGAACTCCCTGCATCACAACACTTCTGTCCAAGGAAGTGCTACAGGACAGAAGCTCTGAGGATGCATTCTCTAAAGCTCCAGGTGGCCACTGAGTGAATGGGGCAACTGCTGGATGAGCTGGAGCTGACCTAAATACTGAATCCAAAACTCTCCTTCTGTATCTACCAGTCTGCATGCTGTGCCAGCTGAAGGCTGCTGGAGACTTTTGTTCAAATAGAAAAATGTGTTGGTGAATAAAAAGGGATGTAAAGCACAACACATGGGAGAAGGTGAGTTCAGTGCTGGGGTCTTTTCAGGATGTATATATTTTTAATAAGAGGTGAAAGTGATTTATTTTTTTTCAGCCAAAAGGAAGTTTTTAATCAGATAATTGATGAAGTTGAGAAGAGAGACATTTCAGCCACCAGCACGAAGGCACTTACTCAGAACTGGGCACTGGGTTCTGAATAAGATGTCCTTGACAAGTCCTGACAGTTCTCAAGCATTACATGGGTTTAGGTCTGCCGAAAACAGCTCTGGACAGAGACAATATGGCACTGAAATACCAGTGTTGTCATTTGGGACCCTGAAAAAAACAAAAAGCAGGGAGCTTACAGAGAGTGTTACAGTTCTGGCTGAAAGACAGCCCCCATTCTTCTGTACTGCAATACCCTTCTGATTTCTCCTCCTCCTATACCCATGCATTTGCACAACCTGCAGGTTCTTTCCAATTTCTCTGTAAGCAGAAAGAGAGGACGCCTAACTTGATGAACACGTGCAGGTAGTTGCTTCCTTCTGCTTAGCAAAAGTAGTGGTATGCTGCAGCACAGGTCCCGAACCAACAAAAACAGGAAATCTCCTGGCAGCGCTGTAGTTTCAGCTCAAAATAGGGGAAGCAGATAGTGTGTTCTTAAGTAGTTCTGCTTGCCAATGAGACAATGTAGAGCAAATCAGTGGTTATGGATATCCCCCATGTAAATTTTTATTTGAATTATTCATTTGGTCAAGCATTTGTTGTTACAAAACTTTAAACAACATAAACGTCCAATTCTACAGTACAAAAATAACTGTCTTACAAATAACTTTAATTATTAAATTTTAGCGCATCGTGTCTGGAATCAAACACACTTTTCATGCTCTACCATTTCTGCAGACACAACTCCCACACCAGGGGGAACAGTGACATAACTAACATGAGATGTAAACTCTGCTGTATTTTCTTAGCTGCTTTCTCCTGCTGTTCTAGCCAGTCAGCAAAGAGGTGGAATGTGGTCAGTCAGAGCTTGCCCACGCTTGGCACCCAGAGCTGTGGCACTGATGGTGGTGGACCTACATTGCAGAGCAAGGCTGGAGACCATCACTTCCCAAAGCTTAACGCAACACCTTCACAGCACCTTCTCGAAGGGACAGGATGCGCCCTGGAGAGCAGCTGATGGGAACACGCACATCTCCACACACGGACCCAGCTCCTGCTCATGCAAAAGCTTCCCTTCAGTGTCAACACGAGTGCCGTGCCAAGATCCTGCTATCAGAGCTACATCTCACCAGCAAAGAAACAAATCCTACCCAAAGCAGCAAGGGCCTTCCCCAGCCCAGCCCCTCACATGACAAGCAAAGGCAGCAAACTTACACAAGGACTGCTGAAAAAGTACAGTAATTCCAGACACAAATACTAAATGCTCCCTGCCAAGTGAACAGCGCACAACAGACAAAGCATCTCTTTTGCAAGTAGAGAAGGATGCTTCTTGTGTGACTGGGGCCTGGGCATGTCCACCCAGACTCAGGGACATACTCAAATTCAGTGTGTAAGGAGTGACAAAAACAAAGAACAGGCAGAATCAGGGCCAGCAACTGTCAGTGCTTCCCATCTACCTCCTCACCAGCAGGAGGATTTCTGTTTAGACTTTTTCCTCCTCTGTTTTATAAGGAATAAATTCTCATTGATATCAGGACTAGCATCCCTCTGTTTTTTCCTTTTCTTCTTCCTTTTAGCAGCTTCCAGAAGTTGCTGGCCATACTCCTTCTTGCTGCCATGTGCCTGGAGAACAGACTTGTGATGTTTTTTGCTGCCCCTGGATGTCTGCTTATGATACCCTCTAGGGAAGTCGTCCTCCATCTCGTGGCCCCTTTCAACATCACTTCTGTGTCTTTTTGCTCTCTGTTTGTCTGCCTGGGATGACGACTTCTTCTTCTTGCGATGCTCATCTCTGTTACGTTTACTGTGCTCGTCCCAAGGCTTTTTCTTGCAGCTGTGCCCTCCATGTTTTTCTTCCTGCCATGGTGTCTCTGGCTGTAATGGCAGAAGGCCAGCTTCTTGCAGTTCTGTAAAACAGATCAGCCCACTTCAGTACCTGCAATGAAAACCTGAAGCCCCGTGCTAGAGCCACTGTAGTTTTCCCTGTACAGGGTGTCTCAATTTGGTAGATTTTTTTGAGGTGGTTTTTTATTGTCCATAGACGAGAAGCTTACTGACTTACAGTTTAAGCCTCCTCTTGCTAGTTTATTACCATTTCAATGTCAGCAGAATTAAAACATCTGGCAACACTCACCTAGGGGCACTGAAATGATGTATTTCCATGGTACACAGAAGATTAAGGTCACAAACCTCTTACTACTCCTGGAGTACCTTTCCAAATTTCTACAGCTTCTCCCAAGACATGGAAACAATTCAGCACTACTTCAGAAAGCAGCAAGCCCGGGAGAAAATATTTCACAGAACTGAAAATAAAAAGGGATCTCCCAATATGTGCTGTACCTGCGATCTTTCTTTTTAACCTGTTTGCTCTCCTCTTGAGGTCACATTCATCGTCGTAGTAGTGGATGAATGGAGAAGCAGGGAACATGCTTCCACGCATGCGCTTCTCTGAGCACTCCTGCAAAACACATTTTAAATCACTAGATGAGGCTGAGTTATGATTTCATGGGAAACAAAATGAGCAGGACTCTGCAGGTGCTGGTCTGTACCTACAGAGGATGCTGCAACCAATTCTTTAAAAACTGATAATTCTACTGATTTTCAACAGTTCTTTCAGCACACAAAGAAAAACGTGCATTCCATGAACCAACCTGCAGCTGCCTTGCAGCAAGTGGAAGGACTCACGTGCCTTCCCACACTTATTACTGATCTGCAGCAGTCTTCAAGGCATAGAACTAGAAGCAGGTAGACACCAGGGGAATGCGCGCCAACCATGCTGCGAGATGCAGGCACAGGGCGTCCTGCCCGAGCTGGGCCAGCTCCCACTGCTGCCTCTGCAACTTGCTCTCCATCACGACCACAAGCCTCGTCTCCTCAGGTCAACCCCTCCAGCTGTGAGGGGGCTTTTTCAACCTGTATCCTTTGGAGGGAAATGCAGGTGCAGAAATGTGGCACATTCAAAAGGTGTGGAGGGGGTTAAAGGAAGGAAAAGGCAACGAGGAGGAGCCCAGGGCAGCCCCCTCTGCACACTGCCAGAGCTGTGTGTCACTTTCTTACAGATGCAGAACGAAGTAGAATGCCACAAAAGGTTCTGCCATGCGAAGACATCGGGTGTGCTGGGAAGAGAGCCCTGAACCACCCACTGCTCCCTGGATCACATCCACGTGAGCCCACGTCACAAACACTTCATTGAGGAATGTGTTTTTTTCCCTGCTGCACTCACAGTGTTTTGGCAATGTCTGTGGGCCTGGCTATGCTCCCTATGGATTTGCTCTCCACTTATTGGATGCTGCCCAGATGCAATGAACTCTGGGCCTGCCATTCCCCATAAACTACGAGGAGCTTTTGCTCACTGCATCTCCACGCCATCTAAGCAGCTTTCCTTCCTGCATTTGTGACTTCAGCCATATGAGGCCTCTAGGACTCCCTTTCCCTGTGTGTCCTTCTGCACTCTCCTCTCTCCCTTTTAGAGGAGCAATACATTAAAAATGCATTTCATACGTATTTCATATCCTCACCTCATCTTTAAATGGCCTTTGCTGGGCTGAAGTCAAAAGAAGGATTATTTTCTGTGGTGTCCTTCAAGGGAGCACTGCTGGGTTAGACCAGACTTCACTCTGCACACCTCAGCCACTCAGTGACCGCAGGCACCCAGCACACCCCACAAAGACACCTCCTCCCTCACCACTCCTAATTACCTCCTCAGGTTTAAGGGGAGAGGAGAGCAGTGAAATGAACAGCTGAAATACTTCTGCTTCTTGTGAATGGCACCTAACTCAGAGCAGGCTTCGTGCTGGGCACAAAGCTGCCTGCCTACCTTGAACAGAAGAAAATGTAAGCATTGCCACGGAGGTTACTGAAAGCAACACGGTTTTGCTTTCTGCAGGAGTACCTCAAGGCACATTTCTCCTCCTGTGATAGCTGTGAAATGCAGTGGCTGGGATGCTACACAACACCTTTGGCTTGCCCTGCAGAAATACAGCCCTTCATCACTTCTTGTTTTGCTCACTTGTTGACATGGAAGCATTAGTGAACTGAGTGCCACCAAAATTAGCACTCCTCTTTTCTGCTGAAACATAACTTCACTGAAAAATCAACTGCATGTCCAGCAAGCACTGTGCTGTGCCCTTCCTCCCAGGTGAGCTGCCACTGCTGCCACACACTTTGTACTGTTCAGTACTCTTGGGACAGTGTTTGCCACTGGAGGGGACATACAGAGAATGGAAAGCAGAACCTGCTGCCAGCCTGCAGGAGGAATTTTCTGTGTGACTGGCGTATTGTGATGTGAATGCAAAGCACATCTGCAGTTACTGGTCAGCCCCTTATCCACGCTGCCTTAAAAACTTGCTGCAGCCTGAATAATGTAAGGGGCTGTGTCCCTGGTTGGTTTACCTCCTCCTCAACTTTCCTACACAGATGTCCCACAGAAGAGCACATCTTTGCCAGGGACTCTGAAACACAATGGTTTGGAGGTGCGGATGGTTCAAAATGGACTGTGATGGGAAGCCTACTAAAGAAAACAAGATCTTTTCCCTTATTAGCACTGTAGCTCATTATGTAGAGTTTAAAAATAATACAACTGCATTAATAAATGACACAGCAAATATAGTAAGCACAACTGCCAGGTGTTAGAACCTTTGGCAGCTAATGCCATAATTACTTCAATCTCTGCACACCCCCCACGTGTGCTCCACAGTCACCTTCTCACACAAACTGTGCAGTTAACTCCAGGATTTACCAACTTCTTTGCTCTTGCCTGAGTTGCTTCTAACAAAGAAACAGAACTTCAGATGTTCCTAAGCTAGATTAAATGGCACCATGAAAAGAAGCAGACTGCTGTGGGAAGCGCTGTGTTTTGTCCACACAAAACTAACAGCAGCAGCCTTCTCTTCTTGGTAGTCTGTTATTCCTCTCCTTTAAATGCTCAAGAAAGGCAGTGCAGGAGGGTTCCTGCAGTGCAGAAATGGGAAAAAAATGTTAAGAGATGCTTATCATCACCAGTAATGTTTACTGATAACAAATTTCCAATAAAAACAAACTAAAAAACAAACAAAAAACCTCCAAAAAAAAAAAAAAAACAAACAACAAAATAAACAACAACAACACAACAACAAAAAAACCTCCAAAAAACCCCAAACTTCAATTAAACTTCTTTTAATTGTAGCCAGGATTTTCAAGCTCTGGCAGGGCTGCTCACTGCATCAGTGCAGACACGGACTTTGACCTCAGTTTTCTTGGTCAGTGAGAGCTACAAATCTCACACATATTGCCTGTCCAGCTGGATCTCCATAAACATGCATAGCAGACCACCAGCCCCATTCCTACAGCCATTTGCAAAGAGAAGGTTTTATGATTTGAAGGCAAATACCCACTGATCATTATACAATGCAGTGCACATCTGGGATGCTTTTCTGTGCATATTGGAAGATCTGGTGAGAATTTCTGCCCTTCTGCATTATTACTGACTTCTCAATTTTCATTCAGTCACTGCTGAGGCTATCTCTGCTCCTCACATGCTAGGGAAAATACTCTTATCTTTAACACTGATAACTGTAAAATGTTGCTCTTGTCTCACTTTGTTCCCTTACTTGTGTTATACAATTTGTACCTATTCCATCCAAGTAACAACCATCATCTCCTCCCAGAAATGAACCAATTATTTTCAAAGCTCATTTGTAACCATGTATTGCTGCCTTCCTTGAATGCCATTTTTAGGGCAGTTTTGTAAACTGCTCTTCGTCCACTGCCAACGATCACTTTCACTTTTTGTTCAAGCATGCCAATCCAGGTCTCATTGCATACCTTCATTTCAGTGTATACATTTCTGGCAGTGGCTTTATTCTGTCTTTGTTTGGTTTCAGAGCTACCTTTAAGGAAACTTTTATTTACTGAATATCTTACTGAAGTCTTATATACCAGACACAACAAGATGGTTCTCTTGACTACAGTGCCAAGGTCTTGAACTGTCATCACACGTGGGGCCATGTCTTCAGCAGACACCCTGCACACAAAGGCAAGGATTTGGATCACATACCGCAGCCAAGGTCATGCCTGCAGTGCTCGCATTTCCCACAGGTTACACCAGGCTGCTGATGCCTCTTACCTGGTTTGGACTGGAAGAGCCACTTATTTCCTGCCTCTTCCAAGGCATCTGTGAAGGCAGCAGCGTGTCCATATTACACGCAACGGCCTCAACATACTGCTCAAAGAGAATGCCTTCATTTGTCTCCAAAGACTGCTTGGCATCAAAATTTTTCTTTCCTCCTCTTTTGGATCAGCCAGGAGAACACGCAGGCAAAGCTGCCCTACCTGTCCCACTTATTATCCACAGAGATTACAAATTTAGATGAAAATAGTGGCATGCTTTTCAGGAGTGAACACACAGAGCACGCAAGAAGGAATTAGCTGACAATTTACTCTCTCTAAGCAGTAGGAAACAATAAGCTTAACCAACACACATGTAACACTCATTTCCTAGAATATTTGCGGCTACTGAACTTTTAAAAAACCCCTTTACCTTTTGAGCTAGATATCTGCCCGGCCAGAGCTGCACTTGTCATGGTGGGAGGTTAGAAAAGGTGATAACATTTGGAACTAATACCAGAAGATGCAGCACAACTCCAATTTTTACTGCTCATGATCACCACCTCTGCACCTTACAGCATGCCAGTAAGCTTAATTCAGCTGCTACAAACTGGAATCCTCAGAAGAGGCAGAAATGGAGAATTCCCAAAACAGCAATTCCAGTTGCTGGGCTGACTGCTGTAAGCAACCTTTTGTGATGTTGAATGTGGCAGCAAGTAACTACTGCTTCATTCCATAAACCGTGTGAGAAATGGGAAAAAATATAGCTCTGTTTAGTATCTGTCCCTTACATATTCTTTCTCCCAATTTAAAAACCAAACCAATAAACCTGACTCAGTAACTCCTCCTTTTTTTCCACATCTTTAAAATCAGATCATTGTGCGAAATCACTGCATGATGGCCTACGCTGATTTCAACAGTGCTGCAGACTCACAAATGTTTCATCAGAGCAACCCTGCGTGCAACATTAGCTTGACTGCTCCAGCTCTTTTCTCCAGCCATGATCTGTGGATAGGGATGAATTTCTATTCCAGAGGTACAGCCAGCACTGAGGCAGAGGCTGCTGAGACTTACATATCCAAAATGTCCTTTCCGGGAGCAGTTGTAGCAGTACACGGCAGCAGAGTGCTCAGAGTGGGAACTGGCTGCCTTGATTGGTCCAGGGTTTGTCTGAAAGAGAAATTGGTGACAGTTGGGTCAGGCAGTATTCCAGATGCCAAATTAAAAATACATTAAATGACTGCATAATTTTATTATGCTTAAATCAACCTATCCCTACTTGCTGTTGGAATACTGAGTTTGAAAAGAACCACGTTCCTGACGTTACTGCAATTATGTAGAGCAATGTAACCGTGAGCACCACAAATGAGACGGGAAGAGACTGGAGGCTGAATGCCCAGCATCCATTCTGCCCGGCCATGTTGTTTTGGCCCTGAATACAGCCACACGGGCTGCCGATTTATCCACCCCCCCTCCTGCCTTCCTCCAGCCTCGGCCGCCTGTCACGCATGCCCTGTAGTCCCGCTGGGAGGGACGGGGCCACCAGGTATTGCCCCCACCAGCTGCATGGCCACAGCTGTCACTGCAGAACGCATTCCTCCTAGCAGAGCTCAGAGCAATGCGGCAGAGATGCGACTGAGACACGGTGCTTTCACTGGCTGCGCTCCCAAACCTACGCCTGCTCCAAAAACCACAGCAAGAAGCACAGTCACTCAGGAGGAACCTGCCACACCTCTCAAGACAACCGAGAGGTTTTTGTCTTTAAACCCTTACGACTGCACTCATCCACTGTGAAAGCCACTGTGTCCTCATGCACAGCCTCCAAGAGTGACAGCAGTGCTTCAGAAGCAGGCAGAAAGGACAGAAATCTTCTCATGCCAAGTTTTGGTGGGTAGGGTCACCTGCCTGTGAGCCCCTTCAGCCTTGACTTTAAGGATGTGTTGCAGATCCATGCTCCCCAGATCATAAAAAAATTTACCAACGAAGTGATTTCTCACATATTTCTCATCCATGCCTTACAGTGAGAGCTCTCCAGTGGTATGTTATTAAGTTGCTAAGCTGGTTTAGTTTTTCAGGTTGTTCCTTTTAACATAGCAAAGAAAGAAGTCAAACCTCTGCATACACCTGAGGAAAGATCTATGGGTTCTGTGTTTTGGAAGAATCACCCATATTCTAAATAGTTTTCAACGCGGACAGTTGTCCCAGCAACAATCTCCCCTTTGGCCAGGGCTCCTAGAGAGCAGAGATAAATCTTGCAGTTGAGACCCTCCTCTGCATTCCTACTGCACGGCATTTCACCTCTAGAAAATCTGTTTTCAAAGCTGCTGTCAGCTGATGCCCGCATAGGGAGGCTGCTCAGGCCCCAGAGCACTCCTTCAGCCAGTACCCATCTGCCCCACAGAGATTCCCACAACCAGAATGGCAGCACCATACAGTGGTGAAAAATAAAGCCCAGACCACAATGTCACTGTTCTGCCAGCTAGTCTATAATATGCGCCACAACTCCGCCTGAAAATGGCTTGATTGTATTGCTTGGTCTTTGCAAAGTTACAAAAAACATGCATTATCCTAGAGAAGCAATTCTAAAATGCTGCCTGGAAAAATGCTGAATAGGGCTCCTCCAACGCCATTACGATTTTGGCCACTCTCGGTGCTCTTGTACTGAAACTTCATTAGTATTTCTTTTGGGTTCCAAATGCTACTACTTTCCAGGGAGAAAGAGAAGGAGGGTCTCCCACTATTTTGCACTGCTCTTTTGAAAATCAGTCCCAGATGTGTGGATGCCAGCAGGCATGGAGCATGCTCTCCAGAGCACTGCAGTGATTTATATGGCCACGTTAGTAAGCAAACTGCGTGCATGCACTTCTCCAGCAGGTGCCTCATTCTAATCCAAAAGTTAAATACACAGCAGCAGATAAGAACTCACCTGACTCATGAATTGCACTTGACATTCGTACACACTGGTGTACACTTCTATGCACTTGAAGCTCCCAGTCGCTTACAGAGACTCAAAAGCCAACAGCTGCACCAAGAGCTGCCTGTGCTGTGAGCTGCCCCACACCACCAACAGGATCACGCAGAGCTGCTTTCCCGCATTTCAGAACAACCGCGTGCAAGAGATGTTTTCCTTTTCTGCTGTACAAGAGTCCTTAAGCCTCCCCCACTTATGGACATACACCCATCGACCACAACCTCTTGCTCTGGCCCAAGCCAGCCCCTTCCTCCTCCCCGCTCCCTTTCGTCCAGTTAATGAGAAAGGTCACATTTAGGGAAAGAAATTGAAGCGGAATACTCACTGCTCAGATTACAACTCTACATAACTTTACTTCCTTCCGTAGCCAAACAAAAAGGAAACCTATGTTATAAACCCTCTGTTTTCTTACTACTTAAGGCTTAAAAAAGCATCTGAAGACTCCAGCCATATGGGCACAAAATAAAGTATTCATGAACGTAGCTTCTCTATGTTATTTTTTTTTTTGTTACAAACATTTAAATAATCTATATTTGTAGGGTGATATCTTGGAGATTACTTCACTATCAATATATAGAAGTAATAACCTGGTAGATAGCATTACCTATGAAAGGTCCATCCCATCTGCTATTCTTGCTGAAAGCTTTTCATGCACCAGTAAACTCAGTAAATATCAGAAGATAAAGCATAAGCCTACCACGCCATGGATTTACTCCTAATGTCTCCTCAAAGTGCAGCCTGATGCAACGATTACAAATGATTTTTCTTCTAATGTCATTTTACATAACCCTTTTTTCTGCATGAGTAGTTAGTGTGGAATGAATGAATGAATGCCATTAAAACAGTTAATCATTATCTGGGACATTGGCCTTCCTCCCTTCTCAACTAGGAATCTCCATGACAAAGGCCAAGAGATCAAAATGCCAGGGCTGCCTCACTGGCCTATTTCTGACAGTAATTTTTTATGCAAATCGACCTGCTGGGCAGCTACCTCTGTGACCTTGAGCTCCCCTTATCTGCTGTGACTCGGATCCAACGAGGGCTCGCCGTTACGAAGCTCATTACTACTTAGGGTCTGCAATCTGCCTAATTCAGGACAACCTTCCCACCTCCGCTGTGTAAATTTCTCCCTGCTGTACGCAAGGCGTGCGCCGCACCGGTGCCAAGGGCCAGAAGTGGGACCTGTGTGCAACTCCAAGAGCCCCTGCCTGACAAGCACACCTTGAAGACACACACGAGAGTAGCTCTGCAAGTAAAGGATGATGCTTAACTGGCATCCTTCACAATTCAGGCTCATACAAGGCCACGCATCTGACCTCCCGAATCATCAGATGCAGCCACAGCCCAACCAGTGCACAGCCACCCCCAGGAACTGGTGAGGATGCACTTGACTCAGGCTGATCAGTCTCTTCTCCAAGCCACACCTGGAGAAGCAACAAAGCCCCTGACATCCAGGCACATCACAGAAGAGCTCCCAGTGCCACCCAGAGGTGACACCACCAGACGACATCAAGGCCGCGCCTTCCATCGCTTGGTCTGCTTCTATCAGCTGCTGTTCCACCTCCGCGTGAGGCCCACCCTTGTTCTGTGTTTTCCATCACAGTCATCGGGGCAGCTCCACTGTGAGACAGCAATTCTGCAACCTCCTTACAGCACCTCAGGACTTCTTGCTGCAAGGCTGCTTTGCAGCACCCCAAACCTCTCAATGCCCCTCATGCACACTGCTGGCTGTGCCTGTCTGTTTGGTTTTACTCTTCTTTTTGCCGCGCTCCAAAGACGAATGATGGCCTGCAGAAAGAAGGGGTCAAGGGCTGTGTGGGCAGAGTGCATCAGTGCCTGAGCCTCAAGAGCTAAGAAGGTGCTCCACAAAACAAGCGTACGAGTGCCACGCAGTGCAGTATTCCCACTCTGAGAGGTGAACAAGGCGTAAGACTTGGACTAAAACTCACCAGCACTCAGACTTTCCCAATTTCCTGAGCCACTGGAAGACAATTATCAACTGAATCACCGCATGCTGCATCTTGCACGCTAGGACTGGACAGGGAAATGATCCAAACAGCTCCAACACGGAAAAACATGCATTTATTTTCCCTTTACAAATTATCATAATCTATCTGTATACCGACCGAAACAGTGGCAGGTTGGGATCATTTCTGTATATTACAAACTGCCAATATAAGATACTGCATTATACTGTAATTATACGAAAGGTTTTTGATGTTATTTTCTTTAACCATGTCATGCACCCAATAGACCCGCATTCCGTTGGGTAATTCCTTAATTAGGCAGATTTTTGAAACAAGTATTATGTACACAACAGACCAGAACGTCTCCTTTGGAGTCCTCCTAGTCTATCAGGTGATTGCATCATTAAGCCACATGCTCTACGTAGTAAAAATCCTTATGAAAATTCATGAGAGAAACATACTGGGCTCGATGCATACTAATACATCAGAAACATTCACATTTCGTGTTTCGATTTCTAAACCCCACAAGTCCAAACAATCATAAATACATCATTTCTTTACCAAATTTAATTTCCCCATCTCGCTGGCTGCCTGAAAAAACTTGCTTTTCCAAGAGGAGTGGTGGAACTCCCCCAGGCAGCGAGCTGCTCTGTCCCAACTGCACCCAAGAATCTCACTGCAACTTGCTTCTCGTCAACGAGCTTACCAAACGTATCCTAACACCCACAAAGGACGGTGAAATATCCAACAAACAGCAGTATCACTAAACTTTTTTTTTTATTATTCCCTTATGCTAAATAATCTATATCAAATGGGCAGGATTTTACTTCTGGCTGTACAGTGAGAAAATCCAAAGCCCTTTCCAGAAGAAGGAACGTAACACACTCAGTCCACAGCAGGCACTGTAAAGTGGACGTTTCCTACAGAAACACGACCTTTATTTAATGCATTTTAAATAGATGCAAATAGCATCTACAATCCACTATGTCAGAACGTTACAGTGAAAGACAAAAAATACATCACGCACTGGAAGGAAATTAATGTAATCTTTTGATACTCTTATGAGCAGAGAAAAATACACTAAAATATTAATGCAAGAAGTCTCTCATGAAAAACGGATAAGGAAATCTCAAGTTTGTACAGAACGCGAATATATGCAAGATGGGAAGGATAACAACAACACAATCCCCGAATGCCTCAGAACCGTGGTGGTTTAAAAGGCATCCCAATTTTCTCCAAAGGTGGTGGCATCTATCCATTCGTCCATGGCTAATTTTACACGGGATGCAAAGCGTTATTTAAATGGGATGGCGCATTACACTCCAACTATTTCTGACGTAGCTCTCAAACTACAAACCTCTCTTTCTTCCATTTTAATTTTAAAGTAAGTTAGCAAACACTTCCTCCTTAATCCCCGGGGACGATCTCGGCAGCGACACGAACGTGCAAATTTATGACAGCCACACAAATGCTGCTCCGAAGCAACGCGTGACATTAAGTGAAATCGTTTCCTGGAAAGATATTATAGGTATCTATATTTTATTTGCCATCTTAAACATATCTCGGGTCTTTATGACCTTATTTTTAAAATGTATTTCCTTTTTACATTTCCTGGTGCAAATGGACTGCATAAATAAGCAATGTGCTATGAGGCTTCAGACTAGCCGATAAACCCTTTCAATTTTCATGCCAGCTTCTTCTTTTGTAATTCAAATCTAGCTGAAAACTGGCAGCTCTGAAAACTGAAACAAGCACTGCCACAAATACCTTGTAATGCTATCGACCTTGTCTGCCCATGCAGTGAGAAAGGGGGATGCATATGTGTCTGCAGTCATCCAGATAACACAACTCATTTTTTTGGGGGGATAACAGAAGCCAGCCCCGGACCGCGCACCAAAAGCAGTCATTACCAGGCAGGCGGAGAATAAGTCTCTTCAAAATACACGCCGCATTTAAAAACATATACAGGGCTCAGCCACCGCTTTCATTACCAATTTTAATTTAGCTCCTTCAGTTTGCCAGCCAGATAAACTCTTTAGTGCTGTTTTTTAATCTATTTGCCGCATTTTTATGTTTAAGATTATAGTAATATGGGACGGGAGAAGGAATCACTTCTGGAGGAAATAAAGAAATAGATCCGCTTATCGGCGCCCATCAGAAAGTTCATTAATCAGCAGGGCTTTGTGCCCCCTAAATTGAAAGGTTAAATAATCCTCTCAGGAATATTTCTCGGCACCGCCGCCAATTGTCCGGAGAGAAGCTGCCATTCAGGGCGCCGGGGATCGGTGACAGGGTATTTTACCACCGCTTGGACCCCAGACAATGATGGACAAATGGCCTGGCGTACAAAGAAACCTTTTAGTACACGGCTGGAAGAAGGACCACAAGCTGTGAAGTGGGTGGGGAACAGCCCCGCATCCACAGCCAGACGTGGCCACAGCACTGCACGGCACTGCACGGCATGGCACAGCATTGCGCAGCACTGCACACCACTGCACAACACAGCACTGCATGGCAGTGCACAGCACTGCACAGGACAGTACTGCACGGCACGGCATTGCATAGAACAGCAAAGCACAGCACAGCACTGCACTGCACAGCACTGAACAGCACAGCATGGCACTGCACTGCACAGCACTGAACAGC
This sequence comes from Centrocercus urophasianus, assembly GCF_019232065.1. Classification (NCBI taxonomy): domain Eukaryota; kingdom Metazoa; phylum Chordata; class Aves; order Galliformes; family Phasianidae; genus Centrocercus; species Centrocercus urophasianus. The sequence goes on from NW_024884878.1 coordinate 10,418,392, forward strand.
ACAGCACTGCATAGCACAGCACGGCACGGCACTGCACAGCACTGCACAGCACAGCATGGCACTGCACTGCACAGCACTGCACAGCACAGCACTGCACTGCACTGCATAGCACTGCATAGCACAGCACTGCACAGCAAAGCACAGCACAGAACTGCACAGCACTGCATAGCACAGCACTGCACAGCAAAGCACAACACTGCACGGCACTGCACTGCACAGCACTACGCTGCACAGCACAGAACTGCACTGCACTGCACAGCACTGCACTGCACAGCACAGCACAGAACTGCACGGCACTGCACA
>NW_024884878.1:10418794-10498066 GCF_019232065.1 Centrocercus urophasianus
GCACAGCACAGAACTGCACAGTACTGCACAGCACTGCATTGCACAGCACTGCATAGCACAGCACTGCACAGCACAGCACGGCACTGCACGGCACAGCACAGCTCTGCACAGCACAGAACTGCACAGCACTGCATAGCACAGCGCTGCACAGCACTGCACGGCACTACACAGTACAGCATTGCATGGCACAGCACTGCACAGCACTGCACTGCACAGCACAGCAGGGCACTGCACAGCAAAGCACAGCACAGCATGGCACTGCACAGCACAGCACCAAACAGCACGAAACAGCACCAAACAGCACTGCACAGCACAGCACTGCACTGCACTGCACAGCACAGCACAGAGCACACATCACACACAACAGCACACAGCACAGCAAACAGCACAGCACACAGCACACAGCAGAGCACACAGCACAGCACACAGCACACAGCACAGCACACAGCACACAGCACAGTGCAGAGCGGTGCTGGCCATGCACACTCACACGCTCATGTCTGCACTAAGCTGAGAGCACACATTTGCAAAGTCTGTGAAGTTGGCAGATTAGGGGAACTAAGGCCTGGCCACCGTTATTACTCAAAGTGCCAGGGAGCCCAACGACGCCCAGACTGTAATTTTTACTGTCATTCCCAATGATTTACAGCTTCCTCTCCACAATCTCTGCGCGTGCACGGGTTGCTTCTTGGTGCTTGCAGGAGGAGGAGGAGAAGGGAGCGCTGTGTTGTGAATAACTTCAGGGGTGGCTGCTCTTAATGTTTACTTGGCAGGGCTTCCCAAGCACACCTCTCCGGGAGCAGAAGGAAGCAGCAGACAGTGCTGCTGGAGGGTGCGATGCTGCACAGCGCCATTGGGTGGATGGTGATTCTGTTACCTAACAATCATTTCAGCCTTTTTCCTTAAAACTGCTTAAAATTGCAGCTTCAACCTGCACTGCCTTTTACTGACTGCATTTTAGAAGCATTTTCCTCACACTGCCAACACGTTAACTCTGCACCTTCTCTTCTCACAGGTTTTTCACATATTCCCTAAGAATGCTGCATCTTTTCAGGCACACTGATTTTCTTCCCCAACTTTCTAACAAGTGACATCAACCAGAACATGTCCTTGAAGAAATGTCTGATACCTTATATTGTAACTGCTGACAAACACCTTCCCACGTCCTTCTCACACCATTATTTTTACAAACTATTCTGCCCCATAGGCTTCTCACTTTGGAATGCCCTGGGACATTCTGAATAGTCGGCAGCTTCCAAAAACGGATCCCAGAACTTCGGACCTCACCTCTCACACATCACATCTACACCACAGTATGGTGATCAGAGCTCTTTACTCCATGCCAGCTTTGGAATATCTCAGGGCTATCACTTTCCCATTCTTATCGAACAGTCCCAAGAAACCCTTCAGTGCATGTGTATGTCCAAGCACAGGCACCTAGCACGCATCTTTCTAAACGCTGAATAAAGCAACAAATGCACCTTAGGAGCAGAATTAAGCCATGTGGCCAAGAAACAAACTGAAACATCTGATGTGCAGGAGGTGTCCTCTGCAGAGCTGGACGATGAGGAGTCACTAACAGGCAAAGAAACACAAGTTCTGGAAAAAAAAAAAAAAAAAAAAAAAAAGACAAGCATGTTTTGGACTGGATGCTGTCTAACAGAAACCCCACAATTTTTTTTTTTTAGGGGGGCTGGTGGGGAAGCAAATATATTACACAATCTACTCTGTAAATACTACCTCTTCTTGGAAGTCTTTCCTTTGTCATGCCTGTGGAGAATCAAAACTTGAGCCACGTGCCTGCACACAGCAGTGCTGTGCCATACACAGTAGCACTGCTCTCCTACCGCATATTTGGCAGCTCCACAGCAGACAGAGCAGCAAAAGGTGCCTTGTTGAGCTGGAAGTACATCAGACCGTAAGGCAAAATAAATCATGAATCTGCAAGTAACAGTTCATCCAAGTGCTGGAGCTAAAAAGAACAGCCAGTGATGGCAATGCTGTGGTTCATTTCCAGAAAGGGCTGAGACCAGCATACAGGTCGTGAATGGTGCCCATTTCAGAGTTACACATGGCTTTTGGATTCTGTTTGCTAAAGCTATGCATATCGTATTATCCAAGCAGACCACTGCTCTGAGACTACCTCAAGGAGTAAAGCAGACTAAGGGTCACATCCATACGGGCACATGGACTTGCACAGCACATCATTTACACACCATTTACCTTTTCACAGAATCACAGAATTCCAGAACTGTAGGGGTTGGAAGAGACCTCCAGAGATCATCAAGTCCAACCCCCTGCCAAAGCAGGTTCCCTACAGCAGGTCACACAGGTTTTGTTCTCCTGAATTCCTTTTACCATTGAGTTTGCAAAATACAGAAACAAAACCAGGGTAATTCTGTCACTGAGACAATTTTTTTACTCATACGACAAGGCTTAGCATGACATTTTAATGTTACTGATGTGATAGACCCTCTCAGAATTAAATCGCTCTTAGGGAATCCTAATCCGTAGATTATTAACATGATCAAGCATAACTTGAGAAAGTTACAGTCTGATGTGAGCTCTTAGCTGTCCCTAATATACAGATAATTGACAAGATGAGCCAGCAGTTCTGGCAGTGTGCATGGGCAACTGCTGCCACAGCACAGCTAAACAGACAGTTGTTGCTAGACACCTGTGAGATCTTAAAACAGAAAGTATTTGTATGGAACAGCCTCAATGCCACTAAAGCACGTAATTTACAAACAGCTACTGAGTGGAGATGTGTCAAGCAAAGTATTGGTCATCACTATGATGTATGTGCAAACGCTGGGTACTTATGCTCCAGTGGGATGTTACATTTCTTTTATTTTGCAATGCAAAAAGGTAGCAAAATGCCTTTTATATTAACTACATAAAAGCACTGTTTCAATTTATTTTAAAATATGTGACAGATCACACATAGTTGTTTGTTTCTTATGGAATTTTGAAGGGGACTTTGAGCTCTAACAAAACTGAGAAAAAACACCTTCACGTGGAGGTCAAAGTAATACTTTGCAGGAATAAAGGAACTTTAACACAAATATTTACACACAAAATCCACTGCAGGAAAGAGGCACGGAAACTTTTTTTTTTTCCCCCCCCTCAAATAGAAGCGTATTTCTGAAACACTGCAAATCTGATTCCATCATGGAAGCTGTTATTCTCATTACTCAGATAGCTGATGCTGCTAGTACCTGAAATAACAGAAATTACTTAAAAGGACTGTGTAAGTTCACCTTCTCAAACTGGAGAAAGTGAGATGAAGATGCTCACCCAATCCATTAGCTCTGAAGAAAAGATCAAGTTGATTCTTCCGCTTAACAAAAGCATGGTCTCATATACGACAGGGATGTATTTCAGCCATGGTTCTTACCAAGATTCCTGTTTAAGTAATTATGCAAGAATTCTGGTGTATCACACAAGTAACGCACGCTGGGCAAAGAAAGTGCAGGGTGGTTTACAGATGAGGAATGGAGGAATTCCTGCCAAGTTAGCAGGGCTGGGCAGCAGCTCTGCCAGCTCTATTCCAGACGTGGCTCCTCTTCCCACCAGAGCTGCTAGCACAGCCTTTGCAGAAGCTGTGTGCTGCATAAAGAACTTCCTAGGCAATCACAGATGTGGAAATGCATAGAGCTCTTAATTTAATTTTTTAATTTAATCCAAGTTTTTCATTTCCAAACCTTCATCTTCTTTTCCTTTTCCCACTTACTGGCGGGGTGAAGACAAACCAGTTTTGCTAAAAGCACAGTCCCTTATATTACTACAAAATGCATATTGAGGTTAGGGGCTCTCTGAAGGATGACACTTACCAAACAGTTTGGCAAGGTTATTTGGAACCCCAAAATCAGAGAAATGGAAATTTACTTGGTTAGGTCAGGCAGGCTTTGCACTTCCCCAGATCCCAAACTGTTTCCAGAAATGCATTAAAATGCAGTCTCTGGTCAAGATGTAGTCAGCCCTTAACCCTCAATTTAGAAACATCTTTTTATTTTATTTCCTGGGGAGGCAGATAGGGAAGAGCATGAGAGAGATAAAATGTTAGAGAAAGCATGCCTGCTTAAATGATTAAGGTAAGTGACAGCTGATTACTGTGCTGCAGAGGATTATACAGCCCATCCAAAACAGCCTCTCAGGTCTGTGCAGGAGTATGGAATTCCTGAGAGTCATTTCAGCTTTCAGGTCTCTGTAGCAGAGCCAGATGCTGAGCTGGGTAACTCCCCTGCCCTCTGTGGTATAAAAGCGATCAGATAAGGACCTGAACTCTGCAAAAGGAAAGTCCTAAAACTCTTCACCTGTTGCCCACGAAAGAAAGTGGAAGTGCAAAGGTGTGTTTGTGTTTTACAGGTAACCAGCCTGAACTTCCTAACTCACGTGAACCAACACCCACGTTTCCACTACTCAGCACTCCTGAGTGCAGAGATGCCTAAGTTAAAAACCCAGCATTATCTCAAAAAGAGAGTCCCCAAGCAGCACTCTTTGTAGACACTGCATGCACATAGAAATAATTTTCCTTTATTATTTCAGATACTTTTAAAGTAAAAAACGGCAGAGAACTCTGAGTAATGGAATTCCTAGTTGTAAGCTACTGAACAGCGTTTGTGCTGGTTAATTCAGTATGTGAAATTCTTTTTTCAAGTGTGCCATAAAAGCTGTCAGAAAGAATACTGGCTTTTGTAAAATTGGTTAGGGTTTTGTTTTGTTTTTGTTTGTTTTTTCAAATTAAAAATATTTTCCTGACAACCTCAAGAATACCTGAAACTTGAAGGAGAACAACAATGTTGGACGAGGTGTAAGTAGCAGGGACAAAAAAAGCAATATAAACTGAAGTCCAAGAGACCTTTCAGACAGCGTGCCTCACTGTCCCCAGCACACTCACAGTCAGCAGAACAGCTGTGAAGCATCTTTATCACAGAATGCCACTTGCCAAAACCACAGGGCTAAGCTTTGAACAACGCACACATACAACTTAAAAACAAAATATGCGCCAGCTCCTGCGAACGATATTCCCTACTTTTCTCCTGGCGAAAAAGGATACCACAAATTCTCTGAAAATACAAAACCTTTCAGCGCCCAAAACACCACAAAGTCACCTCTCCTTCTTGTACCAAGTGTGGAGACGCCTCTTCCTTCCAGGTACTCCTGATCTTCTCCCAGCAATTCGGGGCTGACTGCACTGCACATTACCCCACTGAATGGCTATCGAGTATTGACACACAAGAACCTGCACTGTGCTTCCAAAAACAACCCAAAAAAACCCACAACAGTGTCCATGTAAACAAAGCTCTGTTTTTACAACAATCTGCAGGAATAACTTTTAATGTCCCACGCTAAGCCTGTCAAATTCTGAAATCCAGCGTATTTAACACAGACGTGACAACCTAGCAGCCTGGCAGGCTCGTGTCATGCCAAGAGCAGAGCAGCTGGCACTGCAGCCAACTGAGGCTGAATCTCCTCCTGAAAATGCTCCTAAACCTGCTTTTCACCGGCACAAAGCCCATAGAGCTCTCCTGCAAAACAAGTCTCCCAGGCTTAAATACCTCAGTCTGGAACGACATCTAAAATTTGCTGGACGCCACATTTAAAGGATACAGACCGACCATGAGCAACACCGCTTACGTTTGCATCTCAGAGGAAACGCGGCAGGCCACGGGGGCTTTTAATAATGGCACACAAAGAAACCCAAGCGCAAAATTTAAACACAAAGGGTGCATTGTCCTTTCATGACTTTTACGCACAGAGGCCAAAACAGCCAATTCCTGCTTCACCTTCTGTGTAAGCGGATTAAACGTAAGATTAACAAACTGTCAAAAAGCAAGTTAAACGATAGCTTCTGCGAGCTGAAAAATTCCAGTGTTTGTAAAACTCTGTTGGTGGCCATCTTGGCCTAGCAGCTTCCATCCGAGCGAGCAGCAGACAGGGGATAGGAAGGAGTCCTTCTGCTGAGCGGCACCGGGCAGACAGAGGCGGGTGGAAACGGGCAGCCTTGGCAGAAAGAAAGCCCCATCTAAGCAGGGCATTTTTTAAACACGGGTGTGTACACTGAGGAACACGTCGAAAACAACGATCAGGCACTGCCCTTTTCAGGGATGGAATTTCACCACTTCACATACATCTGTTGAAAGCGATGTTAGCATCGCTTGCAGCATTACGTCCTGTTTGGTGACGGTGCCCCTGCTTTGCTCTGCAGCTGGCCTTGCTGTGCTCCCCCCTGCGTACCTTCAGCCCCTCTGAGGAGTGAAGCAGCGCAATGCGTGCAGCAGAGCCGTGTGTTCTGTTTCATCTTCTGGTGCTGCTATCAGCTGCCACCACACAGGAAGACTCAGAGCTGCGCCTCAGCAGGTGCACGCCATGCAGCCTCACACCCTCAGCGACAGGCACTACAAATGTTCTCCTCTACATTTTCCAGCCATGTCAGCCAACGAGGTGCCACGGACGCCAGCAGCTGGCCAGCTGGTGCGAGCCCAAGGCCTGCAACACATGGACAGGCACTGGGTGGAAACAACATTCCCTCCGTGAAGCGAGACTCCAGCCGAGTGTTATCCCCAGATCCACTCCTCCCAAGCACCATCCGTGGTTAACACTGTGGGACACGGCCGTCTCTCTGCTGCAGGCTGTCCATCCCGCGTGCTCAGAGCCATGTAACGTGAAGCTGCCATGAGAAACACAGCTAGGCAAACAAATACCACCTTAAATGCACAACGACACTTGTGCACCTTTTTTCCTTAAAGAATGTGCCACAAAATTGAACTGGGCAAATGACAACCGTAGGCACCCTGACCTCAAGTTCTTCCACTGACTTCTCTCCCTGAAAATACATGGCTATAAACTGGACTCCATTTGAGTACAGAGCACTGAATAAATGCAACTGCCTTCACGGGTGAAACACAAAAGAATGAGGGAATGAAAAAGAGCCAAACCTTCTGAGGGTGAAAAAGCACGCCAAAGCCCTGAGGATGTGGGAAATGGAATGTGATGTGTGCTCTTGGAGCGAGGGCCATATTTCCCTGGGTTTGTGGAACAGCTACCATTTAGAAAGTCAAACCCTATGTTAAGTTTCCTAATAATCTACAGCAGTGTGCTAAGCACTTTGAATGCCATGCCTGTGAAAAAATTACATTGGCTATCATTTACCCTGTGGTAAGTCATGATCAAAACTATTTCTTCCGGACCTGCAAATGAAGGCTTGCTGTTATTACACGAATTGGTAATAACCTCTCTGATATCAAAACTGACCTATTTGATGAACAGAAATTTAAAATGTGTTTTGACAAACACAATTTCCTTTTTCTGACGTAGGAGAAATACGCAGAGAGCAGACATGGTGAGCGCGACTTGTAAAATTTCTCCTTTGCCACCATAAGGAAGTTGTTAGATACTATTTTAAACTACAGCAGCACCTGGCTTGTTTTGCTGACTTTGTTTTTTACGCAATAATTTCACTTCACAGAGTTGAAAGAAAAAGTTTAAAGAAAACAACTTCATCCACTCACAAAAGCTTTGATTATCACAGAGCCCTTAAATTTAAGCTTCAGTGAATGCAGTATGACAATCTTTTATTCCATCAGAAGGCAAATTAAAATATTCCACTTACGATCCCTCTTGCTACCTTAGCTGCTCGTAAGATTTCCTGTACTGCTGGTCTATTTCGGTTAGAACAAGACGCTTCTGCCCACATAACATATTGTTTGTAATGTGCCAAGATTTGCCACATGTAAGCAAAAACCCACCACCATCCACACCAGCAGGATGAATTTACTGGATTTGTTATTTAGTCATTGTTCTAGTCAACCCACATTTCTGTGCAAGGGCTACAATAAGTCAATAGATGGCAGTCCATCGCTTAGGAAAGAGCCAGATAATGAATAAAATCACCAAGAGCTCCACAAAAGAGAAAGGTGTAACGCCGCATGTTTTTAACAAGCATTCACAGTAATTAATTAGGAATACTTCACATAATGCAGAACATTTGGGCAATTTTTGTAATGGCTCTTTTTAAGTAGCATCACAAAAGTAGTGTTTTATTGAAAACTGGAAAGCCTTGCTTTATTTGTGCATATATTTACCTGCACGTAGGACACTCCATTTGCCAAAGTGTTACAATCTATTGGTTGTATCCATGATTAAAGCACAGGAAAGGCTCGCTGTGACCTGTCTGCTTGTTAATGACCAGGCAGCCTACCTAGCTCACTAGCAGTCACAACACCGCACTTTAAAACTTGTGTTATTTCTCTCTTAACAGCTACCCTGTTTGTATCAAAACGTTTATTATAAAGTAGGAAAATTGTAAACAATGCCTACACTAAAATATTACTAAAATGATAAGAGAGTAAATATGAGAGCCGATATGAGAGTATCCACTTCTTAAAATTCTATTGAAATACACATAACATAAATTATTATGTTACAGAAGTTTTAAGTCTTGCAAGAGCACCGTTTGCATTTGTTTGCATCCTGCTTTGGATGTGAGGAATATCTCAACGCAAAGGAGCCGTGACTCGCACATTTAAACAACTCACGCAATGCCACTTCTTAAGGTACAACCTAATTTAAAAATATCAAACGTCTTCTGCTACACAGAGTTCAAAATTCCAGCCTTAATCTGACCGCCAATGCAACTTCAGGCGAGTGATAAAGAGTCTTTCCCATGCAAAAATTGACAAGTGCAAATTTTTTCCCAGGTACCACAAATCTGGGTTACATGCAGATCACTAACAGTCCGCTGGAAAAGAAAACAGATATTTACCAACAGCTATTGTCTGACTCCACGACTATGCATCTTTGTGCCTCCGTTCTGACTGTATTTCAAAGCACAGACACTGATTATGGCATTTAATAACACACTTGCATTCATAATCGCTCTGCTTTCCTACAAGAGCTTTTTGACAAACGTGACTTTTACGCAAGGTGAAGAACTCTGAACACTTCCTAGAAAATTCGCAGCTAAAATTTCCTACTTCAGCTGCTTCAAACGCTGCCAGCAACAGCTTGGTCAGCTCTTAGCTGCTCCATGTCTTACAAAAATATTTTTGAAGTGCTTAACGTCACGGGCTTTTTGAGGCACTGTCAATGGAAAGCAGGAACAAAATAAAACTAAATGCTACACCTCACTAACAAGAGAACTCACCACACCACTGTATCTAACACACATATGTGATTTGGGACTTCAGGGACCTCAAACGTTTCAGAAATCATTTTTACACGCATAGGAATAATTATGACATAAAATGTTTACCTTCTGCCTTTAAACAATTCAAAAAATGCAAGCAGATTATTCAGCAAATGCTCCTTTTGCTCAACTCTTAACACACAGTATATTAATTCCATCCCTAATATGATTAAGTGCTCAGAGAGTGGAGAATTTCCAATGTTTTAAAATCATTACGTAGGAAAGACAAGCAAGAGGTTTGCAGCACAGCTTTTCTGTAATTGTTTAATTTACCAACTTTAGCAAAGCCATAAAAAATAGCGTTTCGCTCTTCTGAAGTGGTGGAGGCAGCAAATTATAAACCACATGCCCCATTTACTGCTCCTAAGAAAATATGCACATCAAATACCCCATAAGGAAAGGTGCAGGACAAACTTTTCTACTTGATCTTGAATGGGGAGTAGTGACTAATACGTATTACTGCTAAATAGATACGAGTTAGATCTGGATAGCAGTGGCAGCAAAGATTCAGAGGAACGGGAGAAATTCTAATCTTTGAAGTCTTTTTTTTTTTTTTTTTTTTTTTTACAATTTTAGGAATTAATGTATTAAAGATTTCTGATGCCAAACCATTAAATATTGTCTTAGCCAGATAATTTTTGTTCCCAGTTTAACTAACTAGCCAAATCATTATGCATTTTGTTTTATTTTTATCTCTATTTTACACACAAGGAAAAACCTTAAGAAACGTATTGCTACAGTTCAGAAAGTTTTACTTTCTTGCTTAAATTATTAAAGGTCACCTAATGCATGCCAAAGAAGAAGCTACAGCTGTATTCTTGGCAACAGCAAATGATTTACAGAAGTTTATAAAGTGTATGTCTCAAATACACTCCAGTTGAGATTTATTTTATTCCTTTAAGAAGAGATCTCTGTCTTATTGTGAGCAATTGCCAGAAACTGGGATATCTGAGATGGGGGCATTGCTTTTGCTATGCACGCCAGCTTAAAATTTAACTCTCTTCATATGTTTAAATGTAGTCATTGAGAGGACAGAATGCTGCAAGACACTCATTTAATGACTGCAGTATTAGAACAAAATCGTCAGCTCCAAAGATATTTAAAAAACACTGACAGTGTTTCATTGCATTTTTCAGTTCAAAAACTCTTCAGATGTTTATTATCTTCTTGCAGAAGATACTTGTCTATATTTTCTGGTCAGCAGTTCACAGAAGAGTAAATAGGTTGGGTGTAGAAGAAAATAAAAAAGGTGTTTCTACTTACTGTTAGGTGATACTGCCTCCATATTTCTGGGCAAGCCTGGAAAATAAAAATATTGATCAGCTAGGAGCATGAAACAAGGTGCTTTACAGCCTGTTGGTTTTGGCATAACACAGTATCCACCGGTGTCGGTCACAGGAAAATAAGAAGCTTAACTGAAAGGGTCTGCATTTCAGCTTCAAAAACCTGGCTAGACAGTTTAATTGAATTTTACACTGGTTTAACACACTCCCTGCCATTGTCAGAAAGCCAGTAACAGTTTTCGCTCTCCCCTTCTCCTCTGAAGGCTGGAAGTTTGGGAGAGCAGCATGCTTTTAACTATAAGAAGTATAAATACTGTAGAGCAAACAGAAATGAATTAAAACTCTAAATTTACTGCCCTATTAGATTTATAGACTTGCCGTGGAAATAAAATCACAAGCTACCTTCTTTTCATGGAGAAATGGAAATATTTTAGCATTTTTGTACAAATCTCTATCCTAATCAAAATATAATTGTTACACGTAATAATCTTCAGCAGCCTAATGTCAGATGAGTTGTAAACAAGAAGCATGGCAGATTGCTTTCATGTTTCAATTTCTGCAATGGCTTGCTTGCTCCTTCTCCTCCTTTTTTTCGTAACTCACCAGCCTTGCAAACAAACTTGTAGGGGCAGCCCATTGCAGAAATTTTTACAGAGCAGATTTGCAACCACAGCAATTACACAATAGACCTCAGGAATACGTGAAAGAAAGGAAAGAGGAAAACGTGCATTTTCTTCTTCCAGCAAAACAAGGACGTGTTAACGATCAGCGAAGCTGGGGGGTAATTTCTGCACGGCTCTTAAGGCTGCTACAAAATTGTGCTTATTTCTGTCTTCCTCTCCTCACCAAGAGCACATGCAGGAACAGTGGCACTTTGTTCTGAAGCAGTGCAGCTCTTTAGGGGCGCCTGCACAGCTACTTCAATGGAGGTCTTCTGCTTTTGTTTAAGACACTCACACTTTTATTAAAACAACTTCTTAATCACTTGAACAATTACCAACCTGGTTTGCCACTCTCAATTTTCAGAATTTTAAGAAGAAACCTCGGTTACTCCGTGGCTTCAACACAAATGCTGCAGCTCTGTTTTCAAACACTGAAGTCTCTCGGCTGCTTGCAAATCGGTACTAACAACATTTACTCAGATTTTGAATCATTTTTTCTCACGTCTCAACCCCTGCCTTCTTTTATTCTGATGGAGAACGCTAATTAAAAAAAATAAATAAATATGCAACACACCACAGTCAGTATTAGCCACCAAATCTCTCAAAAAATAAACCAAGGTTTTCGCAGTCACCCCATGGCACATTCGGTAAGTTTTTCCCACATGTGACGGAAATTATATAATTTATTATTCATTCTGTGAGCAACACAATTTTCTGCAGAAAAACCTACACTCTGCTCTTTGTAACGGTTCGGTATTTGGCATCTTACTCCAACAGCGCGTGTAAATATTTGAGCCTCATGTTAATATTTCTATAAAGAAAACGTGTGAAGTAGATCACTTTTCTAAGAGAGGAAAGCAGTGCAAGGAGTGACAGGTCCAACAAACTCGAGCTGCTTCCAAATGCAAACAAAAGGGCTTTCCTCCCAGCACAGGGCTTTGAGATCCAATATATAAACATCTCCTACTTCATAAAAAAAGGAACGTATCAAAGATATTGCCTTCCTCCTCAAAACTACCGAAGGCCCCAGCCATGCATAAGGCTTCTGCTCGTTTAGCACAGGGGTAGCAGGCAGTTATTTATACATTAGTTCTGGGTAGTTTTCGATTACCACAGTGTCCCCAGACTAATATGGTTGAAAAATCGCAATCAAGGAGGTGTCACACGCTGGCAAAATGCCACTCTGTGATTTGACCTTTACTACGCAGCAGCTATTTAATAATGGAAAATATTAGTTACTTTTTTGAATATGTATATATATATATAGGGTTGTTTTTTTTTTTCCCCGGGACACAAAGAGGTGGTTTATACTGAAAATCTGAAACTCAGAGTGGGAAATGACAACTGGCACAGCCCTTAACAAATCCCAGGCATTGAGCCGTGATACCAAGAGGTGAGTTTTATTATCGCTGAGCGTGCTGGGGGCTGTGGGAGAACTTCAGGAAGGTACGGGGAAATTGGCCAGGCCTATTTCTTCATGCAGATGGTGATTCAATATAATACTTTTCATCATCACAATGATCACTTATGAAACATAAGACCCAGAATACAACAGACCAAACCAGATGCGAAACAACAGCCTTCTAAAAGCGATGCTTTTAACCGGGAGTCTTATTACCTCGAAGTTATTGTCTGCATCCTTCCCCACAGAATGACAAAATGTATGTCATTAGGAATTACTGCTGAATACTGAAACGGAACAACACGGTTTGCCATGGGAGAGATCACTAACACAACAACCAGAGCTGTGATTTACTTGGAAGTGCCTACCCACGAACGGCCCTCTTTAATGAGGACCCTCTAGTACACAGCGTGATGGCTACACCGAAATAAAACTGCATTTATTTCCTGCCCCAGCGATCTGACCGCACCAGCGCTGCGATGCAGGAGCACAAGAGGTGACGGCTCCTAAAAGCAGCGCGGTGCTCGGCGGCCGCAGGCAGCATCCCAGCACAGGCGGCAGCCCGTCCAGCTCCGTCCGGGCGCCTCGCACGCCTGCAGCACAAAGACCCCTCAGAGCCAGCCGCTCCTGCCGTGCGCACGCCCGGTTTGCTGGGAGCGGTTATTTTTCGTACCCGAACACGAAGCGGCCCGGCGTGCCACACCAGACGGATCAGGACGAGATACAGCGCGCGTTTTGACCCATATTGGGTTTTATCAGGTGCTAATTATTGTTTTACCAGAACAACGGCTTAATGCATCTGTTGTTTAATTCCCACTTCCCTATTCTCAAATGTGAACATCAAAGAAAATAAAACACTCAATCTGAAACAGCCCCTGACAGCAGCCCAGGACTCAAGTGCTCAATAGACGAGGCCCTTGCCACCAGTTCTCATATTTCCACAACAGTGAGCAAACACAAAACCGGCGCTCAGCGGCCTTTCCTCCTTTCCGCTCCCTCGGCCCGCCGCCGGCCGGCCGCAGGACGCGGCTCTGCTGGGAGCACCGCGCGGGAAGGATTAGCCTCACTAACACGGCGGCGCCTGCAAATGCTGAGAGAAACCCCGGCACTGTATTTGGCGTATGAATAACCAAAATGCACGCGCTGACAGGAGACCGGGACGGGCCTATGGCTCCCCGGGAGAAAATGTAGCTGTGATGAGTGACAGGGCTTTCAGGAAATATGTTCACAATCACAGACAGTGAAGGCCATGACCTAGATCGTTTAAGAGCTTGTCTTGTCAAATTATCAAAAGCTTCTTCCTCTCTGAATAAAGAGTGACATAAGTGAGTGTCAGAAAGCTGCAGGCTGACAAGCCAAGCATACAATAACAGCATGCACGTCACATACTTGCCGAACACCGCCACGGCTAGCGGCAAATCTTAATGAGAGCGCGCCTGGCCCAGGAGACTTGGGTCCCTGCTGGCACAGCTACTCATCTCACAAAAATCCTTCAGCTCCGAGTCAGTTATGGTCTGACACAACGACTACAATTACTAAACACAACTTTTTAACAGAATCCTCTGGTGCTTTGTCAAAGCGGCGGCTGCGAGGAGCTGCCCCGCCGCAAGCGACCACAATAAGACAAAAGATTTGCCAAAACACACACTTTTCATCGCCTCCGCATGGGAGACGCCGCGGAAAACACACAAAGCGTCGCTGCAGAAATGCTCCTGCGCAAACAGATGTCGGGGCCCCTTCCCCACGAGCAGCGCTGTGCCAACACCGCTCCCACTGCCGCTGGGATTGAGGTGTTTGACTGCGGGGATTACCGGCTCACAGCACTGTTTGCTTACTCTTACAATTAGACTGAAATTGACTTGGGGCAGGCGTGGAAATAAGGGAACGCTGCTGGCGGAGTGAGATCGCGAGGAAAAAAAAAGCCAGAAGAGCTGCTTTCTCCCAGGGTGCCCCGTGGATGTGTAAAGGCAGAGGCTACGCAGCACCAGCAGCGCCAGCCACGCCGACACACAACCGCCCTTCCAGCACCCAACACCTCCAGCCTGCAGAGCCACGTCCAGCACTGCTGGGGATGGCACAGCTCTGCTGGCAAGCACCAGCACGCACTTTGATAGCGACGAGGGCACAAGGGAAGCTGAGAGAAAGACTCTGACCATGTCTAAGCAGCCAGAAAAGGCCGTTTCAGGCAGGATAAATGAGTAGGCTGCCAACAGCCTGGCTTTTGGGAAGAGGCGCTGCTTCCAGGGCGCGTCTGTAGCGTGCATAAAGAGATGCAGCCAGAATCACAGAATGGCTTGGGCGAAAGGGGTGTTGAAGCTTATCTGGTTCCAACCCTCTGCCATAGGCCTTTTGCCACCGGATCAGGCTGCCCAGGGCGCCATCCAGCCTGGCCCTGAGTGCCTTCAGGGATGGAGCACCCGCAGTTTCTCTGGGCAGTGGTCCCAGGACCTCACCACCCTCTGAGCAAAAAATTTCCTCCTAACACCTAACCTAAATTCCCCCTCTTTTACTTTAAAACCGTTCCTCCGTGTCCTATCATTGTTAGATGGTGTAAAAAGTCGCTCCCTTTCCTGCTTATAAACTCACTTCAAGGACTGGAAGGCCACAATCAGGCCTCCCCAGTTATAGCACAGCTGAAGAAGGCAGGAGGTCTGGGCACTTCTGATGGCCAGTTCCAAGGCTAAGGAGTTCAGGCAACTCACTGCTTATCAGTGCGCTTGTTCTTCCTAAGAATAAGTGGAAACGTTCCATCTATGCTTTTTGCCTCCTTTCTGCTAGGTCATCCTCTTTAGGAAGTCCTTTTCTCACCCACAGAGCAGGCAGACGTGACTGTAGAGCACAAGCCTCATGACATCCATCAGAAATGCCACCAAACTTGCAGAGCAGACCGGATTTTCAATATATGCATGCGCAAGCCTAACTATATAGAAATGTATATACATACACACCACGTGAAATTACGCATGTGGTGCACACAAAGCTATGCAAGACAAGGCAGCAGCTCTTAACAAGGGAGACATGCATCCTCCTAACAGAGCAGCATAACACCAAACAGAGCAGCACGTGGAACTTTCAAACTGCTCAGCTTTACATTTTTCACGTAGCTACATGGCCTCCTGATGAAAACACATCAGGTTCAGCTGCTTCCAGTACAACTCTGCATCTGAGTCCATACGTTCTCAGAGTTGTTTCAGGGAAAGTAAGTGCCCTAGTGGCTAATAAATGTATTAGCCTGAAATTGTTCTAAATAACTTTGAACATTTTCAAGTCTGACTAAGTGGACTTCCTGAAGTTGCCTCAAGTTCTCTGCTTGAGAAAAGCATGATGGTGAAGAGTCACACTGAAACAGCGAGCATGACAGCTTGTTTTGCATCCTTTGTGTCATAGTACATAGTACAAGAGAATGGCCTTTCTGGGAAAGACAAATTTTAACTTTTTTGGTTGTCTGGAGGAATGATGAGCTCGCTCAGCCACACGCATAGAGCAGAACTTGTGTTCTGACCTCTGCTTCTATGCGCAGCAGAAACATCGAAACTGGAAGGCTGATACAAAACAGCTGCAGTAACTGGGCTTTGTAAACACTTTCAGGTTTTTGATAAAGCTCCATGGAGGGTTCTCACAACTCCTTAAAGAATGTAATTAGCAGAGGCTCTATACATGTACATCTCTTATCACAATCAGTTTGCAGCATGAAAAGAGCAGAGACTACCAGCCCACGGTCTCAACTGTAAGCTGATGCCTCATGATGCCTGAAGTTGAGGCAAGCATGCCTCCTTTCCCTTGCACACATCTACAGCCAGATGTTTTCATCGCAGTGACTTTCCAAGCTGGATGAAGTTTCTGTGTGTTCAGTCAATAACCTTCTAGGGGTTTCTCTCAAACCAGCTGGCTCAGCCTCCTCTCCTGCCTCAGCAGACTTTGTGCATGTACTGCATCTTTTGGTAAGGATCCTCACCCCATAGGTCTCTTACCTCATTCTGCCTCTTCTGCACCCAGCTCCCCCTGCTTTCATTAGATGCTCCCTAATGACTGCTCTGAGATCAGCAATGAACAACTGACCCTCAGTCACTGCCTCCAGTCACAGAGGCTTTAGATCTTCACAGGTCTCTCTGTCATCTGTCTCTCAGGACAAAGAGGCAGCTGAGCTGAAGGATGCAGAAGAAAAGGACCATATCACCTACTTCTCCACTGCTTTCCACATGATTCTTAATAGTCACCATCTGTTTTCCACAGCTTCTGAGCAATGAAGTGACTTTTTTTTTTTTTCAATCATATCTTGTAACTCTAAAATTAAGTCCTGAATGGTAACGGTAAGCTCAGAACTCATTCCTTCCTACGTAAATCTGCAGTTATTTTTTTTTTCCCAGGTATTTTACATTATGTTTAGTGCTACTGAAATTTATCCAACATTTTATTGTGCCCTCCCTGCATTTATTACAGTTCATGTGCAGCTCTTCACACTTAGCTCATCATATCATTGACACATTAAATTCAGTCGTCTCCGCAAATACTGTCTTTTGTTGGCACTTTTTCCACTTTTCCACTTTCTCCTGCTTTTATCCTCTTGATCCATGCCTGTTTTGCTTCCTTAAAAGCTTTTGGTCAGAAACTTTGTCAAAAGGCGCCTTGAACTTGTAGAGTACGTTAACTGAATCATGTTTACACAAACACTTCTTGACTTTGTCCTGTGAAGAACCCAGAGCTTTCTAAGAAGCAAGGTTTTCTTTACAAAAGCCATCCTGAATCTGCGCACATAAATCGTATTTGTACGCCCGTTCCAACACTTGATTTGTCATCACAGCTTCTGTTAATTTGCCTGGTGCACACATTGGGCTGACAGGACTGATCGCCCAACTCTTTCTGGGACCTGTTCTAAAAACTGCCACTGTGTTTCACTTCTTAGAATCATAGAATCATAGAATCACCAAGGTTGGAAAAGACCTAAAAGATCACCCAGTCCAACCGTTCACCTATTCCCAACAGCTCCTACTAAACCATGTCCCTCAACACAACATCCAGCCTTTCCTTGAACACCCCCAGGCTCGGTGACTCCACCACCTCCCTGGGCATCCGTTCCAGTGCCTGACCACCCTTTCTGAAAAGTAATACTTCCTCATGTCCAGCCTGAATCTCCCCTGCCGTAGCTTGAAGCCATTCCCCCTGGTCCTATCACTGATGACACGAGAGAAGAGGCCGACCCCCAGCTCACTACAACCTCCCTTCAGGCAGTCATAGAGAGCAATGAGGTCTCCCCTGAGCCTCCTCTTCTCCAGGCTGAACATTCCCAGCTCCTTCAGCCTCTCCTCATCAGCCCTGTGTTCCAGACCCCTCACCAGCTTTGTTGCCCTCCTTTGAACACGTTCCAGGGCCTCAATATCTTTCTTGCAGTGAGGGGCCCAAAACTGGACACAGCACTCGAGGTGCGGCCTCACCAGTGCTGAATACAGGGGAACAATCACCTCTCTGCTCCTGCTTGCAACACTGTTTCTGATGCAAGCCAGGATGCCATCGGCCTTCTTGGCCACCTGGGCACACTGTCGGCTCATGTTCAGCCGAGCATCAATCAATACCCCCAGGTCCATTTCCTCTACGCAGTCCTCCAGCCACACCGCCCCAAGCCTGTAGCGTCGCCTGGGGTTGTTGTGGCCGAAGTGCAGGACCCGGCATTTGGCCTTGTTGAAAGTCATCCCATTGGCTTCAGCCCAGCTCTCCAGCCTGTCCAGATCCCTCTGCAGGGCCTCGCTACCCCCAGGCAGATCCACACTTCCAGCCAATTTGGTGTCATCTGCGAATTTACTGAGGGTGCACTCGATGCCCACATCGAGGTCATCAATAAAGATATTG
Source organism: Centrocercus urophasianus (assembly GCF_019232065.1). NCBI lineage: Eukaryota > Metazoa > Chordata > Aves > Galliformes > Phasianidae > Centrocercus > Centrocercus urophasianus. The sequence goes on from NW_024884878.1 coordinate 10,437,176, forward strand.
AAGAGGACAGGCCCCAGCACCGACCCCTGGGGAACACCACTCACAACCAGTCGCCAGCTGGATTTGACTCCATTCACCACCACTCTCTGTGCCCGGCCCTCCAACCAGCTCCTTACCCAGCCAAGAGTGTATCCATCCAAGCCTCTGGCTGCCAGCTTCTGCAGGAGAATGCTGTGGGAGACAGTGTCAAAGGCTTTGCTGAAGTCTAGGTAGACCACATCAACAGCCTTTCCCTCATCCCCCAGACAGGTCACAGATCATAGAAGGAGATCAGGTTGGTCAAGCAGGACCTGCCCTTCAAGAAGCCATGCTGGCTAGGCCTGATCCCCCGCTCATCCCACACATGCTGCATGATCTCCCTCAAGACAATCTGCTCCATAACCTTCCCTGGCACCGAGGTCAGGCTAACAGGCCTGTAATTCCCCGGATCCTCCTTACGACCTTTCTTGTAAATGGGAGTCACAATGGGGTCTTGACCATCTGTTGGTCATTCAGGCTTCCTGTCTTGACTTAAAGAAACGCCTACTGGGGCTCAGCCCAGTGTTGGGCTGAGGCGTCCTGTGCTGACGGCACAGGACTGTGCTGGTGCCAGTCAGTGTAGAGTAACAGGTCCCCAGGTGCCACATCTCCACAGACTGCTGCAGACCCATCTCCATTGAACAGCTTTATGTTTAAGCATAAACGTGTGTTTAATTTGCCTCAAGGGGGTCCAATAAAAATTCCCCAACTTTGCATTTCTAACTGCTTACCAGAAAGTGCTTGTAGAAATATACCCTTCGTAATACTTGTATTTAAAGGAATGGTACTGTAAACATTGGCTATAAGCAGAGGAACAGCTAGAAGAGGACGAGCAAACTTAAATTTGCAACATCCAAATACAAAAAGAAATAGTACTGGATACACGGTTTGGCATCTACCAAACAGACTTAACATCGTCTGCATACCTCAAATACTGTTGGATGTGGTAAGCCTGTAACAAACACTCCATTTTCTTTCTTTAACTTCTTACATCTGCTGCGTTAACAAGTGACCTTCGGGAGCAGGATGGACACACGAACAATGCAATTCACTGTCCCTCTCATCCTCCTAGTAATGACACTCAGACAGAACTTCACAGGAAGCTTCCATGTTTGACGGGTGAGCTAAAGGGTCAAATGTGGGTCCTTCTCATATTTTTGTGTGCAAATTGCTTTTTTTTTAGGAACAGTATAGAGCACAGAAGTCTAATTAACATGCATCACGACTGAATTTGTGGGACAACCAAAACCATAATATTGCATGAGGTTAAAAAAACAGAAACATACTTAAATTTCATCTAATTCACCTGTGTTTTATTTCATAGCAGTTCATATCAGATGAAAAGGCCTTCAGACTACATGTCTTATCAGTCTGTGCAGCATTGCCACCACTGCTACTGAGAACACACAGTTAAGTTAAAGAATAAACACAACATGTTTTTAACCTGTATTTTTGAGCTTAAAAGAGAAATCTTCACATTACAGTCACAGCTAAAGCTTCTACTAAACTGAATTGTGACCTACTAAAAAGTACCTTAGAACCACAGCATGGTTTGGGTTGGAAGGGACCTTAAAGATCACCCAGTTCCAACCTCCTGCTGTATGCAGGGACACCTCCCTGTAGCCCAAGCTGCTCACAGCCCATCCAGCCTTGAGTGCTTCCAGGGAGGGGGCATCCACAGCATCTCAGGGCAACCTGTGCCAGTGCATCGCCACCCTTACAGTGAGGAGTTTTAAGAAACCATGTAGTTTGTATTTTTTAAATGTATTTCAGCACTATTTATGTATTTACATGAGAAGTACACACATTTAAAAGCTGCGAAGAACTTCGTACACAAATAGAAAAGCATGACTATAAGACTTCTCCAAACTCTGTTCCAGTATCACTTAATTTCATGAAGTGACTATATCACTGTGACATCATTCTGCCTTAATTCTCCACATCTTTACACATAGAAGTGAGCCAGGAAAGCCTCCCTTGTTTTACCAGTCCCTTTTCTACCAATCTTCCAGTTACTACAGGACTGAATACTTTCTTGCCAGTATCACAGAATACCTTTGAGTAACAGTTTCTTTCACGCTTGAAACATTCTTGCCAAAACAGCTTTCCCAGCACTGAAAACTCACACAGTTCATCCAGAAAGGAAAAATGTAGAACACTGTCATGCCCAGCTTTGAAATACACCGCACCTACTGAAACAAAGGTTGCTGGTTTGTGAAAACCCGACGTTGCTGTAAAAAATCCCGTTTTACATATTTATATGATTATTTAATTTATTTGTTTTATGTTTATATTGTTTAATATACATTTCTCTCTCTTTATGCACATGCAGAATCTGAAATATTGAGACAAGCTTTTATTGGGCTACAGGACAGCCAAACAGCAACGTTCAGTGGTGATGTTCAAAATGTCTAGATTTATTTCAGGACAAGCATAGTGATTGCATGATGCTACGTTCCTTACGGCCAGGATTCCTGGTTTCTGTAGAGCTGATCACCACTGGCTGTATGGCATCAAACAACTTTCATGGGCAGCAGCAGCAGCTTCAGGCAGACAGTCAATAATAAAAGTTTCTTTCAAAATGCATTCAGAAGAATGTTTCTAAGCAAAGAGCATTCACACTGAAAAATGTGCTTCTGTAACCACAGATTAAAATGGTCAAAGTTTTGAGGAAAAGGTCTCTCCCAAATGAAAGCAGATGCCCACGACCTTACACCTCACATCTACTGCATAGAGAACACACTTTTTCTGAATGGCTTTTAATACACCTCACTACACTTCGGATACTTGACCATTGCTTAACACTTCCATGCCTATTTTTTGCTGGAGTTATTCACTCATTTATCCAAGACAAGTCCGAGCGCTCACTACAAAATAACAATAGTAAAATGTGTGTGTTTCATGGGGTCCCTCCTCTTTACAAAATAAATGAGATACTTCCTCTCCCCTTTTGCTGCTCAACTTGAAGCAAACAGTCAGATACCTGATGGGAAATAAAGCTGAAGATTCAATCTCGTAATAAGCATCTCACAGACACACGAAAGGAGCATCTCCATATTCCCAGCCAACAGAGACGTCATTACTGAGTGCAGATGCAAGCTTTTTTTTTAATATAAAGTATGAAGATCATCATTTGGACTACGTTCTTTTTTGCCTTATTTTGAGATAGAAGTAGTGCAGTATGATGTGAACAAGGAAGTACCACGACTGGTTACAGCACCTGGGCGTCCACTCAGTCTGCAGAAGCTGCCCTGGCCCAGAAGGAACTGCTGGGTTTTGAATGATAGCAGCGAAGCAGGAAAACATCGCTGAGGTTCTTGTGAGCCTAAAACAAGTATCAGTAGATCCCAGATATTGGATGTTCCAGCTGCTCCACTGCTTCATGAATTCTCTTACTGAACACAAACGAAGGGGCTGCTCACAGGGATATGGAATTGGAGAAATAATTGATTTCATCATTATCTTTCATCTTGCATGTTCAAAAATAAGACAGAATACCAACAAACAGGAACAAACTAAGCTGAGGCCCATAACTGTGGTTGCAGACATGCTTCTCTGCAAGCCACCGTCATAAAATTGTTATTCATCTCTACTTACCTAAGAGAAAAACATACCACTTCCATTCCATTTGTAAAGCACATTTGCAATGTAAAATGCTGCAATCATAAACGCCAAACCCACATAGACAGTAGTATAAGCTTCTACTGTTTTTCCTTGATGAATACATAATCATGGTAAGAAGTCATTTGAAACTCCTAGAGCAGAAGGGCTGCTCTACACCTCTTCTAATGTGCTCACAGCACGCCAAGTCTTCTGATTTCAACTTTCCCGCACTTTTTCTTCACAAAAATGAGAAATGTTCCATTCTTTACCATCTGCTGTTATTTCCAATGGTTCTCCAAGCACACTCAAACACAGTAATCTGAAGTGTTACATTTAAAGAGTTAAATGTAACATATAATTTCCAGCATGTTTCCCCAGATGTTTTTAACCAGCACACTGAAACTGTTGGAACTGCATTTGCTAGGTTTTAAAGTCCTTTTTACTATGAGCAGTGAGTACTACAAAACTGTATCAATTGACATTTTTCACCACCCTAACTAAACTGGACAAAATTAAACTAAACTAAATATCAAGTAAGTGCTTACAGCGCTCCAGTTTGTTTTCTTTGGACCACTTTTCATGTAAGCAACTACAACATTTCCACATGTTCATACAGACGTGCACTTGATACAATGAAAGCTAATCTGAAATGACAGTGGTGCTTGTAAACTTCAATTTTTGACAGATAAAAAAACAATGGTGAATGTTTTGTTTGTTTGTTTTGGTTTTCTGTCATGGACAGTACTCACGTCAGCATAATGCCCCTTCATATCACAGCGATTGCAGTGCTTATTCCAGTAGGATCTCTCAAGACATTCCCTAAAATAGTGGCCAGGCAAACAGCAGTTCAAACAAAACCGAGCTGGACAAGTGTTCTGTAGATGACCTCTTTCTGCACACAGGCAACAAGGGGGAGTTTTCTGAGGAGAAATACAAAAAGAAGTATGTTAAGTGAGTACACTGTGTAAGATTTCAGAAAGTAAAACAAAACATCACAGGAGGAAATAAAGAAGAAAACATCCTAAATGAATGCCTGCCACCTACCAGGAACTGCAGACATCCTATGTTTCATTTAGAAACTGCAGCAAAGGTAGGCTAGAAAGAGAGTAAAAGTTCAACTTCTGACTGCATAAATCCCCGTATTCTCCTGATTTTGGCCTTGCATCACAAGTACTTGTCAAATGCTCCTGTAAGTAGTGTTCAGTACGCTCTATGAGCACTTATTTTTTAGGAAATCCCTCAAAAGCTGAAAAACAGAAGTACATCACTGGAACATCACACCAACATACTGGCATAGTTTGTAAATGTGCTCTGTCACATTAACCACTACACTGGGTATGGATGGAGACACTCTTCTTCACATCAGCCCACATGGAGATGTCTTTTAGCTTGCTGAGAAACAGTGCAGACAGCACACCCACATTCACCTGCTGCTGAACAACACCTGCACGGCCTCAAAGATCTCTCAGTTTTCCACTCTGACCTGCAGACTGGGTGCAGGTGGGCAAGAGGTTGTCAGGAGACACAGCCAGGAAAGCTGGACCAAGGAGGTAGCCCATACCACGGGACATCACGCTCCACAATAAAATGGGGGCAAAGGAGGTTTTCCAAAGTAGACGCTGCTTTTGTATCACTTGCTTTCGTTTTTTTATCTACTGCTATTAAACTGTCTTCATCTTAAGCCCACATCTTTTTGTGCTTTTGCCTTCTTAGTGCTTTCTACCAGTACGGTTGACTGAGTGGCTGGCTGGGACTGAGCTGTGGCCAGCTTAGCCCCGTGCTTTGTAACTCAAGCAGATACATGGACGTCCTCACAAACATAAAAAAGGTACTCTGGGACTAAAGCTGTGTCTGTTTGAAACCAGTTTTCCCAGTGATTGAGTGCACCTTCACTCCACGAGCTTACGTTTCCATGAGATGCAGGCACGGGACAGACCTTTAAAGGAATCTGCTTGATACTAACATGCAAAGTTTCAGTGCAGGTAGTGGCCTCAAGGACTGAGGGGTGGATTTTTTCAGGCTTTGTTGCAAGGACTGATAAATCCAGACCCGCATGCAGCTGGCACCATTTCTGCACAACACAGTCTCCAAGTTTTAAATCTCCACCTCCTCTAACTCACGGAGAGTCGGAAATTTCCAAGCATTTGGCATCTATCCAAGCTGCTTAAACAACTCCATGTTCCTCACATCTCTATAACGTTATCTGCATTGTGGTTCATCACACAGGAATTCGTTTCATTCATTTACGACAGGTGATTTTTGGAGTCCTTAATGCACTCCTTCTTGAACATAAATTTTAAACATATTTGATATCTTAAAGCTAGTCTTACACTACGAAAAAGATACACCTACACTGTTATCTCTTTTTAACCTGCTTATACTTACAGATTTCTTTATAAAAGCAATAACCTCCTCAGAACAGACGGTTAATTTCATACAGTAAACCAACCTTGTGCAAGCTACCTTTCAACCCCAAGCCACCGAAACAAAATTCCTAACAGCAAGCAGGAAAGTAAAACAGCTGAATCTGCAACGTCGCGTTTACCTTTGGAACAGGACAGTTTTTGGACAAATGCCCTGGTCTCCCACAGTTTCTGCAGGTAACGTTCTTGTCGGCTGTGTAGTAGCGAACACTCGTGCGCCTCACGCTCGCGTAGTTACAGATCTGTGCCTGCAGAGAAAAAAAGAGAAAAGACATTTATCACTTCAACCACTCGCGGTTTGCTAGAAATGTGTAAGAGTCATTGCTGGCAGTGTTCAGCCAGCAGTCTCACACAGACACCATTTACACATCTGGAGTCGAACTGCACAATTCTGTTCTACACAGACTGGCAGTGCCTGGCTCAAACTTTCAGTTCAGGACATGATTTTTTCACTGTTTAAAACTACAGTCGTGAAATTCTGCTTTGTCTCGGTCGGCTGAAACACTTCTACTCACTGTGCAATTCCTTGATGAACTGGAATTTTTATCAGAATGCAAATATAATTAGTAGTAATGGCAAATTCAAGTCACAAGTTCTCTGGAACACATGGAGGGAAACTTGGACAAAGTACAATATCATGTAAGTTTAGATAACCTGCAATTGTACAGGAATTTTTTTTAAAGAAAAAAGGTATTTAACAACCGTGAATTAACACTGTGGACAAGCAAATCACAGAAGTACAAAAACATGAGTTCTCGTATGAGAAAAGCTTTGTTAATGTCACCCTAAGGCAACCTGCCTGGGTAGGAGTGTTGGTCAGGTGGTTCCTAAGGTCTTTTTTGACCTCTATCGTTCTGTGAATGCATGACATAAACTGTAACAGCTCTTGGAAAGAGAAATCAGGAGATGGACCTTCTAGCTGAAGCTTACTCTCCCTGGGTGCCAGGGTACCCTCCACAAATGCTTCAAGTTACAGCCTAATAGCATTAATGGCTGAGCTGAGCCCTTCCTCAGGAACTGCAGGCTGCCCAACCGCCCACAAGAGACGTCTGGTGCCGCAGTAGGAGTAAGGATCGAGCTGTCACAAAACAGTTACTTCACAGAGACTGGGAAGGAAGGACTGAGTTTCTCATTGCTGAGGAGCTCCTGTCCTTTCCTCTCTTCACCACTATTTGTCTGCCTTCCCTGACAAGTGAATGTCCTCCTAACGAACAACTGCTCAGCTTAACCTGCCAACGGAAGGACATTCTTAAGGCTTCCATGCAAAAATCCCAGATGGATTTTCCAGGCCTGCTTATCTTGGTCAGCTTGTTAGTAAACACAAAGATAACAAACATGGAACAATCTGGTTGTCTGTGTTACCTCTAGGTCTTTATTACTGATGGACCAGTCCACATCAGTGCCTCCTGGAAAACAGAAATACAATGAATTATACTTAACTTAAGGACATTTTTTCACAGTATATTCAGATTATGATTACTGATGTTACTGAAATTGGTAATAGATTCTGAATGTACCAAACAGAGAAACAAGTTCTATTTCCAGGAAAGGAATGCTATCAACCTGCCTGTCAGCAAATCTGATCCACCTTAAAATCAGGACATGCTTAACCAATTGGACCATATCAGCTGCTACCCTCTTTTGCCCCTTCATCCCTAGGGTACAGATTTAAGCAGGTTTCAATTTGTTCAGATGCAAGGAATGTAGAACCGACTGCAGAGCATGGCCAGCTTAAGTACTTGGGTTGTCTGAGTGGGAGCATACAGAACACGAAGCTAACACACAGCCCAGACATACCCTTCTTCCTGGTGAATTCAAACATTCTATGTCTTCAGCACAGCTTTTGAAGGCCGCATGCCAAAATGGCTTTATGCATAACCACAGCAACTAAGACTAATCCAAGTAACGCTATTCCAGAGCAGGGCCTGGTAAGGTGCAGTAAACAAGAACAGCACACTGAATGAACAGCTATCACACCATGAGCTTCTGACACACAGAACTGGAGGAAGGAAAAACGAAAAATCAGAAGGAAATAAAAGGCAAAAAAAAACACAAAACACCCTGGAAGAACAGGGATGCAGTAAGAGCTGTTCCAAAGTTCTGCATGTCAATGGTGTTTACTTCTCTCACTGTGCAAAGACGGCTGAACACTGCAGTATCTTTCTTACCATCACAGAGGATTCATGTCAACAGAATAGCTGGCTTTGCCTGTACTTTCACAGTAACTGTTACAACCCGTGTGTGAGTAAATCCCATGTCTGCAGGCTAACGCCAAGAGTTCTGTCCTCTGCCAACAACTGAAATCTGAAACATCTGTACATGTTATTAAAACAAATTGCAACATCAAGAATTACAATTATTAGAAAAAAAGCACTACAGATGTATCTAACTTTGATTGTATTATTCATTTCCAGTAAAAGATGGGCGATTAGCAACTAAAATCATACCACATGCAATATCACCTGTAACTGTTTAACACGGTGGAAAGAGCAGCCATGACAGCAGAGCAGCAAGGTCCCAGGCTGCAGCGAGTGAGGATTCACTTACATGCAACAGCTGTGGACACAGAAATTGAGAGAAGAAGCTGCTTGCCTTCAGAAGGCCTCAGAAGGTATGCAGGGATCTCCAGTGAGGTTCCCTCACCTCCACTGCCTGCCTTCCAGTGAGGGCTGGGAAGGGGTGGATCCTGGCTCCAGCCCTTCTGGCCACTCAGGTACAGTACATTGCACTGCATGCACCCGAGCTCCCCTGGGCTGGCCCTGCCTTCCTACCAGGTGCTCCATCACTGCTTCAAGCTCTGCTACACCTGCAAACTAAAAAAGTCATAAATTCAGCTGAAACACAAAGCTCAGTACCCAGACACAAGGTATGTCCCTAGAACATATGGTGGGTGCTTTAGAATTATACCTGTTAGCTGCTCTGCTTCATCTAAAGTCAGGGCTAGCTATATCTGACTACTCTCAGCAATGCCCTAGAATATGTATTTTTTGCACTAACGCCAAAATCTCAACAAGCATCACACAGACATTAACAGCAACTTCACTGGCCTACCTACAAGCAATTGGAGTGGTACATTATATTAAGTACGTTTAAGTCATAGCATGGACAGCAACTGGCAAAGCAAAAACTGCAATGCAAGATCCAAATGTTTCACCCAAGCATCATTCAGGATAGACAAGACCACCATAACAAAAGGTGGGATCACCCATCTAGGCCTGGAGACTGCTCCTTCCAGGCTGCCTGGGTTCCAGCAGGGGATGGGAGGAATAGCACCGTGTAGGATGTCTCTAATGGAAGCTATTCGTGGGTATGCCCAAAGGAAAATTAGGCCTTTTGGTGCCTAGTCTTTAAAAGTAAAGAAGCACACTTACTGATATATTTCAGTGCATTATTTATTACTTGGAAGCCTATTAAGAAAATTCATTCATAAAGAAAAAGATATTTGTAATTCAAATGAGTCCTGTGAATGCCACATAGAAAGGCATATGCAGGATGGTTGACAGGTTACAGATCAAAATTACCAGCAAATTAACTCCTGTTAATCATCAGACATGTCCTTTCTAAGAACAAACAACCAAGTTTCATTTCTGTGCTGTCAAAACCCCCATCTTCCCTGGGAAAAACATGATAAAATGATTAAAGAATTGCTTGTGTTAGAAACTCAAATGGCTCAAATTAGAAAATACTCAGAAAAGCATTAAGGTGCAATGCAGCACTAAACTCCATCGGCTCCGCTCCTGCCAGCCATCCTCCTGCCCTCCTGCTGCCTCCCAGGACGATGCCCATCAGCACATGCAGAGCACTTTGCCCCACGCTCTTCCCCCCGCGCTGAACTCCTCCATACCTGGATGTAAGACCAAGGACACAGTCCAACCCACCACCCCGGGCACTGCCAAGAGAAGATGCTCCGGGATCTCCACAACTCCAACCAGAAGCCTCAGATCCTGTCCCGGGACTGAGAAGGTAATTTTGACCTTCAGAGCTCAGACACAGAACAAATATTTGCGGTGATTGCTGAGTTGTGCTCCGTGGTAAACACCACCACAACAAAACCTGCTACCTGCCATTTCTCACGACATGAAAGCACGTCACGGTTCTCAGAGAGGAACGCACACACAGGATGGCTGTCTGCCTTGGGAGCTAAGGGGAGAAGTGCTTTCCTCCTCTTTTACAGCACCTCAGTGCAGCAGCAGCTTAAGAGCCATCCGGATAATCTCTGCCACGATCCCCACAGCTCTGTGAGGAGATTGTGCTGTCATCCTGCAGAAACAGAGCAGACAGGATATAAAGGGTCCTGCAAGTGGATTAGGAAAACCCCTCCAGAACATTTTCAAAAATTTGCTATACTTTCCCTTCTCATCTTCATTTGTTAATAGCTATCTTTTTAAAAATAATTATATCAACATCTATGCCTCCTCTATGAAGTTATTTTCTTCAGGGCTAGCTATATCTGACCTTCTCTCAGTTGGAAGAAATGGCCTTGTTAAGTTGCAGAACAGAACAAAAGGACAGAAAAACAGAGGCCAGAAAAAATGGCATGCAGGATGCATGCATGCAGTTCAGGTTAAAATGGAAGCCCTGAGCAAAGGTCTGCCTTTATGCAGCGCTATCTTTAGCTGTCCTGTAGTCCTCTACAAGAGCACACAGTGCACAACGACTTCGTTCTTATTTAGAAGAAGAATGTTCCAAGATCGCCGGGATTCACAAACATCATTCCACGGGAATGAAAATGTGAATCTCAGAGCGGGGCTCAACACGAAGCCAGATTTGCAGTCACTGTTCAACATGCTTTTAAGCTTTCTTTCTTTCATTTGCAAGAAGGGGACAGGCAGGGAGGAAGGACAACGATGAGCTGTCAGAACCTGGAGTTACCCAGAGGAACAATCCATTTCCGCAGAACAAAAAGTGACCTGAAATAAACAACAAACTACTCAGGATGTACTCTTACATCCTGTACTGCTGCTGATCCTAGCAACCAAACACATGACCCCCAGTGTGCGAACAGGACGACCTTGTCTAGATTTTTACCTCTTCCAAAGTTGCACTTTTATTTCCACTTAGTGGAGCCTGAAGATTGCCAGGTTCTCTTCCCCTGCAAAGGTTTGTTTGGTTTCTGCACATAAAACCACTGTGAAACCGTAGAGCCTGGCTGCTCAGCTTTGCAAATGAAACGCTCCCTTTTTGTGAAATGGAAAAACAGGCCCCGTTGCCCCTTACAGCAGGAATATGCATGCAGCCATTTTATTTACTGTATTTTATCAGCTGCCCTCAGAAATGGGTGCTTCAAGTTGTGACAGTTTGCCACACAGACTGAAGGGAAAATTTCAGAGCTGAGCACTGAAAATTGGTCTTTGAGAGATAATTAATACAAGGACGCCCCAGAACGCAGAGCCCTAATTACAGCCCACTGTAAGAGCTCCGAGGTAAGGACTGTTTCAGACTTCTCTGTGAACAACATTTACAATTTCACCGCTGCTGGCTGCCACTGCAGTAACAAACAAGTTTAGGATGGGCAAAAGGTGATTTACTTAACAATTAGACACCTGCTGTTGTAACGGGTCACAGGTCGATACCTCTGTAACGCGGACAACTTTAAGAGAGCCATGAACTCCCACGTAGGTATCAGTCAGTACCACTGGCAGAAGTTCAGTGGGAGGCATTTCTCACCATGAAGAGGCACTGCTGCCTCTGCCTCCGATGCCCTGCCATGCATGTGTGTGTCTGTGCAGACACACGAGCAGCAGCACACATTGTGTGTCGGTGAGAAAACACCTCCAGCGCTTTACTTTCAGCAGCCTTTCATGGACCCAGCGTGGCGTTTCCGAAAAGCATGAAACGATTAAAATGCAAACACACATTAAAATACAAACTTACAGTTTGCTTTTTCTAATGTGCACGCTCACACAACTGTCCCTCCTTTCTGTCTCATGCCATCAATACTGCTTCTGTTAGACCTGACCACTACTGGAAATGTTAATTCACAGAACTCTGTGGCTCATGATTTTCAAAGCTCAGTGCAACATTTGCGGAACAAAGTAGGTTTTTCTCTCTTTTTGGTGGGTACAAGTGTGGGGACCACAGGAACAGTTAAATTCATGGCATGGTTGGTCTACCACACAGTCGGGGGAATTCTTTAAATAGAGCCTGTCACTCTCTTTGCCCATCAATGGGATTTCCTTCTCAAACTGCTGATTCGTTCAGGTACACAACAGAGGAAATTTCAGTTAACCTTTGTTTCACCCCAGGGAGAAATCTGTCTGTAAAAGTATAAAATGAATAGATTAAAAAAAAAAGAAAAAGAAAAAGAGAAGAAAAAAAAAAGAAAAGCTGCAGGGTTATTCTTCCTAGTGTTCACAGCAGTCAACGTTAAACAGAGAAAAGGAGGCAAACGTGAACATTTCATTCCCACCAGAGAACAAGGTACAATACATCAGTTAGAAATTCCAACGTCTATACTGTGATACCGAATTTAGAAGAGGAAAAACTGAACACAAATCTGTTGTTCCCACAGGACACATCAAGAATTCGTTTTCTGACTATTTCCTATATGCTTGAAAAGGACTAGCAACTTACTTTGGAGGCAAAGTCTTGTTAGTTGTTTGATTAAGCTGTCTTAAATACCTTTTACATTCTAACAACCCTTGGTCACGAGAAAAGTAATGAAGGCTAACTCAGGATTACATATGGAAAAAATGCAAAAACACTTAAAATTAGAAATACAGCCAAAAAATAAAGGGAAGTTTGGGCAAGATTACTGACAAAAATGGCGCTGTGTGGATCTAAACTGCACATGAAAAGGCCCGTTTGAGATACAGCTGCAATTCCAAATCTGGAACAATCACTTTCGTTCTCGGTGCTGCTCATCTGACAACAGCCTTCAGTATCAAACTGAACGCCACTGCAAACCTCTTCCCAGCTACCTTGTGACCATTTTCAGGCAGAACTTGGGCGCTACGACCATGGGGCACAGCAGACCAGAAAGCCTTGTCTCCATGGAGCTGATTCCTGATGATCAATAGGATGCCAGAACTGGTTCTTTACTACATCACTAGGACAGTTTTACCTTCTGGATTGTTATCGTGCAGCCAGCTAAATGGTGATACAGAGCTCTTCCAGGGAAGCAGCTGCAAGCAAAGCTGGATGCTGTATGAGCATGCTAAATCTTAATCATTTAATCGGCACTTGAAGAGTGGTACTTATCGCAGTTATCTGCATTAAGAGTCCCAAAGCCTAACCAGTGCCTCCCACTGTTCTGATGAATTTACAGACTCCTCCATACAGAAGGCTAAGATGGTACTTAGTGCATAAGACTGGAGACTTAAGAGAACTTTAGTTCACTTTTCCAGTACTGTTTTAATGGAAAATCCACAGCTGAGATTTGCGAATCTATTTTGGCATCGTATCACACCTTCATTGCATCAATACAAAATAGAGGAGATGCAAATGCAAAAGGTGGAACAAATTCCATGAAGTGTCCTGGAATGAGGTCTCTATTTTGGCAAAGCTACTGCGCCTGAAAAAAATACCATGAGATGAGATGTGGTTGCAACATTATGCTCCTCGCCAAAATGGAGGGCATACAGAAGCTCCCTGGAAATGACTGCTTCCTACTTCAGCTGGAGCACAAACCTAAGGAGAACTGTAAACACCAACTGCCTTTCAGCAAAACAGCACAGTTCTTTTTATGCTGCTGTTCAGAAGAAGCATGGAGCTAAACTCCTGAGTTTGAAGAATAATCATGTGGAGGATTATCTGGGACACAGATAGCTTAATCTGGGCTCCTGTCTCTATTTTTGCTCTGAAATCTAAAACGCATTTAACAGAGTTTAAAAGACAAGCGTATTTCATCACAGGGTTACTATTAGTCTTTCAGTATGGGCTAGGATTTAGGTTCAACTTTCATTAACAGTAGTATTTAATTAATATTGTGCATTAGGTGAAATCATTCTGGTTCTAACAATTCCTGCCTGAACTGAAGGTCAGCTGAGTCTCCCACGTACAGAGATGGATGATGGAACACAAAAAAAGACCAAAGTGTGTCCAGGACGATGCAGAGCTGGTGTGGCCAGACTGGAACGGCTCCTAAGGGGACAGTGCTTTCACATTCTCTCCTCAGGAACATTACAATGAACTCTGTAGCCCTTGTGCTTTGATTCTGGTTTGGCCCTTCTGCTGTTTGTAAGAGAAGCAATTTGTAGACTGTTAACAAAACAGAACTTAGACCGTGCCCACAGTTTCTAACGGTGTTTTCACAGACACAGAGGAGGAAAAGCCTCAGCACTTCCTAAGATGCAAGTGGAGGTGTGAACCCCTGGGTGCTGAACTGTCACATCCCCAAAACACTTCACGAGTTTTTAAAGGCAGTGTAGATCTCAACAATGATCATTAGCAGCCCAGCAGTGGAAGCAGAACTGAACATGGAGATGTTTGGGCTGCCTTCACTCCCAAGTGAAACAAATACTGAAGAATTCAATCAAAATCATGCTGAACATTACATTTATTCTGAGAGCATAAATGCAGTTGAGCTAAAGCTAATATGGAGACCTGGAACAGATGGCATCTACTCAGACATCCCTAGTTGTGTTTTGGTCTTCTAAGGACCGTAACAAAGAAGGAATAAAAAACACATGCAGAAGATTCTGAAGAATATTCACCCTGAAAACAACACTTCTGCATTTCAGTAGAAGAAATTAATTTCAGTTAATGGATTTTCCATAAACTAAAAGATCCATCAGAGAAAACCACCCCATCTCCCTGTGGGAGGCACGCACTGCACCTCAGCACTGCCGTGCCCACACTGCATCGTCCCCCAGCTCATGCTTGACAGCACAACCAAGACAGGAGAGGTGACCTAATAACAATCCAGGCCTCCCATCGCGAACCACAAATCACAGATGCTGCTGACAAGGTGTAAAGCATGACGTCATTTAGTGACAAGAAAACTCAAGGCTTAATGCCCTGCTCCGATGCTGCTTTTCTGACCTTAATATGATCCGGGCAGATTTAGTTTAGCCCGCATCCAAAAGCACTCACCACAAAGGCTCAAATGTCATCTCAGCACCTTCCCCATGCTTTGTAAGTGCACATCAAAATTACGTACACCTCTGTGTCTGGAGGTGCTCAAGAAACGTGCAGATGTTGTACTGAGGGCTGTGGGGTAGTGGGCAAAATCAGTGGTAGGTGATCCTGGAAATCTTTTCCACCCTTGGTGATTCTGTGATTCTTCTGAGAGTCACCAGCACGGGGGTTTGTAGTTGGTCCTGTTGAAGATGCACACCACTCTCAAACAGCTGGAGGATCACTGAATGCTTCAGGCTTAGCAGTGCCAAACAGCATTAGCATGCTGAGGATGCAGTTTCGGCATTCATACTTCCTATGAATTATGTTATGCTTTGAAATGCAACGAAGAACTCATTATTTTGGTATACTTTGCTTTGTATGAAGTAAAAGCATCCTCTACTTGGAACAGAAAATAACTATGATGAACTTCATTCTTTTGCTTGCAAAAGGGAAGCGTGGAGCTCCCCAGAAATCTTTCATACTGGAAAAACAGTATGCTAGGAAATACAACTACAGGGCAACGGAAAATGAGCTGACCTTGCTAAATAATTCTTACTGGCTAGTGGGATGGTTTGATCCGTGCTTGAGGACCAAAGCAGAAAATACGCCACTCTTTCCTTCTCTTCCCTCCCCCCGCAAAAAAAAGGAGAGGGAAAGTGGGGAAGAGGAAATGTAACCTCTGCTTACAAATAGCAAACAGCAGTTTTCACCAAGATTATATCATTTCTGCTTACCTAAACATTTCCCACAAGAAATAAAATTAAGACCCAAGATTTCACCTCCTTTTCCTGTGAACACTGGAACAGTGGTCTCCAAAGTGGGGGGCACACACCCTGCCTGGAGGGTGCACCAGACACTGCATGCAGAACAGGAACAACACAGAACCAAGATATTTTGTACCTCCAATAAATTAAAAGGAGATGTATTTTTTTCTCAACTCTCTCGCCCTTTCTTACCTCCTTTTTTGTTTATGATTTATAGTGTAAATAATATACCCACACAGAAGTATATACATATTATATATGGACAACAAACAAATATACAGAAACCGGGGCTGTGGGCAGAATTTTTACTGACAGAGGGTGCATGACCAAAACAGTTTGCAAATCTCTCACCACAGCCCGGCTCTCCCTGCTAGGTCTTTGCCCAACAGTAAAACAGAATGAAGTCAATTTTCCCTCGTGAAGCCTGCAATGAATCGAGAAATGCAGCTCCTCACATAATGTTATTTCCAGATCCTCCCACGGTATGTTTAAAGGACCAGGTATATCTTCCCTTTGATCAAAAAAAAAGCTTATGTCCTTTGCCTGCAGAGGAGAACACGGAGTAACTGCAGCTGTCACTTACACAGTTGTGTCAAACGTGTCTTGTGCAATATCTAAAAGGCACTTATTTATGCTTTCAGATTGCTTCTACAGTCTTGGTTTCGTTTCTGTTTTGCTTTTTTTAAATTTTTCCCCTCCTCACAGATACCATAGCAATAGGAAAATCCTCCAAATTTCTACCAAACCCAGTATGGACTTCAATTACATTAGTGAAAGGGACGACTTTCTTCCAGACCTATGACACACGAGGCCCTGTAACAAGGAGAGCCTTTCAAGCAATTAAGGTCCTCGATAATCTCTTCCCAGAGTTCCATCATAAAGAGGACAAGGAAAGACAGTCCCAACACTCCCAAACACTGCTGCAGAATGTTCCTTTCTGGCCACCTGTCCTTTTTGCACCCAACATCACCAGGGCTTCATGGCATTGCTGGAACTGACCAGTGTGGCTCGCAGTCCAGACGTTTCTCCCTGCGATTCGTTTTTTCCCATGCACTCAGCTGTTCAGGACAGTTGCCGTGAATTTTCCAGTCGTGAAGGTGAAGTGTTGTGCTGTGCTCGCCTGGGATTATTGGAGTGTGAAAGGTGGAGGCAGGTCTTATTTTTAGGTTTTTTTTAATACCAAGGACTGGTTAAAGCATTTTACTGGGAATTACTCCAAAACGCTGACACCAAAAATGATATAATCTGATTCTGAACTCCTGCATCTCTGGTAACACCGCGGACGTGCAACAGAAGTCAGAGGAAAAGTAAGCCCTGTTTCTAATGAACTGCAACGAGACAACAGCAATGCAGACGCTCTGAATGCACTACTAACCAAGTTTCAACAACCAACAACCATTAAACTAGAACCACAGTGCTTTTTGTTGTACTCCGTGCTCTGATTTATACTTAGAAAGAAGTGATATATAAACATAATCTGTGTTGGATGTAATTACTGCCCTTATCACTGTGCTGCAAACAATTGCCATTAAAATTCGAAAGTCCTGTTCTCAAAAAAAAAAAATTAATTTTTTTCCAACTTTTGGATGAATAAGTAATGAGTAAACATCAGATCAAGACAGAAGTGCCTGACTCACGTTACACCAGGTGGATACTGCTCAAGTTCTTCCACGACCCATGGCTGCGCTCAGGAGTTCACAGCTGCGCTGCAACAAACAGAACTCACAAATCTCTTTGGTTGTAACTTGCTTTTTCTGCATTTTTATTCTGAGAGTTCAGTAACCCCTCAATGAAAATGAATGGAACGTAACTACTGAATAGTGGTGTGAAATTATTTTTAAGTTAGCTTTTTAGGAGACAGTTAACAGCAATTCTTCCTGGTGCTGTCAGGGCTGGGAGGAGGGCTGCACGCAGACTGCTCTCACCTGAACTCAGAGTGCTTCCAACTCTCAACAGCTCTGTTCGAAAAAATCTGTGCAGTTCATGCTTACAGACCTCTCAAAAAACTCTTTGTATCCTCTTTCTTAAAGCAAACTTCTTATGTTTCAGTGTTCATTTTTTAATGAATAACATGCTTTAAGATAAGCGTCTGCTTCAATCAGCTCGATAATTTCACGCCTGGGACTGAAATATCTGTATTAATCCCTGCATGCTGACTTTTTCTCTTTTTTTTCTCTTAAGTTTGGATTTAAGTCAATCTTTTCTGATAAAGGCTAATCAGTTTAGTCCACATACATCAAGTGAAAGTCCCTTACAGTGCTCACCACACAGAGTTATGATTCTACTGTGCAACGTTACTGCATATACTTTCTGTACTGCAAGCCAGGGCAATAATTTCTGAAATCTTTGATTTAGGTTTTCCCCTTTTCTCTGCACAATAAAAAGGGTATCCGAATCAGTGACGAAAGGCTGCTTGTGAAACAGATCCTGCTTCAACCTAGCAACACACAAAAAACTAGCCCCATCACTGGGGAAAATTATCAATGCCTCATTTAAAATGTGCAACCAACCAAATTTCCTGAGCAGCGTAGTAACTCGTTGCTCCTTTAAAAACAAATAATACAGACACTCTCTCAAACTCCCACTGTCTTTCATTAGGTTCTAAGTATAGAGGAAAGAGACAAGAAAAGCAACAAAACGTCACGTCTGAGACCGAAGCCCTCAGCAGTACAGACTCTGAACTGGGAAATGGAGTCACCACAGATCTCATGAAAATGAATTCAATTTCTAGTACAGTCTTGAAGAGCTGAGAGCCAGAAACATGAGACAAACCTTGCAAGAGATATTTGTGATTGAAGATGGCAGCATTTAGCGGGTAACTTCAAACAGACCAGGTAGACATCAGAAGGCAAAAGAGAAGACAATTCATCTCTACCCTCTCGTCTTCAACGAGTCATCAAGCGTGCTGAGCCGACACTGCAGGCCAGCACTGCATGAAGGCAGTATTAACGTTCGTAGATTTCCAAAGAGAAGAGCTGCAGTCCTGTCTTATTTGTCATGTCTTCATAATGAAATGATAGCCACATCTGAGAGGCTTTATTTGCTGTGGTTTTATGAGACTGCCAAATACTCGCAATATAAAACTCGTTTTTTTTTTTTTAGCAACACTGATGGTTTTGGTAGCGAATCAAAGTCAAGACATCTTCACCTGAACCTCAAAAGTTATAGGTGTAGAAGGGATTTGGGCTGGAGTAAAAGCCCACTCCAGGGACTGCTGTCAGCAGAGACAATATTGGTGAGGAACAGCACTTCATTACATTAGTAACAGAGCTGCACTGGCAAAAGTGCATCACCGAGTGCAATGGGCTCATCTACACAACAGCGTGTGACCTCACACTCAAGTGGTTTTACACACGCGCCTTGTTCTGCTGGCCAGCAATTACCCGAAGGTTTGGCTCTGATGCTGAGTACAGTTCATAAAAATGCACCGATTACAAACCAGGCTCACAATACTCTGCCCATAAATGTCTTCCAAAATGAAGGTGCGATAAAAGACAGCAAAACACTAACACGTGTGGCAGTTCAGATGTGCGCTGCAAATAGCCTCCGACCATTGTGTTGGAAATCCGCGAGCAATAAAGAAATTCCTGGGCGCCAGCCATCGTCCCCTCTTCTAATGCGCACTGGTGATTCAGAAGAATTGGTGTGACTGAATTCAGAAATATGTTTTGCATAAAAAAATTCTACCGTGTGAGGTTGAAAGTCATATACAAATTGCCAAGAAAATGTCCAGATAGTAAATACGAAATTCCCTGCGTGCACATTTGCCTCAGTTTAGCCTGTGTTCATATTAGCTCAATAGCTCAGAGATGAAGGAGGTAAAAATGTAACTTTTAAAACATTTTTTTTTCAAAGAGAAGTGCAGAGGGAAGTACAAGAGAGTAACAAGCTGGAACTCGTGGTCCACTAAAACTCTTGAAATGATTTTAGAAAATGAAAACACAGTACAAAACTAGAAACGCAGACACTGAAGAGAAATGCATCTAAGCAAACCAGTTATTTAAACAAAACTTTATACCGTTCACCAGCATTATCACAGTGAGTGAAACGAGGGGAGCCATCCACTTACTGTTAATCTCAGAAGGGAATGCACAACTCACTTGCACATCATTTCCCTCTCTTGGAAATATAAAGAATGATAAATTAACTGCTTGCTTGAAAAGAACATATCTAAGGAGTTGTAGAAACACTCGTTTCCTTTTTTGCTATTGTGTCTGATGACATGTTCTCTGAATTACATACCTGCCTCCAGCCTTCATTATTTTTGTTTCATTATAATGAAGATTACACTTTGACTTCCAAGGTTCATCACCGTTAAAAAATCCTACATAACCCTTTCTTTTCATTGCAATCTGAGTACCGTAATAAAGATTCTCTCACATCCTTTCTTTTTACACATATTTCCTCCCCCTTCATCACTGCTTTGCAGTGGAGGAAACAAAACAAAATAAAACAGAACAAAACAAAACAAAACCCCAACCCCTCCTAGAAAAAAAATACACACGCACACAAAATAAGAAAAAGGTATTTTTCTATTGACATGGAATAGACAACTGGAGGGCACTTAAAACCCAGAGGAGGTTTCAGCGCCGTTATGGATTTCAAGGGGAACACGGTTGGTTTGGGGTGCGTTGGCCATCTGCAGCAGGAGAGGAGCAAAAGCAAGGACAAAAAGAGAATATAAATGGCTTGATCGTACACAACATTTCCGCTGTTGAAAACCTACCAGAGGGCTACAACATCCACAACGGCCAATTTTTTAGTCCAGTCTCCATTTGCTTTATGAGGCACCCATGGCATTCCACAGAACCGCGGCCGGTTGGTTGTGTAAACACAACCAGCGTGATTGACGACGATAAGCGGAAGTCTTACGGCCCTTCCACGGTAAATTGCAGAGGACTACGTGATAATAATGGCTGTGAGAAAACATAAATAATAAAACAAAGGCAGGCCGCGGTCTCCCACTTCCGCCCCTTTCATTTCTCGGGCGGAACAAATAAGCTGCAGGGCCGGCTCGGCACCAGGCTGAAGATCCCCCGGATGGGAAGGCACCGGTGGGTGGCCCAGCTGCCTCCCAGCCGAAGCCCTCGGCAGGGCGCCGTGCCCCGCAGCCGCCGGGCCAGCCGACCAGCCGGATCCCGACGGGCTCCGGATGACCGCGCGGCACAGCGGGCCCGGGACGGCCTTCGCCCCTGGGACGCGCCGAGCTGCGGACCGGGCCCGAAGCTGGGGGCCGGGCGTTCCGGGACCGGCCCTGCGCAGCCCGGCGCTCCCCGGCACCGCGCGCGGATCCGCGCTGCTCACCTCGTCCCGCGCGCGGGCTCCTGGCGGGCACCGCGCTCCCGCTGAAGGTTTGCACACGCACTGACACTGGGAAGCGGGCTCTCACGCAAGACTTATGGTACAGTTGGCATTTCGAACATCTACGGCTCCGACAAAAAAAAAGCAGCGGGGTTCCACTTTAACAAAACGGCGTTCAGCTGTTTTGTCAGGAGCAGTTTTACCTGCTGCAGTGTGCTGTTTGTTTTGACAAAAGAAGGTACTACAGTAATCCCCCGGGTTATTTTGGGCACAGTTTCCAAAGCTTTTGCACATGACTGCAGGCTTTATCCGTGTCAAATAATAGAACCTCCTTTTTTTTTTTTTTTTTCTTTCTCTTCTTGAATTCGGCCGTTCTTGCACTCAGACAAATTTTAAAAAATTAAGTTTCTGTAAAACACAGTGTTATCTTAATAAGTTCAAATATTATTAGACTATTCCCCAGGGGAAGAAAAGCAATATGTTCTAAATCGAGTAGTTGTACGTTTTGCAGAAGGTGGCTATTTTGAAATTAAGAAATGCAAATGATTCTACAGTTTGCGTGCCTCAAAGTAAAAAACAACGATATTAATGTTGTAAATGGAAGCAGAAGATATTACCGCTTACGCACGAGCGTCGGGATGCTAAGGAACCCATAGCAATCCTCAGTCTAAGGTTTTCAATGGCACAGACTAGTGATCACAGGATGCTGGTGATACTCTCCAGTTACCCTTGGCAACCCTTCTCAACTGTAACGATGCTGCCCTACAATAGCTTTCACTGGGCAGCTTTCTCTTCACTTAGCTGAATGCTTTGGGACCATCTGCGTCGGAAAGCATAAAAGGCCAGCCTGCCTGTGGGCCCGTCACTCTGAACACCACCTCTCTGACCCCGATTAAATACAACTTTCAATCCCTTTTGTCCTCCCTGTTGACTTCTCCTATTAAGGGAGCCCTTCGACAAAGAAAGCGGAAGAGTGGACTAAGTGCCCCCAAGAAAGGTGATGTCTGATACTGCTCAACACAAGGATTAGCAAGCCAATACATAACAAAAGCAAGTCTGGGGGAGGGGTAAAGTGGAAAAGAAAAAAATAGTTTTAGCCAGGTCTTTGACTAATTCAGTAGGTACACAGTTCAACAAATAGCTATACAACAGGCCTGCTCTGAAAGAAACAACCACTGAGGAACAATAATTTGAGGAGATACCTTTCGGCATCGTGACACAAGGCCGTGACATTGACAAGAATGGTAGATATATCATTTGCTCCTTAAGGTTTATTGAACTGAATTTTGTGGATGGGGACGTGGGGGGGGCACAAGAATAATGCTGAACACGTTTTTTAAGGAAAGACTGCTTTCTGCAGGAGGTTTTCCTAAGGTATCTTTACTTCAGTCACTGAAGCTTACTTTAAAGGCAACGGCACTGAACTACAAATGTCAAAAACGATGTTTGCTAGAGAAAACCTTAATTGCTTACCAGAAAGAGGTGATCGTTTCCACAGCTATAGTAAGAAGCTATCAGCCTTTCTAATGTATATCGCATCTTTGCGAAAAAGAATAAGCAGTTGTAATCGGATCCCTTGCTGAACCTTTGGCTCCGAAGACCTGCAGTAGCAAGAGGGTATCCTAAGGAAACAACGACTGTAGGCACAGCTCCTGCTGTCAGCGCCTGGGGGTCCTCCCAGCGACCGCCAACCACATTCACCCAAGCTGCCTGGCAGTGATTATCACCTGATTCTCCTGAAAGAAAAGTCAGAAAACGCCACAGAACTTAAGGTATCACCACTGAGGAGCCCAAAGCCAAACAGAAGGGACTTCTGCAGTGAAGCAGCATAAGGGATGACTACAGATTTTATTTCCACCTAGACCAATACAGAGAAAGTAGCAGTGATTACAAGAGAGAAAAACGACAACTTCCCTCATAGCAGATTGGAATGCACAGCCTAGCTGTGTTTGCACGAAGCAGCACGGTGTAAGCCCTGCTCTTTTCAGATCCCTTGGTGGGACAAATCATTACAAAGAGAAAATAGAATTGGGGATTAAAAAAAAAAAAAAAAGATTTGGACAGATCATCAAAGCTGCATTCGCTTGCCAGCCATCAAGAAAGTTACATTTGCTATTTTCATCAACATGAACTACTGAGAAATTTAGTTTCCCCATATAAAGTGCTTTAAATATTCTTACAGGAGTTTGCTCCACACAGGCATCAGCACTGCTGGCTCTATCTGATCCTTCTCACGTAATCTGCTTCTCCCAACTCCAGCACTGCTGTCACACCTTATTTAACAAATGACTGTTCTCCAGGCTGCACTATGCCCAAAACATTCCTGTGCTGTGTCTTTAACACAGTCTACCCGATCACATTTTGGTACACATGCTACCTTTAAAGCAAAAGACAGAATTACAAAGAGAGCCCCGCAGGTTGAGCTGGTCCAGGCACACAGCACAGTGTGGCTGCCACCAAAGGAGGTTTCTTCCAGCTCTGGCTAAGATCAGCATTCAAGCTTACTGCAACTGAAATCGCACTGGGAAGAAGCTACGCAGCAAAGAATTTACATCAGCTCACTTCTCCTGGGGTGGTAACAGTAGAAGTGGTGTCACATCAGCCGTAACAGCTGCCGAAATCAACAGTCAAAAATGGTGCGTTTCCACCACAGTCACACATGGGTGGCAAGCAGAGCAACGGCGGCGTGGAGCTTTCCATGCAGTCCCTCTCAAAGCACTGCTACAGAAAGCTCTGCTGCAGCGTGGAGCTGGCACGAGGTGACAGAACAAAGCACACCCTAAGAGTTGTAGGCAGAAAGCAAAAATGATCCACTCAGAATATGCTGACTGTACAGCTGTAATACGGAACCTCCCTTGCACATAAATCAGTTAATAATCTGTGTGGTGGGGCCAGGATTTTACCAACCATCACTGCACACCAGCAGGATCAGCACTGCACCATTCCCCAGTAAAACTCCTTGACTCCAAAACAGGCTCCCAGCCACACCAACCCTCCTAACTGTAAGTTATGCTGTACCAAATTCTGGCCTCTGAGTACGCGGTGCAACGCGAGGCACAGCTGCCACGTCTTGAATCTTAACTAGGTGAGGCACAAAGAACAAATAACTGCACTATTAACCAGCAGGTAAAGTTTACCACCCCAGGCACTGTTTCCATACACCACTTTATCCAGTGTTTTTCTATGGGTTCTAGCAGCAGCTCGGGCAGAGTTTTTGCAGAAATCGGGTTTTCACCGACAGCTTGATTAACATTAACCACATTCCTTTAAAATTTTCTTTTGAAATTTAACACTTTATTTGGCATAGTCAATTTAGACTACAGATATATTTCCTTCTTCCTCTTTTTGTCTTTTTTGAAAGGTTAAAAAAATCCATCAGTGAAGTCCCCAAATGGGCACCACTGAAAATCAGTATTTCTCTATGCACTCAAGAAAGTAATAGATGGGAAGCTGTTTCTAATAGTTTTACCTTCTGTGTTATCTGGAGAAAAACAGATTCATACATACAAAGTGGACTGTTTCACAAGATAGTGCTGCAAAAAATGAAAGACTGTTCCAAAGTAAAAAGTGATTATTTCAGACGAAATGAGAAGCTCCAATGTCAACCCTACTGCCTGAGTCAGCAAAAAATCAAAGCTTTGCATAGAATAGGAAATTGGAGATTTTCCGTAAATTTACATTTCTTTTTGCTGAGCACATTTTTACTCGGACGTGAAAGAACTTCTTAGAGACATTACTAGTTTCAGACATTGCTTTTTGCCACAGGGCTGTAAAACGCGGCTGGTTGGGGCCAGAATTCCATTAGTACGATCGGAAGAATTCATACATTAATGCCAGACATGAGCCACGGCGGCCGTGGAAGTCAGCTATTTTTCAGACCCGTGCCTGTGGGTAACACCACGCAAATGGCCTTACTTATTCACTGACTTTTAGATCTCCTTGGCCGCATTAGGAAGCGTCCAGTAAAATCTCGAACTTAGAAACACAAATGGTAGCCCCTGGAGCTGGATGGCGCACGGAGCTGCAGGCAAAATGCAGACGTACGTGTCTGTCATCCTGCGCGCCGCTGCAATGAAGTCGGGGAAAACTTGGCCAAAAAAACACTGCGCTGTTTATCAGAACGAGCAATATCTATCATTCACCTTCCATATAAATAACGTCATGATTAGATAACTAAATACGTATCGTTTTGGTATTACCGCCTGTCCACAAGAAGTTCCTTCTCTAGACTACCCTCATGACTGTAAATCTCAGAAACCTTTGAAGAAATTGCAATTGAAGAAAGTAAGAACAAGTAAGTACAAGAGAGTAAAAATCCTGGTCCTGTGTAGGACCGGCCTGCTTTGCCTTGTCTGTTACGTGCAGAATCCTCCCCACACATCCTACTGAAGAGATGCAGCGCGCGCTCCCTCAGGCCAGCACAGCATCACGGTCACCTCCCAAACTTACAGAACATTTATTTCAGGGCAGCATAAGAAGCCACAGTTCTCCACGTAGTACGACGATAAAGCAACATGAAAGCGGATAATTCCGCAAGACAAACCAGACTCTGCATGTAGGGTGCTTTCAAAATACTTCAGAAAAACGAGACACCCGAGTCCTCAGGCCCTAACAGTTTGAAAATCAAAACTTTTCTCACAGCAGCTGCTTTTCCCGTGGCCATTCCTTATGTATCTCCCGAACTTCTGAAAGAAACACAGAAGCGCACGTGAAGTCACCATCTGAAGCACACCTAAAAACTCCGAGTTGATGCGGAAAAATCTGTTTTTGTGAAAATGTCTGTATTTCAGAGAGAAACCCAAACACTGCTCTCAGCCTGCACCCAGTGCTGTGCGCTGCTGCTGCCTCCGGCGCTGCTTACACCCCAGCACGGCACACAGCTGGGAGCACGGCCTGCCCTCACACTCTGTCTCCGCAGAAAGCCCTGCAGAAGAACCGGCCTGAGCTCTGGGATCAGATGGAGCCACTGAGGCCTGGCCGACTTCCAGGCGCCCAAAGGCGGTTTGGCCACCGCGTAAGTAAACAGCAAAAGGAATCCTGCAGGAAAGAAAATATGCTCACTTTACACCTTTTGGAATAGATCCTTGATTTCCAGAAAACAACGTTACACAACCTGCTGATTTATCCACGGTAACAAATATCCACAGTGGCACTCTAAACTAAAGGCACTGAGCTTGGTTTAGTCAAGACGTCTTTTAGTAAACACCTTTTTAGAGACAGCTTTTAAAAAAGCTGGGATAAGACCGGTTGGTGTTTGCCTCTTTGCTCTGGCAGGACACATTACTTGTGTGTGATAATCTCTCCTCATGGTTTTGTCTTTTTTGCCGATGACAAAGCAGGGTTTTTTGGCTACTGACAAGAGCGCCCAGCATCTGCAATGCAGACAGACATCTCAAAAAAAGGAAAGCTAGAGTCAGAGAGCAAAGTTGAGCAGAAATAGCTGGTCAGAACTACAAAAAATAGTGCAAAATACAGAGGAACTAGATTTGCTTTCTCTTCCTGTCACCTTCCCTCAAAAAAATGGATTTTATGAGCAAGTGACCTAACTTGAACTGAACTGTTAGCGTTCTTTGCTTAAACCCAAATGCAAACCACTCTGTTCCATCATACCAAATGCCAGAACCATATTAAGCACCACAAACATTTATCAGCTGCCACTAAGGTAATTTTTTCTTCATTTCACCAAGCAGTAACACGTATGACTGGGCCAAGAGAGAGGCAGCAGGCAGATCACTTCTGTCAGTCCTAAGGGGACAGGTTTGGAAAGAGGAAGGAAGAAGAAGGTGCTGAGGGCAGGGAGGAGGCGGGGAGCGCTGGGTGCCGGCGTTAAGGGCCTGCTGGCTCTGCCTCTGCCAAGGGCACGAGCCCTGGGGACGGCAACGGCTGAGGCCATCGGGCACCGACAGTGCAGAAATCAGCACAGCTTTTGTCTGAACAGCTGACAGAGAGGTGAAGTGAAACTAACCTAAAAGATGCCAGACTCGAGGCCAGCGGAAAGGGCAGCCCAGCCACAGCTCAGCCATGAAGGGCGAAAGGAGGCCTGGGGTGTGCAGCGGAGCCCACCTCAGGGCACTGTCAGCACAGAGCGTGGATCACAGGACCGAGCCAGTCGGTGCGCTGCAGGGAAGGCAGGCATCGGAGCTGCCATAACGGAAAGGGCTCACTGAAATGCAAGGTGTACCTACAGCACACAACTGCTCTGCCTGCCAAAGATGGCGGAGGATGTACAGGGACGGGACGTGAGGAAAGCACTACAGATTCGGGTGACTTTGGGCTGCAGCCAAGGAGGGCAAACATCAGAGGGAAACATTCAGCCCACTGCCCTCAGCATCCCATGGGGCAGTGTCAGCAGCGCCCAGACTGCAGGCTGCCAGCAAAAACTCACCAGCTCAGCAGGGAGAAAACAACAACAAATCCTCCTGTGGGAATGGAAATAGTAGTTAGAAACAAAGTTCTGACAGCCCACAATATTTCAACACAGTGAACAGGGTCTCCCTTTCCCCCTGGGTTCCATACGCTGTGAAAAGTCCGAGGAACCTCTAATCTGAGCTGGGCTGGCGGAGGACACCCACGTCACCTTCCTATTCAGTGGAAACCTTGACAGTCAGCAGCAGAGCTCATCTGACAGAACAGCATGAAAACTGCGTAGGAGTGGTGTAAGAAGGAATGCTGCTCGGAACACAGCACTTTTGTGGGGCACTGATGTGGTTATCAGTACATGAGCAAGAGCCCAGATTCTCAGGATTAGGTGACAACTTTATGTGAAAGCTATTTTCATGGATTATTTTTTTTTTAATTGCATTTTCACACTTCAAAAATTGAGTTGTTTGCAGAAGAACAGTGCGACAGGAATTTGTCTTCACTCACACTTGTAACTTGAGTGCAACAGAAGAAGTGCAACCAGTGCCCTAGCTATGAATAACAACAAACAGAGCAGAGTGACCCAGAGAGGCATGAGCACAGGCAGTACTCACAGCAGCACTCATCGTGTTCTTCTGCCTACACTTTCTGAACATAAGGCAGTACTGCCAGGACTCTCTCTGCAAGCAGTAATAGAATATCAGTTAGAAGAGCTGATTCCAGGAAATAGTTGGTACTGTTTGCTGCCATGTCCCCAAGGCGAATTTACCTCCAAGCTGTTTATTCCTATTCACTCTTCTAGCAGTGACATATGCTGCGAGGAAAAGACAGAAGCGTAAGATAATTCAGACATTTGAAACTTTTACCTCAACAATTTCTGAAACATATCCTTTCCATTCAGGTTTAAGAAATAAAAGGAGATACAGAATGAGGTTAAGTGCATCTTTTGTCGGTAACCTATCTTCTCCCCATGGTCTCATAAACAAGCTGCTTTCTTCAGAAATACAGCAGACCTTCAATTTAAATTTATGGAAAGGCTGAACCAGAGGAGCCCACACTCAAATAATTTTAATAACCTATTAAGTTGCGACTTCAGATTCATTTTATAACCATGTACCTCAGGGAACAGCACTATCAGGATAAAGATAGATATTTTTTTCTTTTAAAGATAAATAGCATCATTAATCTGCAACATTTCTTTTCTATTATCTTTCAAAATGAGGAGTTATTTTGTTCTGATCTTGAGGTAATTAGCCTTCATTCACTAGCCAGAAAATGTCTGTGTTCTGAAAATTAAAAATGTGTCATTAAGTGGAATTTACCATAATGTCATTTATCTTTATATAGTTCATCAGTGACAGCAATGGGCCTGGGAATCCATCAGCTTTTACCAAGGAAGCATTAAAACAAATTGAAAAACAGAATAATCCCAGGCACTCTTTAACACAGTCAAAGCCATTTGGGTAATTAAATAGTGGTATTTAAAGTTTTAATTTAGATTTTCCCCTCTGTTCATCAGCAGTCAAATGAGATGTTCATATTCATAACTGTTTGTAATAAAGGGTTTCATAAAGCAAACGGAATATCAATGCTGTTAAAATTAGAGAGAACACAGAGAAATCTATCAAGTGTAAACAGGGAAGTTCATTCCTACCGCAAACTATTTTCTAAGGTTACATCGGGAATAAACCCTTGCTGTACCTGGCTCACTTTCCATAACAAAACTGCATAATTTCTTTCATGTCTGTGCTCCTAGTAGTCAAAACTAACTTCATTTGCCTCTCGGTTCTGAACGTCTTGTTACACAAAAATGCCACCTTCAGGAAGCGTACAGCGTGCTTCCAGTTCCACTGTGTTTCGACCGCCTGCACATTCATCTCAAACATCTCCTATGCTCTGTGTTCACCTCTTGAGATGGCAGCCTTCCGTTTTGCTCTTGCTGCCATTGCAGTGCAGCAACGCGCCCAGGAAACCAGCAGGCATTATGAACAATGCCAGCGGTCGTTATTTGTGAACTCGGATCACTGACAAACAAACTGCACGACTGCGCTCGACTTCAGGACAATTTTCCAGCTGTACTGGAACAATATTATGGCAGTACTGTGAAAGTCTGCCAGCGTTTCTGCTCAACCTGGAGTGGCTCACACGAGCCATCTAGCACCGCAAGGCTGAGTCAGCACACCTGGACGTGCCACCACTCAGCAGGAAGATGACAGCTCTGATAGAAAGGGCAGCAGTACTGCGTGCAGAGAGTTAAAACACAGGTCAACGTCAGCTTCAGGACACTGCTTTAAATTTGTTAATTGTGGTTTGATCACTTAATTACAACTTAGATGGCAGCAGAACCAATCTGTAAGAGCTTACCAGTTCGGCTCAGTAAGAGCAGTGACGGTGCTCTTCTGCAACGCTCTGTAATGGTGTGCTGTCTTTTTTTGCCATAATTAAACCAGAGGGATAGAAAAAATAGCTCCTCGTTTAACAGTTTCAACTGAAGCAAGTTGGAGTAATGCAATTTTCAGCACACATACTTGCTCGCCATCACCCTACTGTCCATGGTATAGCTGGTTAAAATACAAAAAAAACCACATCTGCTCTGCTCTGGGTGCAGCTGGACTAAACTAGATCAAACCTGTCAATAGCAGCTTGGTTAATAATATCTGTCCTCATTCCCAATGGTAAAGAGAGTTGAAGTTTCAGCTTCTCTTGTGAATGAAGTCTAGCGATTCGTGCTTGCTCCTCTTTTAAAAAAGCAGGCAACTTCAAACATAGCACTTCATTTGCAATGTTACAGAGATTCTTAGCAGTGTGTTTTGGCAGAACCACCTGAGATGTTTGACTTTTCATCTGAGATGTTCACTTTTTTTGCCTGGAGCACTGGACAGAAGTCATTATACCAGGCAAGGAGAGACTCTCACTCAGCGCCACAAGAAACATTAGAAACCTGTCCACCTCTGGTATTTTTCACGACAAAACCCACAACACACTCCTACTAGGAAAACTGAAGAACTGGAGCATTTTTGCCATGACCTCCTGCGTATCAGCAAAGAAAGTGAGAAGTTACAGCGATGTCCTGACTGTGACTAGCAGCGGATAGAAAACTGCTGCAAGCATGTTCTTCAAGCAGACCTGTGTACCAGAGTTCTGAGCAACACATTACCATCAGCGTGGTGTTTGGAGAAGGCACTGTGTGCCCCAAACTGCTGGCTACCCATCGGCGTTACATAAATAACGAGACTTTCGGTAATGTGAACTCTATTCTTGTAACATTTAGCTTAACTTCCTGTGTCTTTGTGTTATTCAAGGAAGTGAAACTCATGCATAGCATGTTTATATTATTCCCCGTTATAGTAGACTTGCAGACAATGTCAGGTCTGGAGAGATAAGGGCTGCCTCTAGGACATGAATTCTCATGAGGATTAGACAGCCACCATCTGGGGCCTTCCGTTTATCTGCTGCAGCTGCATTCTAAATATCGGTGCTGGGTAAAAACGAGCGTCGGTCCTGAAGTGCTTAACAAGTCGCTGCAACTTGGTTTCAATTACAATTTGCTGCCTTCTGAAAAAAAGTGAAATTGGAAGAATAAATAACAGCACGACCTCCCTTCTCAAAAGCGAAGTGTCAGTGAATGTTGGTGGCAGCTCCCTGGCTAGGAGGAGCCGCCCTCAGTCACATGGAGTTATGGTGAACGGCCTTGGTACAAAGGCTTAATAAGAAAACGGGACGTGGTGGAAAGGATCACTGTTTCTGACGCGCTCTCCTACTGGCACTCGCAAGAAGCAATACTTCCAAATTTCTGAAGTAAGTAGAACGACCTGAACGAGGAGCTGCGGGTGAGGTAGTCTGAATATCTACAGTTTTCTGTGCAGGTGAAGAATCTGAAGCATTTGTCTGAGGCATTAAACGTCAAACACGTTAGAATCCCATCATGAATTTTTGTTCTAGGCATTATGAGGAAATGAGGGAATTGCTAAATCACTTGCACTTGTTCCAAATTGCAGCCTGCAGACAAATAAATGAAACAAACACAGAATGCCCTCTGCTGTGTTGGCCTAGCAGCAGAAACAATCCTTGCCCAGAGATTTTTGGCAGTTTCTTTAGATACTTTTTTCCTCCTCGCTTTGCTTATTTCCTGCTGCAGCTGCATCATTTTTTTGGTGATTCTCTTAAGACGACTAACAGGGAGCTACCTAAAAGCAGTCAACAAAGGTTCTTAAAATTATTCAATTATTTTTATAAGGAAATATTAATGATGACAAAACAAACGGCGGGAAAAAGGGGGAAAAAATGGTGTGATTTCCTGGCGTGTCTTTCCAAACAGATGCCTCACAATGAAGAAGTCTCAGTGATTTCTCAGACTTTTAAAGCAGGGTTCTGCAAAATCACTCTTTGGTTTTGTGTTAAGGTGCTCCTCACTGCACTGCAAATGTGTTTGCGACAGAATTTATTACCTTATTTGGTGCCCCCTCTCAAGTTCACTCCACTTCTATGCAGAAGTACGCAGCTTGTTTTCCAGCACCACCTCTCAAAACAAGGCGTAGGCCAAAGACATTTTGGTGGCGGTCAGAGAACGCGAAGAACCGCCTCCTCCTACCTACTTTTCACAGCAGGCATACAGCACTTAGCCTAGGTGTTACAGTCATTGGAGCTCTGAGGCTAATCCAACCTATGAGTAAAGAGCACATACCAGCTGGAGAAAACCTCAAGCTTTTGTGATTCCGAGACAACTTCAGAAGTTCCTCTCTTTGAACGTGAAGCCATTTTCCCGAAGCTCGCTAAAATGCTCTATGCGTTTTTGTACTGAGTACGAGGAAATTGAAAGGTGAAGTCACCAAAAGAAATCAGCCAAAGAAAAGGACATGCCAAAACAGTGGAAAAGAATTAAATGCACGGCCCAGCATTTGCAATAAAGCCTACAAGCAGCCCATGTGTTTCTGAAGTAGATGGCAAGCATTTCCAAATGAGACGCCCTGCGGGATGGCTCTAAGCAGCCTGCAGGCCTTCCCTGCAGCAGAGGTGCTGCTTTAGTGCCGGATACTCAGCACTACTCAGCCAGACCTGATGGTTAGGTATGTAAAAAACAGGCACTGCAAACTGGATTTCTAAATGCATGCCAAAACCTTTAAGCCAATCCGAGTAATAAGAAGCCTGATTTCAAGCATTTCTTTTTTAAAACAAGCTCCAAAACTTAGGCACTATAGACATACATCAGGAGTCCCAGGTGTGCCCTTTTCCCACCCAAAGCACGAGTTCCACTAGTTGTCCTGAAAATACGGCTAGACTGATTGACAAGCTTGTATTTTCACCATGAGTCACCACAGCTGCTTTGTTACTGAGCCCAGGATTCATTAGATTGCTGAGGCTAACTGGCAGGCCTTACAGTTACTGCTGTGCAAATCCCATTTAAATCAATTCATGGAGAAGCGTGCAAAAGAAACATTAACAAATTTCTTATGAAAGACAAACAGAAAAGATCTGATGTAGCCAGTAGGCAACAATGGTCTCAATAGGGCGACCGAACGCCACTCCTCAGTTCACAGCTTTTGCCTGAAAAAGTCTTTGCATTCACTGGGACACG
This sequence comes from Centrocercus urophasianus, assembly GCF_019232065.1. Taxonomy (NCBI): domain Eukaryota; kingdom Metazoa; phylum Chordata; class Aves; order Galliformes; family Phasianidae; genus Centrocercus; species Centrocercus urophasianus. Next base: position 10,470,280 of record NW_024884878.1, read on the forward strand.
GCTTCATGCAGCTCCAGAGCCAAGAACCACGCTGGCACTTGCACAAACTCCTTTTACTCAACCTCCTCAGATGCAAGCTTCAAAAAAACTTCTGGATGAGATGTAAATTTCTTGTCCCCTACAATTAGAAGCAGTGGGATCTTGTAGAAAAACCTGCAAACATCAGACTTGGATATAGTCACTGGGCACAGAAAACATCCCAGTAGAGGGAAACAGATAAAATACAGTGATCGAGCTCACAGGATAAGCATTTTCAGAAGACTTCAACACAAATGATTTGGTACAGGAGAATCCAAGACCCATGAAAAGAAACATCACCTTCCGTTTCAAGCAAACCCCTGAAAACATGGGTCAGCCACAGCACAGGCCTTGGACAGGAGGCAGAATGGGAACACCGGGCTGGAATCACGCAGCTGTTAACTCAGCTGGCTTTGCTCCTGCCACCAAGCTGCCCCAGCACCGTGCCAGCTACCTCACAGCAGACCATCTGGCTGGTGCCAGTGCCCCCCGCTGCCAGGCCAGTTTTCAGCTGCAGCAGCTCTGGTGGCCCAGCTATCTACCTCATCCCACAGCAACTGTGCTGGCACAAGGGAGCGGTCAGAACAAGCACCTGAGACACAGGAGGAGGGACTTCACTGACTGCGTGTGTTCAGTACACCGCAAACAGACGCTGAATCCAACTGCCCACTGGAATAAAGGAGGCAAAATACCATAATAAAGAAATACCAGTTTGCAGGTATGCCCACCTCTTTTCGCAACACAACAGAGCCAAAACACAGAATAACAGCAAAAAGCAGCAAACCGTACCACTTGTTCACAGTCGCTCTATTTCACCCAAAGGGTTGGCGCTCTGACATATCGTTCAATGGTTCTGTGATGATCTCCGGGTCCCTTCCAGTCCCAGCCACCTTACTAGGCACAAATACAGCTGCACAGCTTGGAACAAAAACTCCTTCGGTCAGCTCCCACCTCCAGCTGTGGCCAAGAGTTAGTACACAGTCGGAAGCGTTAAGCAGGGCCAGCAGGCACTGAAATGTCTCCTGACTGCTCTGACTGCCCTCAGCTCCCTCTGACTGAGACTGGGATGCGGTCAGCGGCCCTCACTTTGCTTGCTGTTTTGCCTATGAGCTGTTCCAACTGTTTTACGAGCTCAAGAGCACAAATGCATTTTGTGGCATGAAGTTAGAAAGCTTAACAACATAGCTTGAAGAAGCACTTCTTTTTAAAGACCGGTTTAAGTCTATGCCACCTATGTACCAAACAGACAAGAAATGCCTTTCAAAATAATAATTTATCCACACAGACATGATTTTAGAGTGGCTCTTCACGTCATTATCCCTGCTGAAGGCCTCACTTAACAACAGCGGCTACAAGTAGTTGAGATGACCAAAAAGTATCGCACACAGGTTTGAACGCATTCATGAACCACAGTTTCCTATGACGGTAACATTTAGAAGCATTTCTGCATTCACAGTTTAAGTGCCTAAAATTCAGACTGTGTCTCCAAGAATATTAATATGTACAATAATCTCCAGTGATGATGGAATGAAAATAATTGTCTTTCTACAGAAAGTCACACCATATGTTTTATCTTTTATTACCTGTCCCACTCTTGCCAGTTGGTGTTGGAGAGCAGTGGTGCTCTCGCATTGAGCTTAGTGGAGTTTCACCCTTCCTGCAATGCCAATCGCATTACTGCACTATTGCAATAAAGAGGGTGTGTTTGAAAGACTTTGAAAAGTGAGGATCGGGTGTGAGAAGGACTGCCAACACCGCGGGCTCAGCGCCCGCCCTGACGGCACCGGGCTGCCCGTGGCTCATTTTAAAAGCACTTCAACTTTCTCTTCTGCGGGACTGAGATGTTACAGGAAAACCGCCGAGCCCATCAGCTGATAAATGCACACACCAGAATATTTTCAGCGGTTTTCTTCCACTTGTGTCCCGCTTTAGAAGTCAGACGGAAAGACGTCCATCGGATTTCAGCCTCCTGCACTTGAGCAGCTCCAAACGCTCCCAGTGTTACAACTTCTAACGCATTTCCAATCAGTACAAAACGTTTCTAAAAATCGTTGCGCAAAAAAGTGGAAATGAAAGATCACGACTATGGAAGGCAAACTGCGGGTATCGATCTTACGTCAAGGAAACTCAGTTAATTACAGTTCTTCCTGTCGTTTCTCGGCCTGCCCACGTGACGCCATCAGTCCCTGCGGCTGAGCGCACGCGCGGCCGGGACAAGGAGCACGCGCTGCCATCCGCCGCCGACGGCCCGCAGCCACGAGGACGAGGGATCCTCGCGCAGAGCCCTGGCCGGGCTGCCATGAGCTGCAGCAGGGCTGCACAGCCTCGCGCCGGGCGATGCCAATTCCAAAGTGCTTCCTCATATTCCTTCAGCACAATTAACAGATTCGTAACGACTTTTTTCTTTGCTGGGCACACGACACCACAGCCAGGACAGAGAGCAGCGCCTCCTGTCAGGACGCCCGCGCTGCCGAGGGGCGCCTGCAAAGAGCGGCCCGTTCCGCGCACGGCGCCGCCGGCCGCGCCTTCCCGCCCGCTGCGACCTCCGACCCCCGCCGCCCCGCTCCGCTCAGCTCCCCGCCCGCCCTCGGCTCCGCGCCGACGCTCCGGAGGCGAATGAAGACGCGTTGAAATTTCTCTGGAAACTGTTTTAACAGCCAGTAAACAAATGGCGTCCCGCTGCGCTGCTAACACAGACGGCAACGCCATACAGTGAGATCCTGGAAATATTCAGGGAGATGACAAAAAAGGAGAAAAAAAAGAAAATCAAGCATGACTGCTTTAACGTGAGTGAAAAGGAAAGTACAATAGGTACAGCGAGATATATACGCACTTTATTTCGCCAGCGTGGGGCTGCGAGCGGACAATTATATGCTTAAAGGCTACATGCCCTAAGCTGGCTTAGCAGCCTCCGCGGCTTCAGTGAAAGCAGCATCTCCAGAAAACAAGCCGAGGACGTGTGGAAGGGGCCAGGAAAAGAAAGGCCATCAGTATCATCGCTAACAGTAAATTTCCAAATTTCAGTTCTAATTCCTCAAAGTTGCCGGCGACATCAAAGCGCTGAGCAGCGCTTCCATGACTAAATGGATTAATTCCTGGGCACAACACAATCGCCGTTCCGCACACAGTCGCGTTGGACATCTAAATAAACAGCCAAAGCTCATTTTATGCAGAGAAAAGGGCCATTCTGAGGAACTACCCAAATGCTAAACAGTTAAATGAGTAAAAATAATAAAAAAGAAAAAAATACAGGAGCGCTATGTGGAGAAATGAAAGAAAGAAAACCTTTCTGGGGTGACACCAATTGACAAATGGATATCTTTGTTGGAGCTGCACTGCTATGCCTGTTTTATTTCTGGATGTCTTTCTCCCAGTAAATTTTTCCTGGCGCGGGGAGCTTATCCTCAGCCCATCTGACCTTTCTTAGGGATGAAAAGACCCGCTTGAGAAACATACGGCACAGAGAAGGAGGAGGAAAAGTTATTGTGCAAATCAATGCAAAAGTAGCACTTCTTATAGAAGCGGGGAGCTGTCATACTCCATAGCTCCAGGGGTCCGGCTGCCCCAGTAAGCTCCTGACAATGGTCTGTGCTGGAGGAATGAAAGGCGGTCATTTTCTAAATGCACTGCGAACGGGAAGCAGACGTGAGGCTTGGCCTCCATTTCAAACCAGCCAGTGGAAGGCTACTGTAAAAGGGAAAGGGAAGCAGCAAAGGCACCAGCACTGCGAGTTGCAGCGTGCAGGTGTCCCTCTGTGGCTATTTTAAGTGTCAGCGCTGCATAGGAGCCCTTTTTGTGCAGAAAGGCTCCTGACTTTTACTTTCAGGAGGCGGAGGTATATATTTGCAGATGGTGAAATGGTGTGCTTTGTGGACACCTAAACGTAAATGCTCACAAACCGTAAATCAGTGCCTTTGGAAGAAAAGTTACCACTGATTTATTTTCCTCAGTGTTTACCATCTCATAAGAAAACCTGCTGAGCTGAGCAAACAAGTCTTGTTTTCTCACGAAAGGAACCGACGTGCCCTTGCCTAGCCAGAGAGATCAGGATCAGCAGTGCCTAGTTTCTGATAAATTAACATTTATTAGATGAGGGTTAAAATTAGCCTTGTTCTAGAGTTAAGAAGACATGCCTTGTCACCTACACAACCATTCCTAGCCCCGATCCTTCTCCCAAAACTGTTCCTGCATCTCAGAAGACCATTTACTGCCTTTCAACCTGAAGTAGGGTAAGAAATAGCCCTGTTTTAGGACTGGTGAAAAATCACAGCCTTTCAGGGCTTGTGCCCGCTTAGTTGTGAGAGCACAGCAGCGACAGAACGTCAGTCGTGTTCCTACATTCCTACATTACCGCTCTATTTCTAGCAGATTAAGAACCTCAGCACTAATAAGATTTCTCCCAGCACCCAGGTATCCTCCATCAATGGCACGCTACTGAAAGCAGTGCAATAAGCTGACCTCAGCGTGTTTTCTTAATCCACCCCCTCTAACACATTTATCAAAATTTCAAAGAACACAACAATCACCAGAGGCGTTAAGAAGGCTTTTTTTCTTCTTCTTCTTTTTTTTTTTTTTCCCAGCAAGACAGTGCAACTTCAACACAGCAACCACAAACGAGGCTTCTCAGCATCTTTTGATGACTACTGGTTACTGCAGATCCTCACCAAGAGGGGCAGGAAATAATTAAGGGCAGAGAATGGCTGGCCACAGCATCTATATGTGGTGGCAATCTCGGAGCAGCTGCTTAGGGCAGGAAAACAGGAAAATGTGCATTGCATCCAACTGAAATCAAGGGAGTCGGGTTACATGAAAATCTGACATGCTGCCTACTGCTTAAAAAAAAAAAAAGAAAGAAAGAAAAAAGAAAGTGACAAAGCCTAAAAGTAATGGCTGAAGGCATTTTCTGCTGAGGAAAGCTAGCTTGATTTGGACCAGCATTTTAATACGCATTTAAAAGTGTGCTGTAAAACAGTGCTCTCTCTTCATTTGCCCTTCTCAATTCCTGTTTTCAGTTTCCTCACATTGTCTAAACTGCAAATGAGAAATTACCCGTGCCCAAACCACGCTGTTTAGAGCTTCATATGCTGCAAAGGAGTAAAAAAATTAAATTACTCCAGTTCGAGAGAAATATGGTCTGTCCTGCTTAATGCAAGTACTTGCTAAGTTCCTTTATAAAATATATCCTCAAGCACAGAAGCGAGCTGACATGAAGACACAAATAACTAACCCTCAATATCTAACACAAATTTCCCTTAAACCAGGGCTACCTTATCCTTGAAAGTAAGATGCTGAATTCATTAGGCTTATATTCTATACTGCTTACAGAGATTTCTTTAAATCCATTAATACCAGTGGAACCAAACAAAAGTTCTTCAGATAAGCAGGTGTTGCCTGTTTTTTTAATGTTAGAGCACTTTTATTCTGAAGGCAAATGGCAGTTCCTGCCAGCTGTACTTGATGTGTTTGTAAAACCACAGAGATTATAAATGTATAATGTTATAAATCCTATTACAGTATATAATCTCTAAATTACATTCAAGTGGATAAAACAATAAACAGCTTGTTAATGAACTTTACATTTTTATAACACCACTTGCGCTGCACAGAAGAATTCTGTTATTTTGGAGCTTATGGAAACCCATTTCTCACAGCTATTACGCACTCTGTGTTGTTTATCCTGGGAATCCGCTGCCTTGCGAGCGCCAGCCTTTGAAACGTGTGTTTTTCTCACCCATTCCCTTTTAGCCCTTATGGATTTTCACACAGCACTTTGCACGTTAGCAAGAAATAAGAAGTTGGGCACCCAGACGCACACGAGCAAAAAAGGCGCGCACCTCTCCTCCCTGCTGCCTGGAATCTGGGCAGTTACAAACAGGGCAGCCATGATTTACAGGGGCAGGGAGAGCCGATGGAGCTCGCCCACAAACACCTCCAGTGCTACATCTCTGTTAGCTGTCCAGCTCGCTGCACAGCACTGAGGCACAGGAGGTCCAAGTTGGCTCAACAATTTCAGTGTACAGCTTCCCTGATTGAAAACTTATTTTCTTCTCGTGTCAAGACATCAGGAAAACAGAAAAGGTGAAAGCTTTATAAGGTACTATTGTGTAAAAAAGAGAAAAGTATCTTTGTTTCAGTGGTTCTAAACGGAAGAACCTGGAAAAGCTTTTCTGCAATGGCTGAATGAGTTTTCCCGATCCCCCACAAATAACATGGAAACGAATGTAAATCTCTGAAGTCACAAAGCCGTGCCAGTGCCTCCTGGCAAGGTTTTGTAGCTTGCAAAGCCGCAACTTTCTGAACAGCACCAGAAGTAACACAGTTTCATTTGAAGAATCTGGCTTGGCAAGTAACATTAAGTTTTAGAATAGTTACAAACCAATCGAGGAAATAAACCTTAAGGAATAGCAGTCGGCAATTGTGAATATAATACATAGGAGACGGCACACTGTTTTACAAGTTAAGGGTTGTAAAATCCTGGTTTCCATGTGACCTTTTTTATTTGTTTTCAACAGAAAAATGGTTAAGAAAAGGAAAAGATACATGAGATCACTGTCAAACAAATGTTGAAGTTCGAAACCCTTCTGTGACATTCAGAATTTCCTGAGGCCGTGGCTATGTGAGCAAAACTGCCAGGGAAATGGGTCCCCTCGGATGCCAGACACAAACTGCAAAATAATGAAAGAATACAAACAACTGCAATCTATACTCTAACTGTATTCTATTACTTGGTATTACAGGGTAGGCCTTCTGACCTTAGATGCTCAGATACGTACAGCCAAGTAGAGAAGTTCAAATTACACAAATATTTACTACAGTAATTGTACAGTGATTATACTACTGATGCAGACTTGGAACAAACAAACAGTATCACCAGAATACTTCAACAGAAATGTCTCACCGACGACATTTTAACAAGCTGTACCATAACCGGTGATTCAGCCAATGACTTGGTTATGTGTTCAGCTCACCTTCCACGCTGCGATTCAATTTAAAGCAGTCACTGTGGTGATAGCTAGGAGATATGAAAATCTGGTATCTTTGAGTCTGCATCGAGAAGCTGTGAATGAGGGAGTTAACAAAATCCATCTCCCCTTCCTCAACTTCACAGGATTTAAGCTCTCAAATTCTTTTCCAAAAGGGATGGGGGTTCAGCATTTCTCAATGAAAGTATGCTTTTGCTGCAGCCAGACATCTGTCATTTTCTGTCCCCGGGCAGCTGCCTCTTCTCTCCATCTGGCCCACGCGGACACCGCTGCAGGCACGCAGCGCACACCCCTTGCAGTGACATACTGAGCTAGGAGATGAGCGCTGCAAATCTCAGCCTTGTTTTCCAGCAAGCAGAAAAAAATATTCCCAAGCTACAAAAAATGGTGCCTCGACTGCAGGAACTGGAAGATAATCTGCACAATAAGCTGCATTCTCTCATCCTGTCTGTGTGCAGCACAAACCAGACTCGGAGCAAAGAATGCAATACCTCTGCAGAAGTTGAGACCACATGGCTTGCAAGGCTTTTCGATGCGCCTGCACTGCGTCTCAACGCTTTCACCTCCTGCTTCTGCCCAGTACAGCACCTTGCAGGCTCACTGTGAAAGGCCAGCTGTCCTAACCCTCTGTCATGTAGGCTTTTAGGGCACCACTTGTGGTTGCTGTCAGTGCTCAGGCCTGGTGCAGTACTGCAAAACTATCATCGTGGCAGCCTGAAACCGATTCTCTCATTGACATCAAAAGAGGGGAGTTAATACAACAAAAAATGCCTAGGAAAGCAAATGTAGGTGAGAAAAAGAGATAGCAGTGGGACTACACTCTCTCAGATTTCATATGAAATACGAAAATTCGGTATGGTGCACAGACATGCAGACTCCTTTCTTACTTGTCTGCGAGCATTCATCAGAATTAAAATACTACTGCCTCATGGTCCAGCTGCCAGCTCAATGGCTGCAGAAGTTAATGGTACGGCAGACATAAGGGAATAAACATTTGTCTCCAATTGCTTATTTAGTGCCATGTCTGCTTTTTAATCTCCAGGTCCTGTCTTACATGGCCCTGCGGCTGATTGAAGTCCACATCCCACACACCACTTCTTATCCTATCTTAAACTACATTCTGGGATAAGGCCATAAACATATCTTGCTGGTCAAGTTTGCCATTTTTCTCTTCTGTAATTAATTCACAGGCAGCTTTACATGGCACACAGCTAGATTCCAGTTCTGCTGAAAAAACTAAAAGGACTCCTAGAGCATTACTTCTTCTTTTTGCAGTGAATAGACTGAAGCTTTCAATTAAAGGAGGAGGAAAAATGACATTCTTCTAACCATCGTTAGAAAGGAACGGTGTTTCTCCGAATCCAGATAACTTCCACTGATCTGGCAGAGGATGACGGCACAACTGCCATGCTTTCCACCACCAGCACGTGAACAGTGGTAAAAAAGCAGTCTGAAAAGTGTCTTGTAAATATTACCTGCTGTGAGACTACAAAAGCGTTGCCTGCTCAATGAATCCAGGTGTTGACAGACAGCTTTCTGAAGTTTCTTAATGCTGATCCATACGCCCACCGAGCGGAGCAAACACTGACATGCTGGCAGGGAGGAGTGAGTCCTCCTTGGGCGCTGAATCAGGGTGCAACCAGAGGAATGATCCTCTCCTGTCGCTCCCCCCCGTCCAGCTGCGGTCAGATGTACGCTTGCATGTCTCTGACACGAGCAATAGGCACCAAGATTTCAAAGTGCTCGTGAAACTGTGCTGCACGGAAGCCACCCCAGGTGTGACCGAAGCACAGCCGTGACAAAACTGGATCGCATCACAACGGATTTAAAACTCTCTCTGACAAAGAAGTGGTTTGGAACAGCACACAGACCCAGCAGAAAAACAGCAGTATCACCTCCTGCTCCTTCTGCTGCAGGGACCTACTCAACTGACAGATACACGCATTTACACACAAGCATAAAATTAAGTTTTAGGCCCTTCAAACTCCTCTAGGCTTCTCTGTGGGACTGACGGCAGTGGCTGACCGACGTCCACATGGTGGAAAGCCCAACCAACACCAACCACAGCAAGCCAAGAGAAGGATTTCAAGTGCACTGCTCACGTGTGGTAAACCTGCTCTGCAGTCCAGCTCACTTAGCAGCTCTCCACGTAATTGAGCAAGCAGAACATGGTCAGATGACAAAAGAGTCCTACAGGCACTTTAAAGTGGAGAATGTGGACAAGAGGACATCCCCCAAAAGAGATTCACTGGGGCTTTTTTCCCAGCACTGAAAAACGAAGTAAGTACATTTTTTAAAAATGAGGATTGAACCACAAATACTAAGCTGAAGTACTGCTTATGGGTCCTCTGAGGCTGCTTTAAGTTTTGTCACATGAAAACACATTAAAAGAACCTGCTCAAACAGCAATTTTCGTAACTGATTTTCCTTTGGGGTCAAGTATACAAAGTACACCCAACGTAGATGTCCTTGTTTAACTTCTGACTTTATGACTTATGCAAAGCATCACCTATTATTACAGTGAAAGTCTCCTTAAATAAACTTTTCTAACACATTATACAAATGGAGGTTGTGGATTAGCGAACAGCGAAAGGTGAGGTCATCTGGGCCTATTGAAACAGCATTTTGAAACCTCACACACCAACAATAGCAGAACTCCAGCAAATCCTCTGAAGTACATCCCCTTGTTTTCCACACAGCCTGGATTAGTCTCGAGCTTCTCGATCTAAATATACAATAACCCTTTCACTCATAGTAAGGAGAAATAGACTATACTAAAATATAAAAACGTAATAGATTTATTTGCACGCCATGCAAATAAACCTCTTCTGCATTTACAGTACAGAATGCAAAACAATGCAAAACAAATGGCAGCAAAACAAACAGTAACAACAAAAAAAGCCCCGCAACCAAAAAATCAACCAACAATAATAGAGTTTCCAAGGTCTTTAAATGCAGTCTGCCATTTTCACAGTACAGGAAAACAGACAGCAATCATGTCTCGAGCCAACAGACACAGAGGTGTGCAGTAGTGCCAAGGCTGAACTTTAACAAACCTTCAGGAGAACATGGGAGTAAGCAAATCTACACACTAAATCAGATCCAAAAGAAATTCTTCAGAATCTGCAGAAGAAAAAATGTATAGCAAGAGTTGCTCTTCTAATTTATAATTGCTTCTGGCCAAAAATAAGCTATGCCTAGGGGTCAGGTCCTGCAGCAGGGAATGATGCATTCTGTCTCAATAACAGAAATCTCAATAACGAAAGGCCAATCCCCAAAACAAAAACCAAGAAAACAATAAAAATTAAACACATGGCTCAATTTGAGTTTTCCAAGATAATCTGAGAACAAGTCAAATGAAAATAAATTCTTGAGTAAGCTATAATTGAGGTTTAGCATGCACCATGAAGAGGAAAGACCAGGGGGGCAGCAGTTTGCACAGGGAAATATCAGCACGGGGTATTTCAGTGCCACCAGCAGACTTTTATGTCAGCATTTTAGCGCAACACAATGCTGTGGATGTCTTTTAGACACAGCAGAGGACCAGGCCCTCAGTATGTGCAAAACTTTGGCTCGGGCTTAAGAAAATCAGCCCTCCAGTTTGTCTTCCCCAGCTGCCTTGATCAGAAATTAATTCAGACACATCTGGATTTCTCTCAGAAATTATCTTTCACCACCATAGGACAGGAGCAAGACTGAACAGCTGCAGATCTGTTTGTAACGCCTAATTCCCGCACTTCGAAAGAAAGCCTGAACAAGCTGCCCTTTTGCGAGCAGAACGGAGTCAACTGCAGGCGCAGAAAGCACACACGCATCCTTCACAAAGAAGGGCAGCTGCTTTCAAACCTACAGCTCAGGAAGGTAAGAGAGAAATTAAGTAGTTTACTCAGTCTCACGGAGAAGCTCGTCACACAAAACGGGCGCAGATTCAGCTCTCGTGGTGCCCTGTCTCGCAGCCCAGATGTGCTACCAGGGCCCACATGCTGCTCCCCTTTTGTCGAGACAAAGTCTGCAGGACTCATGCCAAAGGAGAATTGGGATGCTCTACCAGTAGGACATGCACCCAGTCCTGGCCACACCTCACATTTACTGCAATCATCATTCTCCTCCTTCTGACCCCAAGCCCGATCTGCTCACCTAGGAGTAAGCGAGCATATGGCATCTAAAAACAACATTTAGAAATGCGACGTTGACGGAAAAATAACCTGCAGCAGCAAAAGGCAGGAGTGTGCATGCCTGACGAGCACGAGGCTGGGCGTGACGTGCAGCACTGCACAGCACTGCGCACGGCTCCGTGCATGCACAGGGGCACCGGACGCAGGGCAGGCATGGAGCGGGGCAGAGCCACAGCACGGAGCGGCTGCCCTGGCAGAGCGGCAGGCCGCAGGCGTGAGCAGCGTGCCTGCACAGCCAGCCATGCCTGCAGCTCGGGCAGCCGTGCCCCGCAGCCACTGTGACACCGTGCTGCCACGGCTCACCTTCACAAGCCGAGCGCCGGCTGAGATCACAGCCTCCTGGGTTTGCAGGCAGTTCCCTACTGCTGCTTTGAAGCTTAAACAATTTGTCACTTCACAAAGAACAGCTGCAGGACTGTCCCGCTTGTTAGAAACCCACCTCCCACTACATCCCGCTGAGTTCGTGCCAACCTTAAGCCTCCATTCAAGACAATTACAATGAATGCTGGAAGTGAAAAATCTGGAAAATCTGCTTCATTCTTCAAGGCCCTTATCGCTCGGAAGTATATTTCTCTCGCATGTGCCAAGAAGGAAAGCCTTTTCTATGTCGCTGGCAAAACTGTCAATCATCTTGATGAACAGCAAATAAATGAATGCCCAATGATGGGATTCCATATTATCCTTAAAAAAGAAATCCATCAAATAAACATCAACAGGTAAATGTTTATACCTGACAGCCATCAATTTCAGCTACCCATGCAAAGAGACAGGTGAGCTGGACTGGTAAACCTCGAAATTAGAGAGGTATTAATCATCTGCTCCCAGCCAATATAAACAGATGTTTTTTTTAAACAGGCAAAATCATCTCTTCCCCTGAAATTTATTTGCAACGGATAATGTTCTGTTACATTTTTAATCAAGCAGATGAAGTTACATTTAAATTGAAAATCTGCAGTCAACTAATCAGGCAAGCAAAATTCCAAGACGATTGAATGGCAGAACAGAGCAGACGCTGGCGGCAGGTAAACTGTGCAATTCACCTGTCAGCCACACCACTTATTGCTCAGCAGCCACGCCTGCCAGGTAGGAGCAAGGCCCCAAGACAAAGCAAGGAAAGGCGCACCGAGCGCATCTGTAACCCCGCCGTGTTGCAGGAGCACGGAAAAAAAGACCCACCTCTTTCTTTTAAAAAAGTTGCAGGAAACGTACACGGGTTATTCCTACCTGCACACAGTCTGTTGGATAGCTGAGATCAGAACAAAACCTCTCCCGTTCACTCCACGCTAAAACAGAAAGCAGGACCAAACAAATCTAAAATACTGCAGGGGAAAGAAAAACGGTGTGATTTTTTGTTAACTCACTTCCTGGCTCTCCTACAGAAATACATCACACACTGCAGACCATTTAACTGGTGCTGGCTCCCTCCCTTTTAAAAACTGGTACTGACATACTGACTTTTACATTCATTTATGGCACGTGTAGTTATGCGAATGCTGCTGTGACAGAGGGAGTACACGTCTAAATAGATGAGACAGTGTTCAACTACCTGCTGCCTAAAGAAACACCCTAAAATATTTTAATAAAATTCCAGAAATGAATCTCTTTCAGCTTAATTTTAAAATGAGATCCATATAGCCTTATGCATGACATTTATAAATTATGCATAGCTACAATTTTTTTATGTCAAGACGAATAGGAACTGACAGCACACATCTGGAAAACTGTCAATTATTCTTGTTTTAAAGCATTCACACCTTTTAGCCTTTTAGCTACAGATGCGGAAGTTCTGACATTGAAGAGCAAGCGCAGACCACAGCACGCCCCGAGGCGCAGAGCCGCGCGGTAAAGCTTCGGGTGGCAACTGAGCTTTGCGCAGGGCTCTCCAACCCAGCGCACAAACGGCGCTCTTCCAAGGACCGGCACCGCTCCCGAAAAGCAAAACAAAGCCTGCAGCGCACTGCTGTGATCGCGCCAACGGCCCTCGCGAGCACCGGGCACTGCTGCGCGGCCGGGACACGCGGACTGCACAGACCCACCGCGCTCCGTTCTGCCGTCAGCTTCCTGCCCTCAGCCGCACTGCCAGTGCCGGAGACAGCCAGCACTGCCAGCACTTCCTTAGCCTGCAGCTAAAATGTGCCCCTGGACACGAGGCTCTCCCACTGTAAAGACAGGCAGCGAGTGACACACTCAGGTTTAGAAGCACGGTATTTCTAAAGCTGTTCTTCATTTCTGTTACCATTCACAGGACGACAAGACTCATTTTTCCCTAACAAACTGTGGTTCTCGCACATTATTCCGTGTGTTAAATAGTTGCTCCTCTAACAACAGGGAGTTCAACGGTTAGTTCAGCATGGTGTCTTCTAGCAAGCTTTACACGCACCATGGAGTCTTGGATCTAGATTAGGAAAATAGAAGTTGTTTTCAAAAAATCAATACAACAATTCTACGTTGGCGTGTTTTAATCGCTGCAATATTTTAGACACTGCAGCAGCAGCTTTAAAACTAAGATATTGCTAAATAAACGCCCAAACCCTTAAGAGCTCAGAATGACAAATTTAAGTTCTGTGGTTGAACTCTGGATCTCCAGGACCAACAAACATTGATAGCATCTGCTGCATTTACACCACCCGCGCAGTTAAGTTAGCTCATACTTCAGACAGGGCTCAGTGCCTGGCTCTGCTCAGCCGCAGTACTGCTGCCTGCTGGGACACAGGTGGAGCTTCTGAAAGACACATCCCAGCCAAGTGCTCCATGTCCTTCACTACCACTGAGCTTCAGGGACAATAGGTCAGAAAGTCACTGAAAAGTGGGAAGCTGCAACAAGTCCTGCTTCAGGACAGCAGGAATGCAGCTACCAGCTGCATTTCGGACATAAATGCATGCATGCATCCATGTGCTGAGCAGGAATTTATACAACTTCTCCCCCTGCTGCTACTGTTTTCCAGTAGATGCAGTGTTGCTCAAAAGCCACAGGACCTCTGTCTCACTTTCTGAGCTTCCTCCACGTGAGCTGGCTTCTTTCTGTGAAAGCAGAATGCCTGTGGGGTGCTGGTACTCTCCTGCACTATCATCTGAAGCACGAATCAGAGGCTTTCATCTTCACATCTTGTACAGGAGCGCTGAGCCAGGCAGTTAATACAGTCAAGGAGGTATGAGATTACTTTCAGCTGTTGCTGATAAAAAATACTATTATTTTTTAAATGAGGACACTAATTACTCAGTACCAGTTGAAAAAGTTCTGTCCAAATGGTAAAAAGAACTTTGTTTATTTGTCTTGAAGTGACGACAAATCTTGAAATTCTATCAACTTGAGATAGAAATGGTTTGGGAAAAGGGACACACTACCAATACTGTTTGTGATTTCACTAACACCACTCCGCATCAAACATGCCAAGCAGGTGGAACAAACCAAACATCACCTAGAGCATGTTACTCTCTGGATTTTATTAGTGTGATTCATCAGATGTGAAAAGGAAAGCACACTGCCTTAAAGCTGGTCGAGCATCTTCCCTGATCTTGAACTGAGCAGCCTGGGGCAGATTCTGATAGCTGCATCTCAACGGAAACTGAGTGTCTCTGATATGAGTGTTGACTGGAGGGGCGGAAGGGATATTCACTAGCAGAGACCAAATAAATAAATAAAAAGTTTTATATAAATGTGAGCGTAAAGTAGAACTGTTAGAATTTAAAGCCAGATGCCACCAATCAGGATCGGGTGAAATTAAAGCCTGCCTGCGTGGCTCTAGAATTACGTGGTGTGGAACACGAGCAGGTACGACTTCAGTTCCACGGCTGCACTACTGCAGGCCTTGCACCGTGTGACAAACGGAGCCAAGATCCTCTCTTTCAAACCCGCTGCTCCATGGCCACGCCGCTCCTGCCGACACAAGGCAATGCCTTCTCCTCACCCTGACAGGCCGCCCAGCATCCAGACTCTCGCTGTGGAAGTTCCACACGGCCTGCGCCCTCAAACCAGGCTGAAATGCCCAAGCCATAACAAAGTGAACATTTAAGCTTGTGCTTAGCTTTAAGCCAAAATAATCCTAAATCCAGATGACATAAGCATACATTTGAATTTAAGCACGTTTGAGCGTTTTGCTGAACCAAAGCCTTCCAGCATATTTCTGTCTCAATCAGTGCACACTGTTCAAATTATTAATTAAATGCCTGGGCAATTTTAACACTGGATTTCATTGTTTTATGTACTTCAATTTCTTTTTTTCCTTATTCCTTGTTACTCCTGCAATTTTTTCCAGCATTTATCTAAAAAATAAATAAATAAATAAATAAATAAATACCATGTTTAAGCTGTATAGCAATGGCAGAAATCTATACACTGTGATGAACCTCATAGAAAAAAATCCACACCATATTCCTAATCACATTTTGAAACAGCCAGTTTTTGAACTAAATTTCATGTCGAGTTATTATGTAAGAAATAAACTTAGATTTCAAAAAAAGTAGCAATAAAAATCAGTATTCAAGTTTTAAACCTACACACTGGAGATCAATTTTTTGGAGAAATTCTTGCAAATTAAAGGTCTGCAGCTGTCTGAATTTGGAACTTGATCCCACAAACACTGAAGTTTCATATGCCTCATTCAGAAAACCAAAATTCCTCCATGGTTTACAGCCACAGTGAAAACTGGAGCAACAATAAACACCGGGTACTCAGAGCACTGCGGAGTGCAGCTGCTCTGGGCACAGACTCATTTCTACCCCCTCTGGCTCCAAATTTGAGCACTTTCGTTACCTGCACAGTAGCAGAATCTCACTCACTAAAAACCTCACGCACCCACATCAGCTACTGAGGCAGCTTTTAGGATTGAGATTTAGAAAGTGACCGTGTTTGAGACGAGGCATGGTCTGCAGTACTTGCAACGGACATTCAGAACATTCAAATTGCCATTAGTCAGTAGCTAGCAACCAAACAGTGCTAAAGATGAGCGCGAAGCCTTGGATATCACAGCCGAAAAAACACGCAGCTGATGTAAGTCCATATACTCCAGTAAACTGAAAAAATTCCTTTCTAACCTTTCACGGCTACAAATACCGCAACACTGCACAAAGCAGCAAGCTTTAAGCTTTGCATATATTGTAGTTCCTCTGATATTTACTGTGTCTTAACACTGGTTTCTTCCCAAAATCAGAAAATGAATTTTGGAAACAAACAGGAGAGCATTATAATGACATTCTTATGACAAAATAAAACGCATCTTTGATTAGCATCAACATGAACTAAAAACAACCTCTGCCAAGCTCTAAGACTCGCTGGTTTAAAATGACCACCTCTCACAGTTATTCCTCCTCAAATCAGATGTTTTCCTGGAAGAGATTGGCGTGCAGCAGTTGCTCTGATTGGTACACATTTCCAACCAGTAAAGATGAAGCTTGGGCTTCCACTGAAACTGCAGAGGAGAAAGGAGAGATGACCTTGAGATGTACAAACACAGGGGCTGGGACCAATGGCCCCAGCTGATGGAAGATTTCAGTTGCCTGCGTCGCATTCCAGGAAACATCTTGTTCACACTTACGAAACCGATTTGATGTGTCCCAGGAAAACTTACCCATGGCTTTCACACTTACTCCTCATTTTTAGGAAGGTAGTGTTTATTTGGAAACTAATTTGGACAAAAACGATTAACAACAAAAGCCTGTTCTCCTGCACTTGTGTCAGTCTGAGCTTTGGAGAGGAGGAAGAGTAAGTAGGTAAGGCACAGCGCCTGTAGAAATGAGGCAGGGCCGTCACTCTGGTACTGACCTCCCCATCCTACGCATGGAGAATGCTGAGATCCAGCTGCGGGTGTTTCACGAGTACAGCTGCACTCATTGCTCTATGCCAACAACCAGTGTAAACCCAGCAGACCATGGAAAATTAATTTGTGCTACAAAGCAAATGAAGTGTGAAGATAGGAAAGCTACTGTAAGACATTAAGCTTCTAGAACCTGCGTTTGACCATTACAGTATAGCATCAGACTATCTTCTGAGACTTTGGAGGAAAGTTTTGTGCAGCAGCTGACTACTCTGACTATACAGTCCTGGCCAAGCCTAAAAGGATACTCCTCATGTAAGCAGCTCAGCAAAACCTGTGCTGTCCGCACAGAGCCCTTCTGAGCACCTCCCAGCCCTTCCCTAACAGCACCACTATTTGTACAGGACATTTTTTTACTTTTTAGTCCAAGGTTCTTTACGGGGCCTAAGGAGAACTTTGCACTGTAGCATAAAATAATGAGCACGTCATTCAACTGTCTGATGGATTTAATAGTTCATGCCCACCCCCTGAAAAAAAACTATCAGTGTGTTTGTCCCACTTCAAGCAGGATTTCAGAAAAACAGTGAAAGTAAGGGGGAAAAAACAGGCAGCGAAGCTTTTCTCTTGCAGAAGATTTTTACCTTACAGTATTGACAGAAGCAAACAGTTAGTGTTGATGCAATAATTGCAATGAAAATCTGAACTCAACTCTTCTCCTCAGCTTACTACCTCGCTGGCTTCAAGGCAAACATGTTTTCAACATTTTTAGTAATATACTTCATATTAGAAAGTCAAAAGTGAGTAAATAGCATTGCTTGAAGAACATCCTATTCACCAGTTGTGGTATTAAAGTGAGCAGCAAAACATACTCAAGATTTAAACCAATAGACGGTGCACCTTATTAGTGATATTGTCAGTTTTCCCCCACTTCTTTAAGCATCAGAAGGTGATCATTTGTTTTTAACCTTTAGCAGCCTTTAGCTTCAGTGTCTCATTTGAGATAGAAAAGGCAGGCAGCATACAGTGAGCAGTGATCCCAGCCTTGAGAATGCTCCGACATCTGTTTTCATCAGCAGCTGGCAGGATAAAGGAACACACAGCAAATAAGTGTCACCTAGAACTGCACCATGAATTGAGTCCATCGTTGTGGGTTACGAATGAAGTTGGTGTAAGTCATAATGAACCAGAGGAAATAAGTCTGGGCCTCTGTAATTTCTGTAGTTAGTTTATCATGGAAGACTTATGCCCTGCTAAAATCTTTGCAAAGTTTCAGTGGAACTAGTTATACATATATCTTTAGCTCCACGAGGCCTTTGCTTGCAGTAAGACAGCCTTGTTAATAAATGGGCAGATTAACTTTTTAAAGCATCAGAGGAGTGCCAGAGCAACAGCCTGAGAAACACTGAAACCCTCCTCAAACAGAAAACCTTCCTTCCCCTCGAAGTAGGAAGCGCCCATAAGCCGGCTCTGCCAGAGAAAAGGATGTGCCTGAGGGCTTCCCTGGCCCTGCCTGAGCTGAGGGGACTTCATGCAGGACAAGCCAACAGCAAACGAGGGAAAGTCAGTCAGCCGAGCTTTGGGTTTCTCTGCCCCAGATGAAGTTCCTGCTCTGAGATCCCTCCTCGTGGCCTCCCGGCCATCAGCACAAGGCCAAAACACCGTCTTACTCCTTCCTTTCACATCTTGCTCTTTCTCTCTGTGGACAGGACCGCTAGCATGGCAGCACCCTGGGAGTCACACTAAGTGCTCCAGGCACCCGGGGTTCCAAGCTACGCCTAGCTTATCCAACGTCCACCACTGAAACAGCACGCTCCTACCTCTGACCACAAATGTACTGTGCAAATCCTAAGCACTTGCACCTTGACTGCTGACAGATCCACATTTCTGGTCTTGACAAACACTGTTATCTTCCAAATTTCAGTCTGCATCACCAGGTATGGATTCTGGGAAACGTTTTGTGTTCCAATCCCTAGATGTGTAGAAGTTCATTCTCAGCAGAATTTTTCGTAACAGGTGGTTCGGAAAAAAGGGAGACAGATGTGTATGAAATGAATGAAGCACACACAAAACATGGCAGCTGCTCCAGCAGACACAAAGACCTCCCATGGCACAGTGCAGGACATCATGAGGCCTGGATTCCACCATGAACCATCACAGTACCAAAGGGAAAAACAACATTCAAGCAGGGTTTTTCGACAAATTACTACAAAATGCACATCTCATAGTTACAGACTAATTAGAAGTTTCTCAGCTTGATCTAATATTCACACACTGCTCTTTTTACCACAGTATGTCTACACACTAACTGAGTTTGTTGGTTGCTGAATTTACGAACCAGGCAGTACCCTTCACCAAAAGAATACACAACGGGTGCAAAAGCAAGAAAGGCTGTACTATTAAGTCTCCAACATTTGAAATAAAATGATTGCTAATACAGAAGAAAGTTGGAGGAAAAGGCTATGGACTGTGGCTCCTCAAAACCTAAACTGGTGGCATCTATTTTATCAATATTTATGGCATGCAGATGGAGTGAATATGCTTACTTCACCATAATAGCTGCACAAGCCAGGCTGTTCCATTAAGGGGACAAAATTTAGCGCGTATGTACTGCAAACTCCTATTTAAAACAGAAGATATATAGACAGAATGCACTTTCTCAATTTATAGTCTGTGCTGCAAAAAAAATGGCGTAAAACATTCTAACCACTTCTGGGTTTACTGTAAAACTTGCCTTCTGGGTAGCACACACCTTTTTCTTGCAAGCCTTGAATGCAACCAACAGCTTCTGCACAAGTATCCATGCTGCATCAGTGATGCCCATCAGAAATACACCAAGAACTTTCGTACTATGGGGTTGTAATTACTGAGGTAATTTAATCTCCACATGCCCTTAAAATTACACCAGTCCTGCCAAAATTTCCATGACTGCAGGCTCATTTCCATTCAGTACCAAGAAGTCCTGCCCGAAGCATGCTTTTCCTGAAGCAAAACAGGTTTCTAAGACTTCAGAGATTACTGGATTTCTGCTTTTCCGAAATAAATAAATGCAAGAAAACTGCTACGCTACTACACTACAGACCCATGTGTTCAAAATCCTAACTACGATCAGCTTCTTCATTTGTTTGACCAAACGGTAGATGGCTGTTGGCAGGAAATTTATTTGGGTATGAATTACACATGTCACCATATTTACCACAAACGTGTCATTAGGCATGGCGTAACAGCAACACACACGTGCAATACAAGATAAAAACTGACAGAAGGTGTTCAGACATCTCCGCTGAACAGAAGGGGAATGCTGAACCCAGCCCTAGCACACAAGTAGTGCCCACATACCGCTGAATACCTGACAGCAGACCAGAAATTATCCACGTTCCAGTACTCAAAACTGCTCAGGACTGGCAGGATTTGTTCTGGGCAGGCACAGCATTACGTGAGCACCCAGGGCCCATTCACAGCACAGGCGTTTCGGGCCACCACAAAGTGCACAGGCTGACCACAGTGCTGACCTGCCACACATCACTTCCTGGGGCTTTATAACATCAGCAGTGCCCAGCTCAAGCAAATTCCTCATGCAAGCAAGGTCTGTGCTGGTCTCTCCTAAAAGCAGAGAGACAAGTCCTGCAGGTGGCACAGACAGTAAACTTCTGGCGAGAGCTGGTAAATCCTGCTGGAATGAAAGTGCACTTTGCAGGCAGCAGCTCTTCATTTTGTTTCCACAACACGTCACCTTCACGCTTTTCTACTGACTTGGCTACCTCATCTTTCATGTAATCCAAATAGTCATCCTCTACACATAGCTGCAGTGGGCAAGAAGAAGTGAAAATCATTCAGACTCTCTGGGCTGGTCCTGCCCTGCTTGCCATTCTACTCATCCACACACAACCCAAACAAACCTTCCCTTTCCTTGCAGCTGCAATGATCTTCTCCCTTCTGATAGAGGTAACTTCTGCAGCCAGCCTTCAGAATGCCCAACATGGTGACAAAGGGATGTGTTGCCTTGCCCTGTGGTGCTGGTGCACCTACCTCAATCCTCATAACAGTATCCTCACTCACTTTAATTGCCTGCAGCATGGCGCTGAGGAAGGGGCAGAGCAGCAAAGCAAACCCTACTCGGCTGCCACCAGGCAAAGCAGACCTCAGCCTCAGCTCTGGCCCATGGCCCTGCCTCCCTCCTTTCTGGACAGGAGTAAATGCTATATTTTTCACAAATCTGCAGGAAAGAAAAGGGCTTCCATTCTCCCCGCTTTCCGAAAGGGGAAACAGGTACACTGCAGACCTTGGGCTCAACACAGGAGCCATGCTAGGTACCCATGTGCCCCAAACCACCACGCAGCATTGCTGCAGCAGCCAGTGAAACCCACAGCAACCATACACCCAACCCGACGTGGCCCTCGTACAGGGGCTACCAGCTTTACCCTGCAGCTCTGTTCACTTCCCAACCCATCCTCTGGAAGAGCAAAGACAAAAAGCACTACAGGTTGGATGACCAGAATTATTTAAACACCGGAGATCTTCTTAGATCCTGCCTGACAGAGTTGATGGCACCAGCTAACACTCGATGGGCTAGACAAAAACGTGCTTCTTTTCCTTCCATTCCACAAATATCACAAACTGTAACTGAATGCAGCACTTACGTCAGCATTGTGATATTCAACACAATCTCATAAACCCACCAGAATTCAAGAGATTCCCTTTCTTTGGCCAAAGAAAACAACCTGTAGTCATGAAATGTCATTTAACTGTTGTTTTCCACTTTTATTTTTCCCCCTTTCAACTTGGGTGTGACAACCAGTACACACTCCAAGGTCACCAAGTCCACTCTAGTAGCTATAGCCTAGTTTTCAAAATGTATGAATTGATAAAAATACTATTCCAACAAAACAGCAATTTCACCACATCTTTCAAACCATCACACACGCAACCAAAGTGCTGTAATTACAGAGCAGAAGTAATTCCAAAGATGATTTTTCATCATCTGAAACCGTGTAAAAGCATTGTGGTGTGGTTAAGGAAACAGAAATGAAATGTTTTTGGTTAAGATAAGTAAAGGCCATTTTCTCTATTCAGTATTTTACCTTTGTGGTTCAACTCGGAAAATTTTTAATCAGAAGCAGTCACAATAACAACAAAAGAGCACATAAGACAAACTGGCAGTAGCACCTTGCTTCTCTTAAGATCAAATGTAAGGATTTGACATTTGGGACAGGGCAACCCGGCTGTCTGTCCCACGCTGCGCTGCTGGCCAGCAGTCCCTCTATCTGTTCGACTCCGATCTTTGCTGAGCTCTGGCATACGACGAGAGCAGTGTGCTTGTGCAAACAGGCAGTTCCACCTAAGACACGTGCCTGGAGAAATATCATTAAAATAGGACAGCTGTACACAGTACCTGTTGGAAAATGGCATTCGGTAAGAATTTACCAAGTGAGTGGAGGCAAACGAAGAGCACGCTGTGCTGCTGGCAGGGCTCAGGGCTGGCAGCGGAGTGCCCTCAGATGCAGTCTGGACAATATTTGGTGCAGCGTGCCTTTCCTTGCAGGGCCACAAAATGGCTCAGGAAACTGGTGAAAAGCAAATAAGCTTGCAGGTCTTCACACAACACATCTACATTTACCATACAGGCAAGCACATAAATTAGAAATTGGGAAAAATTAGTGGTTAGCCCCTGTGCTATGCAACAGAATTACCAGGCACTCTTTGAAGCAGCCTTAGCTTTTTGTCACACAGACTAGCAGTGGTTTAGGCTGTAACAATCCAGCCAGCAAACGAGTTAAAATGCCACCATTCTGAGATGCACAAAGTGACAGTAATCTCATTTTAAAGGAAGTCAACGAGATGACTGAGCATTTACAAGAGAATGTGACCTGTGGCAAGAATTTAATCCAACAACTGCGTGTTTACAAATTCCCCTGTGTCCCAGGGACGAAAGAGTACTTGTCCGGGACAGCCTCTGAATGCCAGCCTGCTCCTTTGATCCAAAGCAGCTCCTCCACACCACGTTAAAGGAGCCCTGCTTTACAGCACTGGTATAGCAGTAAGAGCAAGCCTTGAGCACTCAGATCTGATCTGTGCAGCTGCTGATAAATGCAAGAAGCTGGAACCCTCAAAGAAAACAGCAGAGTTAGCACAGCCCAACAACTTGCATTATTTCCTCCTCCTCTCTCATTTATCCTCACGCACAAAGGACGAAGCACTGCTGCACCACAATGAACACGAGCTGTCCTGACACCATACGAAACCACACCAACGTTTTCACAAACCTGCGTCTTGCTGCCACTGTATGAGACCTTAAATCTCTGACAAAGGATAGATATACTGGAAATTCAGCCATTATTCAACTTTCAGAATAACCCACGTATGATTCACATGGAACACTAGTTAATTTACCAAAATAAGAGTTTTCTTATAAACACAGTGGTCACCATCACTGTAAGCATTTTTAATAATCAGCAGTCAAACCAGGATTTTATCTGCTTCCCTTCTGCTTTTTATTTATAGTTTTTAAAAGATCATCACACATTCTAAGGAATCTGTCTCTCAGCAGTTAAACCAAAGAAGAAATAGCAGAGGTTACTGTAAAAGGTATATTTTAGTGGCTCACATTCTGATAAATCACACCATGACTTCTGTAAAAGATTTATGAGATAGCTGCTGTGGTGTTAAAACCACCTTTGAAGGAGTATGTTTCAATATACACGTGCTAACAGCTATTCCTGCTACAAATCCTCCCCTAAATACACTTCTATTCCTGTGTACATTCTCCAACATTTCCCTCTTAAACTTATCTTTTTTTTTGCATCAGAAAATGAGAACTAAATAAAATTGGAATTTATATTCGCCCATTTTTGCTGGTTTAAGAAGATTACTTAAATGCAAGAAGCTTAATATTTTGCAAATTCCTTTCATCCAATTCTCTGGTGCATTACAAGCCATTGATACTTTGGTCCAGGACAAAATGCAGCTGAACTTACTGGAGTTAACGTCTTACCAGCAGTCTCTGGACAACAGCGTAACACAACCGCAGGCTTTTTCTGGAAGGTTGTTCTGTTGTTGGCTTGTTTTTTTGCTTGTTTTTTCCTAATTGTCTATTTTGTTCAAACTTAATACAAAACTGAAACATACCTCTCCACGTGTACTGCGCCTGACATGTTTTCTATTTAACATCTGCACACTTGGAAATGCCACATAGGCACAAATGCCTGGGTTTTGGTGTAAACTGATGAATTCATTTAACAAAATTTGTCCATAAAGAGCTGAAATCAACAGATACGTTTGCTTCTGCAGAGGTACAATTAAAGGTCATACTGAAGTTCTAGGCTTATCCTACAGTTCATATAAATGTTACAGAAATTGCTCGGCTTGCAGCTCTCCATGCAACTGTGCTAAAAGAAACCACATTTCCAGAAAGCTCAGACTTAAAACGCGAATAAGCAAGTATCCTACGTTTCAGGTAGGCTGCAGAAACAGCAATTCCCATCTTTTCTCTGATGTCTTTTTCAGACCACCCCATTCTCAGTTTTACTTCTGAACTAAAACCACTCATGAATCACTGATGGTTTTGTACTATCAGCACAGTTCTTCTCCCCTCCGTGCCCAGCACACAATGCATTCTGCATGGATCACGGAGAGAAGCTGCACCAGTGATTTTAAACACTGCGACAATGCATAAAATGCCTCTGAAACACACAGCTCTGTACTTCCTTCACTATGTACCAAGAACACTAGAAAATACAGAACCGAGTGTATTTTTAACATACAAATTGTATTTCACTGCTTTGACCAAACAGCTGAAAAAAATCGCTTTTTTAACACAGAGAATAAGTAGAGGTAACGTGTGTGGACTATACAGCTGAACATAAGGAGGGTGAACACTGTGACCTGAGTGCTGGTTGGATCGGCCACATCATTACTATATGACTATCAACTATTCTCAACCGTAAGCAACATTTCTGCTCTGATCACCTGCCCAAACCACCAGCTCCGAGCCACACTGCCACTGGACAGCAACGAGAACTTGAAGTTTTAAGCACGTGAGCAAGCTATGGGAGTCTGAAATGGATTCCCTCCTGCCATTTCAGTTTTCCTTCCTTTTTTCTTCTCACGTTTTCTTTGATCAGAAATGTCTAAACAGACTCTTGTTCTTCGTTCACCGCATGCAGAATTGTACCCTATGTAGGATCCCATTTTGTTAACAAACCTCAAATTTAGTAATAGACTTGCATTTTGGAGAACAAGCTGAAAAGATTTTACTGACAGTCCAAATGTCCCATTTGGAATGGATTGCCATTTTTTCTTCTCTTTCACATCCTTGCATTAACTGCCCTTCACAAATACTTTCACGATTTCCTCATTAACAGCAATTACACCATTTCAGAACAAGTCACCTAACGTGACATAAGAGCTACCCACTTCCTCTGAGACACGACGGTGACTTCATTCCTGTTATTCCCAGTCTGACTCACCCTGGAGACTCCTGACGGGCCTACTTTGGTCAGTCACACGGATGCAGATGGCTGCAACTTTCACTGCAGGTAACACCAGCAGTCAGTATCCCGTCCCACTTTTCCTTCTGATTTCAGGTGGTACAGCTGCAGTTAAAACTAACATAATCACCTTGCAGAAGATCAGTTATACAGTACGGCTTACCTCTGCTGGCAAACCTCAGAAGCATAAAGGCACACTGCCCTATTGCAGAACGTCTCCTGCTGCTTTGAGTTACTGGTAACGTAGTTTTTCAATACTTGCCGATTCTGTTGTGTGTAATACAGATTTGTATGGGCATACCTACTGTTACCACAGCAGAGACATTCAGACCTTTGCTATTCGACTCCAGGCAGCTGTGCTGTATGCAGCAGGTACTGCTGGCACCACAACCCACCAATGCTGCGTTTCCTTTGTGTTTTTAAGTTCCTCCTTGCTGAAAAACAGACAGTAGCCAAACTAAAGAGAAATAAAAGTTTTAATGAACTTATCCTTAGTAATCAATCAATTCATTTTTAGTTTTTTTTCTTTTTGTTTTTAACAACACTATAAGAAAAGTAAAAACTTTAAAAAACTGTCTTTTGCGTTCCTGAGAAGCCTGCTTCCTCCCTCACAGCACTGCAGACTGAAAGCCTCACAAATTGACGAAGGTTTAGTTGATCTCTGACATCCAGAAACAAAATAAACAGGAGGTGGGAGGATAATCCCTCCAAGTCCAGGGGCACTCCTAGGCTGGTGTGTCTGTGCACACCCAGACTTGGTCCCAGTGACTGTGCTTGTGCTCCATGCCAACTTTTTCACTGTGGTGCAGCACTGGATGGTTAACAGCTGTCTGCCTTGCTTTGCTCACCTGCACTGACTTCCCTTCTCTGTGCTAAAACAATGTGAGCCAAGAATAAGTTACCTCTCCCTTTTCTCCGAGCTGATATAACTGTGTTTCATTACATCATCACACACTGCAGACTCTTTCGTCTGCTCTTTCCAAGTACAGCCCACTGAGTTAACGATTCTCAAACGTACGTTCTCATACAAGGGAGAGCATTTTTCAGCTTTTGTCCCTTAGAGATGTGTGTGCCATAACAGAATTCTATCACTGGTGTACAACACAGAAGAAAATAAGAAAACAAATTTCTTATTGGGAAGCATGGTGCCCCTGCAACATGAAGGCTCAGTATGGAACAGTGTGTACACCCCTCAGCTAGGACCGCAGGGAAAGTGAGATTGAGCAAAACTAGTCAAACTGGCCTTTTCCGACCATTCTGTTTTCTGAGGTTGGTGACTTTGTGGCCATTGCTAAGCAGAGGCTGTTTTAAGGTAAATTGTCAGTACTCGGGCTTAGAGTCCTCTGTGAGCAGTGTTGTTTCTGCCATGAAAGCAAAGGCCGTGAAAACAAAGCTGACAGCGGTCACACGCCCAGGACAGAGCTCCAGCAATGTGAGTCTGCCACATACGTCATCAAACGTCGAGAAAACATCGCAAGGAGAGAAAGAAGTCCTAATGAACCTCTCCGATGAGAAACTAATTGGTACAAAGCACACAGCAGCTTACATTTAATCCCGCTAATCACCACAGCGAAGACAAGCCAACAGCGCGCTTCTCGGCCACCGCGGGCGAGCAGGCTGAGCAGCACGACAAAGCCAACACCGAGCCTGGCCCAGCTGCAGGACTCCCATCCCGGCCAGCATCGGCACGGCTCCTCCTCAGCGCTGCCCTGCCAGGGCTGGGCTCCTGCTTCCTGGGCAGCCCTCACGTGCACCAAGTGCACCCCGGTGCGCTCCTCTGCAAGCGGCACTGCGCCCATGGCTGCTGTGCTTCAGGCAGAAAGGGAGGCAGGGCTGACAGGGAGGAAGGGCAGGGCGGGCAGGATGGATAGGCAGGGCCAGCAGGCTCAGCATGCAGGGCAAGGGCAGGGCAGGGCAAGCAGGCAGGAGGGCAGGCAGGCAGGCAGAGCAGCCGGAGGTCCTGGTAGGGCTGGTGCTGGGCTGCCATGGGGCTGTGCACAGAAGCACGGAGGTTTCCCCTGCTGGGAACTATTTTGTTCTCCACAATCCCTCCTCTGCTGGGCTTACTCACCTTGCTTTATTTTTTTAAAGAAAAACTACAATGAAATCACTCCATTTTTAGATAAACTGCAAGTAAAACAGCACCTGTTCCACCTGCAGAAGTCTGCTGCTCCAAAAAACACCCAAATAACAAAAACCCACAGCCCCAGGAAACAACTGGAAAACACAAACATTTTTACAATTTGTTTTTTACCGGAAGGGCACAGTGTCTACAACATTGCAAACTTCTTTTTTTTTAATATCTAGAGATTGAAAATTTTCCAAAATACATTTCTCTTAAAATGACACTCCAAAAAAAAAAAAAAAAAAAAAAA
>NW_024884878.1:10498166-10501449 GCF_019232065.1 Centrocercus urophasianus
AAAAAAAAAAAAAAAAAAACAACAAACCCACAGAGAACAAACTTTCTTCAGCAGCAACTCACCAAAAGAAAGGCACAGAGCAGCTCCTGCAGGGAGCTGAACAGCACACATTACTGATGTCAGCTGAGCTGCTCCGCTGCTGTGATGGCTGATACTCGCACTCTACTCACTTCTCAAACAGATATTCCTCTTTGCTATTTTAAACTTCATGCTACAACAAAACTATTAGCATCAAAAGCCAAGGAGAAATTCACCCCACAAGGCTGTGTACCTCTAGTATTTACCAGCTCAGTTTTATTGCTAGAAATACCAGCAGCGCAGTTGAAACAGTCAGGAAATGATGTATGCCCCAAAAGCAGGAGGCTGGGAACAGTTCTGCTTGAAACTGGGCTACCACTGTGGGAAGCCCCTCGCATGGGTTTCATTGATCCCCATAAAGGCTACAAACACTGCTTCACGTCTCACAGACGCACTTTGAAATGTCAGTGAAAGCCGTATTCAGACTTAGCGACTGCTTTCACTTTGGTTTTCTTTAGAAAGCCACGCATCAGGTATTCCACGCAGACAGAATGCAGATACAAAAGCTGAAGCTCGACCTACAAACCTAAAATTAAGCATCCCAATAAATACATTTATGTACGTTTACAGATGTGCACGTGTTCCTATATAGTCATACCCATACTTAAGCGCAACCCCACGTTAGAGCTGCACAGAGCTGAGCACAGAGCCGGTTTCATGCCAGACTGAGCCCAGTGTTTTGAGGGGAGGGGGAATCCCCAGACCTCCGCAGCTAAAGTTTAAATGCAAAGATACACAGCTATCAGCTACCGGCTTACCTTCAGGGCAGCAAGCGCAGTGCCAGAGAACTACTGTCAACACAGAGGTAGAGGGGCACCCAGCACATCACAGCCTCTGCTTTACCAGGGCAGAGAAAACTCAAGAGTTTCACCACACGGCTTCAGAAAGAGACCGAGAAAGGCATCTGGCAGGGTCCGTGTCTGCCCCAGCACTGCCCCCCTCCCCCCGCACCTCTCCTCCTCTTGTGGTGCTGGGAGCTTTTTTAAGAAAAAGGATTCCATGGAGAAATATTTACAAAGTATTCAGACTGCCCCATGAGGGCTTTGCTCTTTTCTCATGCTTCGGGTCTCTGGGCAGAGGAGCAGCCACAACAGCCCGTGCAACAAGCTCAGCAACAAAGTGCAGCGAAACCCATCCACTATGACTGAAGGGCAGCTGTACCACAAAAAAATGATGCATCCAGCAGGGTTCTTTGAGCATCTGCAAGTATTTCCCACTGCCTAAACTTTTCAAGAACAGAAATAATCAAAAGGAACAAAACCAGCAAACAAGTATCAGACTTGGCATTGTTCAAGACAGCAAATAATTCACGGATTTAATTCAAAATGGTGACAAAATGTTTTTCAACAAAGGTTTGAAATGCACGTTGCATATTATTTTATAAAATGTGAGGGTGACAGCTTTTCCCGTTCACACAACGTGAGGCATATATTACCATACACACAAGCAGTCCTGAATAGATGGTGCTCGTTTCCTTACTTTCTCACTTCTGTGAGTGACATCATTTCCTTGCGCACGCTGGAGGTGGTTAGCACTGCTGCACAAATGCAGAAAGGGAGAGGAACGCAACCACCGTCATACGCAGCAAGGAAAGAGGAAGGGGTCAGCCTCGAGGACGCAGAACACTGGTGCAAACAACTTTCACACAATAAAGAATCAGCTTATAGTTAAACAACAGCTAAAACTTCCACATTAATGAGAAGCATCAGCACGAACTGGAAAACCCAAGGACAGAAGCTGAGCAGCACACCATCTCCTGGCCCACCCGCCTGCAGCTGCCCTGCCCACAGCAGCCTCCTGCCTGTGGGACGGGAGGGCCGCTGCTCCTTCACTAGCACAGCAGGAGAGCAGGCAGCATCTGGTGCAGAGAGCAGAGGGTGTGCTGAGCCAACAGCACCGGCTTGCAGGGCGGGCTCTGGCCAAACTCTCACCTACGCAGAGCTTGGCCAGAGATGTGAGGAGTTACTTCCATTTACACCTGGAGATTTGAAACTGAGCAGTGTGAGGGGACAGGAAGTCAAACGAGAGACTGAAAGAGAGCTCAGGACTGCCTTCATCTTGAAATACGCCGGGCTGCTGGCTCACTGCTGGTGAATAACATCGTATGTGCCTCCACGGATACCGACTCCCTGCCCAAGGACACATAGTTATTGCTTAGGAAAGCTATTACAGGGAGTTGTTCAGTATGAAAAACAGCAAGAAAACGCATGCAATGTTTGTAACTAAGCATACTGAGAGAACCAGTTACGTACACCAGCAGAGCATACGGGTGAGCATTAGTCACCCAGAATGTTACCTGCTGTTACACCAATGCACAGCACAGGTAATATATCAGTCTGGGAATTTATTCCAGACAAAACTTATGGTAATAATAATAATTAATAATAATATAAAAATGAACTGTTGAATACCAACTGTCACAGATGTAACGTTGACTGTGATGGTATCACAACACAAGTCTTCTCCACATTTGAGTAAGAAACTTCCAGAAGGATCTGCAGCACTGCACACGTGCCCATCTCACCAGCACGGCCCAGCAATTAAACCTGCACAGCAATTCCCGTGCACGCCACAAAGATGCAGAGTGAGCTCTGCAGCAGAGGCCTTGCCTGCTCTAAAACATGCCAACTGCAGCCCAGGGGTTCACAAAATGAAATCTCTGCCACTCCTGTGAATCCCTGTGCACGTCCATTTTGCCCAGTGCTCTGAAGCACAAACCACCTTCACTAGGTGCTTCTGTAAGCAGGAAGACACGTAACGAACCATCAGCATTCAACCGTCATGTTCCTCCTATCGCCTTCAGATCTGCACTCTGTTTTAAACTTCACGGAGTTCCTTTTTCACCCACACTTGTCGCAGGCCCATATTTACTTGGCTCACACACTTCCACAGGCCAACTTCATTTTTTTCCTTTTGTAAACTCAGATCCCAGTATATTCTCCATTGCCTCTGCAATACTTTTATTTTTTAATTACTTAAAAATCTCAAACTTCTCCTCTAAGAGAACTGAATTAATTCCTCATCTGCCTTTAAGATTCGACTGCAATGAGAAGGGTTTTCCAGAGACCCAAACAAACAGGGACAAGGAAGAAAGATCAAACTGATGACAGAAGTAGTGGAAGAAAACACCCTTACAACAGTTAACAGAACAGAGGGGGAAAGAGAAAAAGAGAAAAAGAGAAAAAGAGAAAAAGAGAAAAAGAGA
>NW_024884878.1:10501459-10534033 GCF_019232065.1 Centrocercus urophasianus
AGAAAAAGAGAAAAAGAGAAAAAGAGAAAAAGAGAAAAAGAGAAAAAAAAAAGAAAAAAAAGAAAAAAAGAAAAAAAGAAAAAAGAAAAAAAAAGAAAAAAAAAAGGAGAGGAAAAAAAAAGGGAAAAAGTCACTCAGAATATATGACCATATGAGCATGGGCACTCTTGCAGAAAACCTAGTCAGCAATCCTAAGCCATGGGAAATTTAAATTAGAGCCAGGGTCTACAATAGGCAGAGAAATCCACACAGATAAAAGGGGCTGCCAAGGCTGCAGGTAGAGTTAGTCAGATATTCTCAGATTTCCAAAAGAACTTTATTAGTTTTATTAATTTTTTTTTTTAATAATCAAGAGATTCGAGTGTATCCACATTACACGGCAAAGAAGATTAAGCTTTTTTCCTTTAATCAAAATATCCATATGCATGCTGTATCTCCCAAACGTAGGTGGATTCCCACTGCTTATTACAGCTCTGGGGCGCATTCTGTTACAGCAACTCATGCACAAAGCGCTCCGGCACACGTAAGCAAAGCTCCCGTCCTGGCGCACAGCGCCAAGAAGCCCCCCGACCCTCAGAGAGCACCGCAGCGCTCGGCCCTGCGGAACGAAGATCCAGCGCCGGGCCCCACGGCAGAGCAGCAGGAGGCCCTGCAGGACCACCAGCACCGCTGGCGGCCGGCACGCTGCAGGCCCCCCGCGCCATGGGCAGGGCAGAGCACAGGGCCTGGCAGCCGCTGATCGAAAACTGGACTCCCGAAGGACTGCTGTCAGAGCAAAACTGACATCCAGCCACATCCTTTTGCTTTTTACGGGCCCTTCCAACTGCCCCGCGGCCACTGCTTCAGCCCTGGAGCTCAGACGACGCTGGGCTGAAGCTGGCGCTCAGGTCCAGTCCAGGACCGGAGTTGTGTTGGGAACAAGCAAACGCTTTGGTTTTTTTTCTGTTCATTTTAGCGCACATTTCCTTTTTTACTGTTTAAAAATACACAGAGGGGATAACAGCACAGAAAAAAAAAGCACAGATGTGGTCAGATTTTTGAATATAGCACTGTGCAGAGGTAAAAGGAAATGAACAGCTATCTGCCTCAAAGAAGCCACTCAAAACACCGATAGCAAACAAAGGATGCTTCCCCCGAGCGTGGCTGGTGGACATGAAAGCACACACCAAATTTATACGAGGCTCCCATTTCCATTTTGACTCCATTAGCAGCAGAAAACCGTCCTGCACCAACTTATAGGGAAAGGCAAAAATAAAATTATTTCAAATTCCTTTAAAAAAAAAAAAAAAAGGCTTTTTTTGTTTTCATTCACTGAATGTTCAGTTTCCTTTTTTTTTTTTATTAGATATGTTAAATGAGATACTTGTTTACTACAGACAAAAGCGGGTGCTTAGAAGCATGTCTAGGCTCATAAAGATGGAAAGGGAAGCTAAAATGAGAAGGGGGAAAACCTGCTCTGGAAAAACTGGCTTATACTTTATTTCATGGACGTTATTTCCTGTGGCATAGGGCACTTTAACAGGACAAAATTTGATGTAAAATACCTCAAGTAAAATACCTATTCCTTGAACGCTCTTTTCCTTTCCTAACTATTACTGACTGCTAAGCTTAAGAACATTTGCATTTAACCGAGTGCCAGAACGCAGTCCATCAAGAAATCAGTTCAGGTGTTCAGGCAGACCACCTGACAAACACATCTGAGCAGCGTCTTGTAACAAGCTACGAACTTCAGCTGACTCTTGTACCTTCTGTTCTCAGCTTTATAGAAACACTGGATTGGAAACCAATCGGACAAACTGCACTGCACAAACTTGCCAGACACAGAGAATGACAGAATTAGCCCCTCGGCTCCAAAAGGTGCTGCAAGGGGGGAGGCAACGGACAAGGAACAGGGAGGCAGCTTGTTTTCTGTACTCCATAGCAGCTGGACACTGATGCTGCAGCTTCAACAGCTGTCTTTCCAAAAGCCGCCGGGACAAAAATTCAGTGACAAAAGGGAGAGGAAAAATGTTAAAAGAAAGCTTTTAATGAAGGAATGGATGAAAGTCTTCCAGCTGTGGGAGATTAACATTCTTACCGCATATACTCTTACTGCAAGGTGGAGAAAGGTGTAGGAGGGGAGAGCTCTCCTTCACAGACCCAGGAACTTCCCAGCACTATAAATGAATTCTACACATTTAGTAAACAGCAGAAATTGTACACTTTCCCATGAATTCTAATCATTTAAAAATTCAGGGAAATCATACTCAAGATCTGGATCTTCCCGCTCTTACAATGCCCAAGGATTATGCATAGGATTAGGTTAGGATGCTTTTTGCAAAGCAGATGGCAGCAGCAGAGCACAGTGCTGTAAATGCCACGCAGGGAAGCCGTACGATGAGCAGCAGAGTGCAAGTAATGCCATCAGCTGTTGGTTGCTGCCTTCAGATTTGGCCTGGTGTGGTTGTTTACTCGCCTCATTCACTCCCAAGCTGGGTGTTATCTCACCACAGGAAAGTGAGGTCCAAGTATGGTGGGTAAAAACCCCTGCAGCCCCACTGAGGACTTTCCCCTACTCCCCAGTATTTCTCTGTACACAGAAGAAAAAAGCTAGCACTCATCTTCACACCTCAAGTAATTAAAGGTTGGCAGATGTGGCCACATCTGCTCAGAAACGACTAATGTACGACAGAAAGTTGCATTTCACAGAAATAGGGGGATAAATGCAGTGGTAGGCAAGCAATAACAAGTGAGAGGCATATAAAACCTCTCAAAAAGGAAGAGAACAGAAAGGGGAGAAAAAGCTTTCATCTCCGTTCAAGAGCACTGCTTGAGGACCAAAAGCTTTCAAACTATTAAATGAAGACAGACAGGGCGAATGTCCAGTACAATTCAGAAACCAGAGCTCATTTTGCCAGAGAAAGGCTGTCTCTCCCTGTGACAGCAGAAAGCGACTGAAGCTAGAAGGCCACACAGGGAGCAGATCTCTCTGAGCACTGCAGGGATCGAGAAATTATGTTATTTGTTGATTAAGAATATTGAAAATGACAAGGCTGCTAGACTACAGTAAGGCAAGCATGTAAGGAGTAGAGCAGAGCCTCAGCACCTCTATTTCAGGCACTCAGACAAGACAGCAGACTCCTGCAGTGATGGATACAAGAGGCTGCTCCTACAATGAAGGAACTGCTCACGTTTCAGTCCCTGTTTCCACGGGAGGCAAACAGAGCACTGCACACGCCATCACCCTGCTGCTGGAGGTCCATGGACTCACTCAAACACTCTCCTGGGGAGCTGCTGTGGTCCACGCCCTGTCCATACTGGCACAGCAGGCTCAAACAGTGATTTGTACACTGTGCAGTCAGTGTAGACTTGATTTTCTTGAGAAACTCAGAACAGAGGGCTGTGCAAAGATTATCTTTGAGAGGA
This sequence comes from Centrocercus urophasianus, assembly GCF_019232065.1. Classification (NCBI taxonomy): domain Eukaryota; kingdom Metazoa; phylum Chordata; class Aves; order Galliformes; family Phasianidae; genus Centrocercus; species Centrocercus urophasianus. The sequence continues at coordinate 10,504,865 of NW_024884878.1, forward strand.
TAAATTTGCTAACACAAATATCATTTTTTAAAATCCCTTCTTTCCTTAGATTTAAGTCTTTCAAGTTTCAACGAAGGAGTCCTTTAGAACGTGGGAGATAAGGCACTCTGAAGCTCAACATACAAATTATTGTTACTTCACACTAAGAAGAGTTACGGCTCCTATTTCCTAGAGCTATTTCGATCCCTTTTTGGCTTACACACATATACAGAACACACAGTTGCTGTAAACCTCCGTCCCTGCGTCATCACCGCTACGTGCACTGGAAAGCAGTGCTGAGAGAAGCGTGCAAGTGTTAAGATGTTCTGCAAAGTACTACAGATGCAGAATGCAAAAAGCTTAAATGGAATCAAAGCTGTGTGTATAACCAAACCCCACCTGTTCTGTATGTCTCAGCTCTCCAAGCACAAGGGTTCTGTAATGCATCACTGGGGTGAGGCTAGGCACAAGGGGGAATTCTCAAGAAGCCAGAAGTAGGAGTGAGAAAAAAAATCAGAACAGTTACATTTGTGAGCTGCTTGTGAGACTGCGGCTTCAAATTCAGGCACCTCAGAAAAATATGCACATCTCGTACATTAAATAAAACATTTCTAGGTGTGAAGATTATGACAAGTTTATACAGCAAAGGAAAATTCTACCATTATCTTCTTAGAATGTGGCTTGCTTATTGCCAGTATCTAAGAACATGATCATCAAACATAACATTACATTTGTTAGTAAACATACCACACAACCCTTCTGCTGATGTTAACCTTGCATAAGAACCTTTAGGAATCTCCCTCAGCACACTGTTGTTAGAATAGTACAAAGAATGAAGCAATAAATTTTCATTTTCATCTCTCCTAATAAGCATAGTCATTCTGATTAATTAATTCCATTCTGTTGCCCAAACGTATGTAACGATGACATTTGCTTACTGTCTCAAATGCTGTTTACACACTTTTCTGTCTTCTGTTTTTTGAGGGGGAGAAACTTTACTGCTAGCATCAGCAGTTTTAGAACAGAAGCCAAGGAAATATATGGAGTAAACTGAATAAAAGAAATGCAACTCCAGGCCATCTGCCTGCCCGTTAGTTATGAGAAAAAAAATACAAAAATACCAGAAATCATAATACTATATACAAAATAGCACTGCTGCCAAAGAAGTCAACATTTGGCCCCAAACATTTGCTTTCCAACAGGTAATGAAAAAAAATAAATCCCACAAACTAACTCACTCTGGTCTTGAACAAAAAAGCAGAACACAAAAATATAAGATGACGAATGGAATTTAGCAACTTCAAGATAACTATTAGCAACTGCAGTTTAGAATAATTAAAATGTTTTATGGGGAGAAAAAGTGACATACATTCAGAATATAATGTGTCTCACACTAACTGCATGCTCTGCCATTCTTCCAGCATCGCACTGGGAATATGGAAGGCATTTCCCCCACCTCTGAAGTTCGGGCAACCTCCTGAAGTCACTGAACAATCACCTGAGCTGAACACACAACACAGTGCAGCTAGCAGCACACCAGGATAATACGCAAAGACGTACATGAGAGAAGTGGAGAAGAAAAGCGGCAGTGAACATTTACAGGCAAGGAAGAGATGCTTTAGAAGAAAAGAAGTGCTTGGTTTTCTCAACAAGTTTAGTGCCAGCATACAAACAGTAACGACCTGCACACCCTACTATAGAACATTCCATTTCCCTGCATTCCAAGGATCATCAAGCTCCAACCCCCCACCACACGCAGGGCCACCAACCTCCCCATTTCACAGCAGCCCAGGCTGCCCAGGGCCCCATCCAACCTGGCCTCCAACACCTCCAGGGATGGACGTGGCATCACAGCCTCTCTGGGCAGCTGTTCCAGCACCTCACCACTCTCACAGCACACAACTTCCCCCTGACATCCAACCTCCATCTGCCCTGCCTCAACCTCAAGCTATTTCCCCTCCTCCTGCTGTTATCTACCCTTTCCAAAACTTGATTCCCCTCCTGTTTGTACAGTACCCTGGAAGAACATTTTACTAAATATTAAAACACTTGGTATTAATCTTAGTGACTCTGAATTACTCACTGCAGAAAACACAGAAGAAGTTGCATTAAATTTCAGAGAAACAGTCCCAGCTGCACCAGACCCTGGAAGGAGAGTTTACATAATCTGGTTCTTGGGAAGAGGACTCAGCACCGGTCTCCCCTCTGTTCCTTCCCATATCCTGTTTCAGTTAATCCACTTCTACAGTTGAAATATCTTTGATCTGGCATACACCAAAGCCCTGAAAGGCATTTGTGTCTCCACAGCTTAAGGCAATGAGGCAAAGGAGACAGGTCAGATGGGCAAAATCTCAACACACAGGAAGAGAAAAGACACCGCTTCCTAGATTATAAGGACTATTTATATTCCTGCCCTGCAGTATTTTCAGTAAGCTTTTTATTGTTATGCCATTCCTGCCACAGATTTTGTATCTTCCATCCTCAAAATGACTTTTCCCTACTTGCTTCATTTACAATAATAAACCACTGTATTCTCTTTTTATCTCACACCATACTTGTCATTCACAACTATGAAATATGCAGGAACGTTTGAAAGTTCACAGCATGCATCATTCTGACATGGCTTCTGAATTTCTACCAGCAAAAATGTTGTTTTCACAGCTCCTTAAAAGTACATGCTTACATATATAACAATGTTATATAAGGCTATTTCCATCGTTTGTGTCCATCATTGCACACTCCCATTTGATTTCTGTTAATCCTTCAAAAACATCAGTGCATTTTACAACACCTTTTTAAAATACCAGTATTGCTGCAGACAAATCAATTCAGGTACAGAAGAATAAACAAGTGAGAAATAAAGTACTAACCTTCCCCAACGGGAGTTCCACAGCCTTCAAGGTTCAACATTATGTCTTTGTCTTTGTCATCTGCACTGCATCCCAAAAGCATCCAGCTCTCAACATTATCGCTTTCGGATAGCACGCTCTCCTCCTCATCATTTGAGCTATCATCTATTACCATCACCTCTTGGGCGGTGAGAGGTCCAGAACCAGCGGAGGGAAAATTCCCACTAGGACCTTGCCTTGAAACTTCTGCGCCTGATCCTGCAGTATGCAGAGCATTACGCTCGGTGGCTTTGGCACGATTTGCTATGGAAGATCCACAGGTATGCATTCTACCTTCAGCTAAAGGGCTTGTTGATTTTCGTGCCTTGCTTTTGTAAACACTGTCTTCCTCTGGTGTATCGGACAAGACAATGATCTCAGGGTCGTCCGAAATCTCGCCATCAGAATCGTGCAGTTCAACAATATTCTGGTCTTCAAGCGGTGCCACAGTTAGACCTGGACCCTGGTCTGTGAATTCCGCAACATCTTCTGCTTCTTCAGACACCTCCAGTGAGCTGATTTCAGCAAGGTTTTGGGAATAGTGGACCTGGCTGTAGAGATGAAATTCCACCTCGCTGTCAATGCTTGGCTCCGAGGATGAATCCTCTCGGTAAAGTTCATCTTCATATACATCACTCTCCTCCGTGTCTTCATAAAACATTCTGGAAACCAAACTGTCTGTAAGAAACACGAAAGATTGTATCAGTATGCTCATGAACATATGCCTGAAAATATCTTTCAAATAACACTTTGGTCTTTCTGCAATTGCTAGGATTAGTAGTTGTGCTCTGCATTAGGCAGGCAACACAGAGAAGAGTTTACAACAACAAAAGACAATGTTGTAAAAAGAGACAGCAGAACATAAGTAAGGGTGCATTTTGCTTCATGTTACCTATTACTTTAACCTAAACCACTCTGACTTCTCACTGCTGTGGAAGATCTCATATTCCAAAGCTTCTCTCCAGCCTGGATTCAAAACCAAGGTTTCTGTGTGGCTCAGGAGCCAAGTGAGTTTCAGATCCATGTTTTGATTATTCCTCCAATCAGTATCAGTGCTGCACATTTTGCAAATCATGTTACTGAGAAATGCCTTATGTACATATATTCTCTCAAGGAACTGGCAAGCAGCAGCAATATTTTACAAAAGTATGTTGGAGCAAACCTGGGCTGCAAAGTCACTTGATCTGTCAGTTCACCATTTAATCCCAGGAGAAGAATTACTCACAGCATGGTACAGAAATACCCCAAAACAGAGCTCAGGTCAGAAGGCAGTAAAAAAAAAGTGTAATAAAGGTAAGCATTCAAATTCGTGGCCTTCATACAAACCAACAAGTCAGATGGTTCTGTCAGAACACAAACTGAGTTACGGTGCCTCAAAAAAGCACTTCAACATGAGGAAGGTACAACTGCAAGCAGTGTCTGCCCAGCTCCTCATGAGCCAGATCTCTACACTCCTACCAGTTCAGCAGTAGTTATCTACGACTTTTAATGGCTTTTTTGGCCGACCTAGGATTAAAGCCTAAAATGTCTCTTTTCTTGAAGGCAGCAATGCTGCTTCTTAAACAAAGATGCAGTCAGAACTGGATGATGGGACAGAGAGCACTCTCAGCAAGCCTGCAGACGATGCAAAATTTGGAGGAGTGATTTATATACCAGATGGTCACACTGTCATTCAGGTGCATCTAAGTGGACTGGATAAATGGGCAGAGAGGTTCCTGAATGAAGATAAATACAATGGCCAATGCAACTGGGAAGAGAGAGAGCTTGGGAGCCAACTGCCTGGAAAAGCAAGTTTGCAAAAAAGGACCGCAGAGTGGAACAAGTCTGCAACACGCCAAAATACTTTTACAAAAAAACAGTATGCTGGGCTCTTGAAGAATATCGACAGAAGGTCCAGGGAAGTGACAATGCTCTCAGACGTGTAGTGTGGTTTGTGGGTTGTTCTCTGAGGAGCTGGGCACTTGATGACCCTCGTGGGTCCCTTCCATCTCAGAATATTCCACCACTCGTTCTCTTCACACCCGCAGCGCTGCGTACGGCTCTGGGCTCTCCCACAGCAGGCCAACATGGATGGATTTGAGTGAGAGCAGTGATTAAGACAATTAAGGGACGGGAGCATCCGTCACAGGAGAGGCAGTGACAGCTGGGACAGTTCAGTGTGGAAGGCTCAGGGTGTTCTGCTGGTGTACCTAAGAACCTGATGGAGGACTAAAGAAAATGGACCCAGGCTCTTCCAAGTAGTGTCCAACAACATGACAAGAACCAACAGGCACAAAATAAAATACAGATTTCTCTTGCAGATAAGAAAAAACCTTCTTACTGCATTGCCTGCAAAGGTTGTGACGGCTCTACATTTAATTAAATTCAAAATTTAATGGGACTCTGAACAAACTGCACCCAGTGTCGTTGCTTTGACTCAGTGCAGTTGGAGTAGATCACCTCTAGAATTTCCTTCCAGCATCATCTATTCTGTGATGCTGACCAAGTCAAAGCTATTTCTGGAGTTCACTATATACCCACTAGCCACACATAAAATTCAGAGGTATCCTGAAGTTACTCTGCCTACTTCAGGGACTGCATAATTTAATTTACATGCACATATCATGCATGGAGAAGAGGAAAGAAGATACTTTCTCTAAACAGTCTATATATTTCTGCAATACAGTTAGTCCTACAGAAGCCATCATGTTTTCTGGGAATGAAAAACTGCCAGACATCTGTTTTATGGTTATGAAAGTGACACGGTACCCTATACACAAGTATAAATACTTATACTTGGGAGTCCTAGGCATAAGTAATTTGTATGATTATGGTATTCAAAGAACCCACAAGCTCTAAGGCAGCTTTCTGTGAGCATCCCACCAGAGTTCCACCTTGATCACGATAAATTTGTCCTCACCTGCATTCCTGCTACATCAGAAGTCAAACTCAAAGTCAGAGGAAAACTTCCCCTGCCCCCCTCCCTGCCAACACACACACAGAAAAAGGCAGAAACATGTAAGACACGACTCCAAAGCAGGAAAATGTAATGCCTATCATAGAATGGCTTGGGCTCTGAGAGACCTTAAAGACCATATACCTTCAGCCTCCCTTCAGCCGTGGGCATCCACTAGTCCAGGCTGCCCAGGGCCCCGTGCACCCAGGCCTTTAACACCTCCCAGGATAGACAGCATACATTTTTCAATCTCACCTGCACAGCTGGTGAAGTCACTTTCACAATCACTCACTCTGATCATATCCAAAGAGCATCAGAACCCTACTCTCTCATTTTTAAGTGGGATCACCCTTCCACATAGATCTTAACCTGCTCCAGTCCACAGTATGAGAATGAAAGCAGAGCTGGAACTAATCAGGCAAATTATAATATTAGACAACAGTTATGGGAAGTGAGGAAAAACTTTCAGCAAAGTAGGAAATCAAGGAATCCACCTGAAGCATGTAAAAATTTTAGTGATACCAGAAAACACAACTTAATTCACTCTTTCCTTTGTTCCTGTCAGCCACTGTACAAGGTCATACCACGTTAGAACCCACGTCATAGCTGAAAACATGCATCGAAACAAGACTGCTGGATCTGAAGTGACAAAGAAGATCCACGTAGCTTACTTATAGACACACCGTGGTGAAGATGGGGATAAAAGGAGGCAGCACTGCACTACACTTACTGTGATCTAAACTCCCAAGTCTACTGAGTCTCAGGAGAGTCGATGGCTCGTCCTCCTCTCCTTGATGGTATGGAACTATGAGAGGTTCTTTGTCTTGCCCAGCATATGTCGGGACACTGAGAAATGAGAAACATCAAACATCAGCATCACAAAATAATGTGAAGATACCAATTTCTGCCATTCACTGCCGCAGAATTCTGGCAGCAGCTGCCTACACTTCCTCAGCATGAGAAATATGTGTCAAGCACAACCAAAGCAAACAAACACACTGCCTCCAAGAACGAGAAAAGAAGCTCAACAGAAAGATTTGCTGTTGTTCACATTGACAAAGTACAGCAATTTCTTACTAACATTTAGACAACAAACAACAGTAAAAATCTTTTTGCTACAGCAGGAACATAACACAGACTTAGGCAAACACCTGCATAGAATAGGTAATGGGCAATGCAAACAGAGCAAGACGGAGACAAAAATAAACCACAAAACAAGTTAAATCACTGGGTCATGTGAACACTCCACTCCTTCATCAACTGGAATCCTACTGCTACCTAATACTGCACGTATTTCCTCAAAAGCATCTGACTGCCTCTTTGGTAGGCCTTAAGAAGAAACTTCAAGTAAAGGGCTAATAATGTAAAAAAGAAAAATGAGCCAAAACCCAAACCACAGCAATCTGAGTTTCTCTTAACCATCCTTGAACAAAACTCCAGGTGGCTATATCTAGAAACTGCATGAGGATGGCATCTTCTCAGGAGATTTGCAAGGACTGCTTGCCAGCACTTTTTGTTTGGTTCAGTCAAATAAAACACCCTTACTTGGTAAAAAAGCAAACATTGGCAGCTGTACAGCTGCAGTCAGAGAAGAGATGTTTATGGCGACTTGCAGGCAAAAAGAGAGAAGGAGCACCAGCTAGTCAATCAGAGCAGTGACAAAGTTGCATGTGGGAAGCTACCTCTCAGTCAAAACTTCAAATCAGTTTGGAATGCTCAGATTTTACGTGAACACAGAAGATGCTTCAATTAAGAGCCAGTAACATCCCCAGGCCAGTCTTTCCCATGTTCCTCCTGCTTCATCTGCTGTGTTTCTTCCCACCATCTCCTCCTTCTGTCTCCTTAACTACTTCTGCTCTCTTACATCAACTCCTGCACACTCACAGAGCTCACAGGACAACAGCCTCCTTCTCTCCTCCTCTTGCCATTTCCAATTCACCTGGTGCTTAACTTCACATACTGAGTCTTTTTTGAAAACAAACAAAGAAAAAAATATAAAGAAAAGGAAGAGATTACTTCATCCTCTACAGCTGCAAAAATTACTTTTCAAATAAGTGCAGTATTCCCATCACAAACCATCAGCCGAATCCCAGCATTTCAATTTCTCTTGCTTTCTGCTTGGCCTGTGCAGTAACATACAGTATAATATTTTATGACAAAGGCTGTACTCAAAATACAGCAACAAATATATTCTTTGGTGTCTTAATGAGTACAGGAAAAACAAAATGCTTATAATCAGTATCTCTCATACAGACTGGGACAACTACAAAAAACGGAGAAGAAAAATATTTTGAAGAAAACACCAAAGACTTGCTAAAGTCACAAGTCACCACCAGAACAGAGGTTAAGATATCAGCAAGGCAGCATCAGTAGTCTGTAAAGATTTGTGCAAAACATTTTTCTTTTCCAGTTTTCTATTTAGTCACATTTGTAACATCCAAACTGGCCAGTACTTCAGACTATGAAGGCACAGCATCTGTACAGCCAGCACAAAATTGATAAAGGATTTACACCTAGATGCACAGCAAAGTGAAATCCTTCATTTCACCTGCTAGGTGTTTCTGGGCCCTCCCTCAGAAGTAGCACACCTCCTTGTCATTGACAGAAGCCATCGAAAGCATCAGCTTTTACAAAGCACAACACCAAAATGAAGATCACATCTGTGTTCTCGCGTGCCCTATGAAGGCAGGCAAATCCCAAATAAACACCACAACAATACGGTCATTATCAGAGCTCAGTGTTGGGAGTCAGCTCTTTTCTTCACCTGCACCGTGTTCCCGTACTATACTTAACACAGCTCTCGTCTGGGCACCAGGGATAACCCAGCTGTGCTCAAAGCAGGAAGCAACAGCTCTCTCTGGGCGCCTGGGGTGAGAGGTGCTGCCTCAGACAGCAGAGCAGCTCCTGCGCGGCACGCTGAAAGCAGAGCAGAAGTGCCCTGGGTGGTAAAACGCTTCGGAACAGCTTCCTGAACTCCTTGCCCACAGCTTTTCAGGAAATGAGCCCTGAAAAGGGCCCACAGCACTTACTGCCTCGGTTACAAACAGGACGCAAAAGACAGAGCACTCATCGCAAAGCTCCCTCACCTTTACACTTACTGCTATTTCCAGCTAAGTTTGGCTGCTAGTTTCTCATGAGAGTGACCAGCACTGCTCTATGCTGATACAAAACTCTTTTTTTTTTTAAATGTCGACTTGTGTTTGAGAAAACGTTTATTTCCTGTCACTTTTTTATACATGCTGCAAACGAATCCAAAGGAAAAACCAGAACATTGGAAAAGGCTTCTCCTAGCGGAGACCTACACCTTCCAGAGACCATCAGGAAAAAAAAGCAACAACTGAGTACAACAAAACGCAGAGCTTATGCCGGCCCTTGGGAAGGCTTTTCCCTCCGCTCACTGCGACGTCCTCAGCCGGGGACGGGCCTCGAGTAGGGACAGGGCAGGGGGCTCTGCTCAGCCCGGGCACAGCGCAAAGGCAGCGCCGCGTGAGCCGGCCCGTCCCGCGCCGGGGGAAACGCGAGGTCCGGGCCGGGAGCGCCGCGGCGGAAGGGAGGCACCCGGCCAACGAGCCGGACCCAGCGGCACAGGAGCCGCCGGAAAGCGGCCCCGGGGAGCAGCGGGGAGCCGAGAGCGGCCGGTGGTGGGCCGGGAGGAAGCGCGGCCGGGCCGGGGGAGGCGGCGGGAGGGGGCAGGGCGGCGCCGCTCTCATACTCACTGCTGGCCGCACCGGGACACGCCGAGCCGGAAGTGGCGGCGATCGGCCCGCCCCCCGCAGCACGTGTCTCCGGTCCCGCCCCTCCGCCTCCTCCGGGCGCGGGTTGGGCGGTCGGGCTGGGATGGCGGCGGGGCGGGCTTCGCCGCTTCGTCCTGAGAGCGGGGCGGCGGCCGAAGGAGCGGCACGGGCTGCGGCGGGGGAGGGCCGGGGGACCGAGGGAAGGGCCGTGCCTGGACCGCGCAGCTCCGCGGGCAGCGTGATGCTAGAGCTCGAGGAGCGCTGGGGCGGCGCTCGTACACGGCTGTGCGTTTGGGCGCCGCCGGGCTAGCCGGGCTGGGGATCGGCCCGCCTTCCGACTGCGATGTTACGAGCCGAGAAGTCGGCCGAGTGAGACAGGAGCCCGGGGAGCAGCGAGGGGCGGATCGGGCACTGCTGAGCATCGCCGAGGAGCGACCGAGACTCGAACGGCCGAGAAGAGGGCGCCTGTGGGCACGGCGGGCTCCTCCCGCCCGGGCTGCCTGCCGAATCCTGTCGAGGCACGGCCAGATGTGTGCACGAGGCACCGTCCTGAGCAGTGGCGGGCTCGGAGGACGCGGAGGACTTGGCCTCTCCTGTGCAGGACGTTTTAGAGGAGAAGAGAGCTGTCACGGCTCAAGTGGTGAAAACGGACGATCCTTTCCGAGGATGGGGCTTGCTGGGTGGAAGCTGCTTGATGGCGCACGGCTTGCAGGTGCTGGCATCTAAAGGGTGTTAAAACCATCTACACCATCCTCTCTCTTTAGCTCCAGAAATAAGTATTTTAAGTGGTATTTTGCAGAGTCTGAGCATGTCTCTGACTGGGTCTATAAGGAACTGGCACCTCCCAGTGCAGAACAGCTGCCTGTTCCCTGATTAGCTATAGAGGAGTTTTTCCTCTTCTTACTCTAATCTTCTTGCAGGGATGTATTTGAATTTTAGAATTAACTTCTTCTACCCTGGAGAGATAAAGCAAGCATTGAACATTTTCGAGACTAATATGCAGTTGTATGAGGGATTGCCTGAAATCAGAATGTTTAATTGAACATGGCTTTTCTCATCAATTAGTACTTCTGAATATGATAATTTCACCAAAAGTAAAGATTCTGAGCTGAATTTCTTTACCAGATGGTTTTATCTTCTGCTCTGATGGACAGAGGTTAAAGATTTTTCTATGCATCATGAAGACAAAAATGCAAGGGAGCTTAAAGTTCAACATGAGAGGTAAAAAATTCTCTCTGTACAAGAATGTATTTCAGAAAGCAAATCAGCATTATTTAGGGAAATTGTCAGTGATGTCCTGGTACCCTTCTGGATCATGCTAGAAAGCTGGACATACTGGTTATTGTGTTTTGATTTCTTGTTCAAATACTTGCAAATGGAAGAGCGAGCCATTTTCACTTAACAACTAATTTTTCAGAGCACTGCGCACTGTGAGGTAACTTTGTTTTGTCTTTTCCTCTTCTAAGCAGATCTGTTTAGGAGAAGGAAAATTTTGTTTTCAAATACTCTGTTGTTATTGCTTACAGCTTTTGGTTGAATTGCTGTAAGGCTGGTCTTCCACTGCAGGGGTATGCTGTGCAAAGCAGACCTCAGTAGCTGGCACCTTTAGCTGTGATTTTAAAATGGGATAACTGCAAAACCCATCAAAGATATGGCACAGGCTGAAGTGGAAGCCTTGGAGACCAGCAGACAGTCAACAGTCTAGCAAGGGAAGAGACGAGACAAGCACTTCTGTGTCCCGTAAAAGTAACCCCCTCTGCCCTGCAAGCACCGTGCAGCATATACTGTAGGGGTGGAAGGCAAGAGTGGGGGTTGGTCTGGAAACTCACACATCTGCTGAAAGTAGAAGGTACAGAGGTGTTGGAGAGGATGAAACTCCTGACTCCATGCTTACCCCCTGAGAGAGCTTCCTCTCTTTCCACAGGACCAGCAAGCCTTGTGGCCAGCAGTCCGGACTGCCAGCATCAACCCTGCTGCCTGCAATTGCAGCTGGGGCAGGATGTGACTGCCAAGGACAAGCTGCTGTGAGTGTGATGTGGTGCAGCATTATTTGCGGATGGGGGGGAGGAGGAGGTACGTAGTATGTGCTGCTAGGGAGGACCAGTCTTGCTTTAGAGTTTAAACAGGCCCAATTTGTCATTCTTGTTAATGTCACCACACAATTTCTAATGCTCCCATATGTATCTGTGTATGTACATTTAATGGGAAATGTTCTCTTATGTCATACCCACAAAGGCTGGCTGACTCTGGACGCTACCAGCTGGCTGTTTTCCCAGATAACTGCCTTGACAGCTCAAGGTAACATGCTGCTGATGCTGACCACAAGGGATCATTCTCTTAGGGCCTGCTAGCAGCCCCTTAGATACTAGGCATGGTGCTGAGCATGCTTTCCCAGTGGACACCCAAGGGACAGCCCAGAGCTTTCACTTTCCATTTTTGTAAGTCTTTATATAGGGACTTTCCTAATACTGCATTTTCAACATCACTGGCATGTAATTGCAGCCTGTATGTTGAGCCTGGGAACAGCAGCATGTACATGTTGGCTGGAAAAGTGTCTTTGAAGGGCAAAATGATCCAGTTCTCTCATCCCCCAGGCTTTGGGCCAGTAATGAAGAAAAATGAACAACCTGCAAGTAGGAAGGTTTTCTTTCCTAGCTGCATGCAGGCAGACCCTAGAAATAGAAACAGAACTATGGCACCTGATATATGCAGCAGGTAATTTCCAGCAATCTAATCACGGTACCTTTCGGAAGAATACTGTTTTTTTCTACCTCTACTTATTACAAAAACCCTCTCAAATGTATCCAAAATTAACTGTTATAAAACAATTGTAGAACGTTGCAAAACATTGTTGTTGATATGACAAGAGGATGAAACTGAGTTGTAATACAACAGGCAATTGCCCGGGCCCTAAGGACAGTGATGCACATTCCTGTCCTGAGGCTGTCTGACCCTGCTGCCCTTCACCAAGCTTCGTCTTGATGTCCCAGCCCAGCCCTATTTAAACACGTTTGTGATGACTTTGTGATGGACACTTGGCAGTCAGTCATGGCGTGGCTCATATTGCTCAGGTTTGCATCAGTGTATATGGGTAAGGGAAAGCAGCACAACATTTTCCTTCGAGCGCATGCCAGTAGCATTCATAGCTAGCCTCCCTCTGTGAGAGTTCGTGTCTTTCCCAGCACTTGCAACACAGCTTTTTCTAGTTCAGCAAATTCTGTATGCAGTTGAGGTCATCAGGAGAAAGAATGACTTTTACCGAGCCTGTGTTGGAAACAGTCACTGCTGTAAAGGGCACTGAAGCACAGTAGTTTGTGTAGCACTAAATTTCTGACTTTGCCTTCATACGGTATAGAAAAAGTAAGATTGCTTGCTTGCCTTCATGTCTTTTACTCCTCCTTGAAGAAACAGCCCTCCTCAGAGCTTGTAGGTCATACTGTCCAAACCGCCTCCATCCTCGGGGCAAAGGGCCATAGGTCCATTGTACAGATGTGTGCAGGCTTATGTTGCTGCTGTTCTGGGTTGCCTGCACTAAATGCAATGGGGTTTACATGTGATGCTCAGGCAGTGGCAATTTCACACATGCTCCCTTTCACACTTAAGCAGACTGAATCCTGCCTCGTGAACGATGAACTGTCTTGCATCTGGACTCAGTGCAAACCTTTCACATCCTCTGAGCACCTCCCACATGGTATGCACTGACTTGTGCAGCAGCTGGAAGGCCCTGAGCATGGAGATTCAGGCTCCAACACGCACAGCCAGCTGGAAGAAAAGGGCTGGCAGCCCCTTTTTGTCTGGTTGCTGATGCTGTGAGTCCTGTGTGCCCCACATTATGCTGGGTTTTGCTTCCTGTGGGGAGGACATTCCCTTTACCTCCACTTACAGAACCCACAGCATTCCAAGATTCTAAAGGTAGATGGGAAGATTCAGAAATGCTGCAGAGGAGAATTTGCAACATCTCCAACTACTTGGAGACACTTCAGGTCCCTGAATCTTCCAGACTGCACAACTCCAGTTGTTACTGCACCACAAACTTTAAGCTTTTAAAGACTAAAAGGGAAAAAACGTGGAGATACGTGTGTAAACTGGCATTATTCAGTCCAGATGCCAGTAGGTGGCACCCAAGAATGTGCAGCTCTGTCGGTAGGCTTTCTGCAAGCCTCACTGCTTGTTGGCTGCAGCACCTCGGGCCCTCAGCCTCTGCTCTCCCTGCGGCCACGAGGAAACCTGCAGGACTCTTGCTCTTCTTAATGTACGATTTCAAGTGCTGTAGGAAGCTGTGGAGAAATCCAGAATTATGCAGAGTATAACCCAGTGCTATTTGTGGTTAAGGTGTCCATGCGTGGTTGCTGCTTTCTGCCTGTAGGTTCACTTCACATCAGTCCTGTGTGGTGAGATGGCCCCGAGCTGCTGATTCCTGTGGGGCTTGCTCAGAATGTACAGCTAGATAGAGCTGTCTGAGAGCATTGCTGGGGAATAACACGAGTCTTGGCCATGTTACTGGGTTTTTTTGCAATGTTTCTTCCAGTTCAGAAAAATGTGAGAAAGCAACTGAAGAGTGCAGGCCTGCAAGGAAGTCAAACTAAATGTGCGCAGCCACGTTTTAAGATCTTAGTTTTGCAGTCCCACTGAATGTTACTTATACCCAGACTCACGTAAGGAGATGGGTTGTGTTTGTGACTGGTTTCCTGTGCTGAGTGATGCTGTCAATGGCTCGTGCAAGCAGTACCCAACAGCCATAGCGCCTTCATCCAGCAGCTGCGAGCAAGGATTGCTTTTGTGTGGTGGTTAGGCTGAGAGTTTCATTTACGTTGGTCCTAGTCTGGCAAAAAGCACACAGTTTAGGGGATGAGGCAGTTCTGTCCCTCAAGGTGTGAAGGCAGAGCTGCTCCAGCAGCAGCAGCACCTGGCTGGGCAGAAGGCCTCTCACAGGGCTTCGGGCTGCAGAGAAGCTGGGTTTGTCTGGGGAACACCAGGCAGGAGACCAGGAGAGCAAGAAGGGGAGAAAACAGATGAACCACTAGCGGACAAACGAGGTGGCAGCTGCGTCCTGTTGTCACCTCCGGTTTGTTGTGCTCACCGGCTGAAACGCCCTACCCAGGAACATCCCTTTGCGCTGAAATGGGGGAAAGCCGTCGCGGGAACGCCGGCAGACCTCGAGGCGCTGGGCAGCCTCCCTGCCGGATCCCACCGGGGAAACCTCTCGACCCGGCGCTGCGAGGCTGTGCAGCCCCCACGGCGGCCGGAGCTGCGGCCCGTCCTCACCTTCACGTGCGCGCCGCAGGAACGGGAGCGCTCAGACGTTAATTAAATTCCCACCCACCACCTGGCCCGCTCCTCCTCCTCCCGGTGCTCTGCTTTGCAGCTTCAACAGAACAGCGGGAGAGGGGAGGGAGCGTAATTACGGAGCTCCTCGGAGCCGGCTCCGCGGCGCCCCGCGGCTCGTTAGTTACAGCTTCGGCTGCACCGCTTCGCGGAGGGTCGGCGGGGGGCGGGGAGAAGGGAGCGGGGGGTGGGCGCGGCGAGGGCGGGCGGCAGCCTGCGGGGCGGCCCCTGGGAGAAGGCAGGGCGAGGGGATGGAGAGGCAGGGAGAAGGGAAGAAGGGAAGGGAGCGAGGGAAAGGGAGGAAGAAGGGCCGGCGGGAGCAAAGCGTGGTTTGTCTGCGGGGCGGTGAGGATGCAAGGCGGGCGCCGAGGGATGCTGAGCGCTGCCGCTGCTCGCACTTCTCCCCTCCGGGCAGCACGCGGTCCGCTCTCCTCTGGCGCTGCAGAGCGGGGCTCGGGCTCCCAAACCCCGTGCGCGTCCCTCAGAGCGGTTGTGAGGAGGGTGGGTTCTGGAGGACGGAACTGCTTTCCCAACATATTAAATCTTCTCTGAGAAAGCATTTCCTTTCCCAAACCACCCTAATTTTCTCTCAGAATAATTGCAGTGGTGTTCTGACTCTCTCCCAATTCGAGCAAATAAGAATCCTCGGCATTTTCAGGTGAAAAAAACCCTTTCTCCTGTAAAGAGCCAACGTTCTTGGTGCGAGGACAGGCGGACCAAGCCAGCAAGGAAGTGATGCCGTTGGCTCGACTTGTCCTTGAGCAGCCATCCACTGGAAAACAGCATTTCTGCTGCCCCCTGCTGCAAGGGTCCTGTGCCCGGGGGAAGGGTTACCCTTCAGACGCCGCAGGTCTGCCAAAGCAAGTCCTTCAAAAGAGTGTGAGGGGGTGGAGAGGGTGCACGTTTCCAGTGTAAAACTGTTCTGAGTCCACCAGCAGCTTCTGCAATGGGTAGATGTGCATTTCCTTTTCTTACAGAAGGGAAGGGACAGCTCAGAGCAGGTAGGACTCTGTTCTTGAGGTCTTGGAGCTGCTCTCTGCCAATAGTTAACTCTGACCTCGTGATTTCCATTTTGTTTTGGCAGCTCCCAGTCATTGTTTCTCTCTTTCCCTCTCTATCTTTTTTTTTGTTTTTTTCTCCCTCTGGAAAATTTCCCTTAAGGAACCACTGGTGATGACCCATGAGACAGTGCATGAATGCTTTCCATTGTGCAATGCTCTGACATTTGGCATTCCTATGGCGTTATCCCCCATCAATGCAGAATAAGTTGTCAGAGCATGAAATTGGTATTTTTACATATTCTTAAGGTACAGATGTCATCTGAAAGCCATGCACAGGCATTATGATTAAACTCTCTGTTTCATTCTCTGCCTATGAACAGATCTGTTTGGAAGATTTCTCTCCTTTTGGGGGGTTAGAGAGAAAAGACGTAGCCTTAAAAAGTGGCAATGCTACCTAATATCACCATCAAAAGGTGAAAGCTAAGTTTAAGGCACTGTGCACCGAGTGCAATATAGACTCATAAATTCAGAGCAATAGTGTTCAAATTTTAGCACCTGTGTTCCTGGCGTGGTAGCAAGAAGCAAACAAGTACCAGATGGAATATAATCAGTGACTCAGTTTCTTGTGCCAAATATATCAACATGTTCCAAATCAAATCTGCTCAGGGCGTACAAGTTTGTTATTCTACGTTAATTACTGCCTAAGAATGGCAGACCCTTATGGGAGGATTAGTATGGCTAAACATAGTGTACATGGAGAAAGAAGAGGAAGGGCATGAGAAGGTATCCACGTGGGACCCCAAATCTTTGGTTTGGTTTGTTTGACACAGAAGGATGAGGACCTTTCCAAAGTTTCCTGTTTGGAGGCAGGTCAGGTGCCCTACCTGTGCTGTGTGTCTCCCCTTGGAAACAAAGCTTGGTGCACACTGAAACCAGAAGCTGAGCAGTGTTCTCAGCTGGGATTTTGCAGATCAGGCTGCGTAAAAGCTGTGAGCATCCTGCTCTCACCTCATAGCTTACCCTGCTGTGGGCAGAAGGTTGGACTGGAGACCTCCTGAGGTCTCTTGCAGCCTGTATTGCCCTGTAGTCATGTTCTCTCCTAGGCAGAAGTTAAAAGAAGAGGGTGTTCAGCTTTGGTATGACGGATCTTTCTGCTCAAATTCTTCCCAGCTTTTGTACAAAGAGTGCTTAACGCTGCACAGAGCTTCATCCTGTGCTGCTTTTGCCATGCTTGGTTAGAGGTATGTCTGCAGTCCATGAGCTTCAGCAGGGTTACAGGGTTACAATGCCTTAACCAGCATTGTAGTGTTCAACAAGTGAGAGGCTAGAGAACTACCCCAGGTTACAGCTTCTCTCCACACTTACCAGAAAACAAAGCCAGGCTGGATTATCCTTAAAAATAAGTTATGCAAAGCCATCATCATCCAGGCTCCTCCTCCCTGTCTTGCTCACTGTCCTCCCAGAAGCTAGTGCTCTACCAGCCAGTTCCAGCCAAACGTGGTAGAGTGGTGACAAACTCGAAAGGAATTGAAGTTGCAGGCATTGTAGGAAAACCAACACATTTGTAGAGATGAGAGAGTTAGATTTCTGTCCTCACAAATCACAGGGCTCCCTGATGGGCTTGGCAACAGTCTGTATGGCTACCTGGCTTGGATGTGGTCTGGGAACTGCCATGTTATGAGTTGCCTCTTGCTCAGTGATGGTTGGAGGGGGTGAAAATTGCTTGGGAGTGCTGTCAAAGGAAGCTGGGAACACAGAAGCTGCTGAAAGGATAGATAAGGAGATGTGGGAGAAGGGAGGAAAACTCCTCCTGTTTGTCAATAAAGTCAGAAAAGGACATGAGAAGGAAAGTGGGTATGTAGTAGGGAAAAAAGCAGATAAGGATACAGCAAACACAAAAACAAAAATTGTGGAATTCACTGAGTTGCATTAGTTATTAGAGAAATTGCTAGCTGATTACATTCTTACTCCGAATTGAAGAGGATGGAAATATGTGATGGCACTTTGGTTGTAAGCACAGAACGTACTCCTAAAGACAGTTCAGGAGCAAATTTAGAATGCTGTGGACTCAGTAAAATGCTAGAAGACTTCTGAGGCTGCTTTATGGTTATGATGTGGCTGTGTTATGTTCCGAAATTCCCATCTTTCAACCAGATGTCTGACAACGGTGTACATAGCTTCTGCTTGGCCACATGGTCTGCGTGAAAGACCAATTCCAAGGGCACTGGGACTCTCTGTCTGCAGCCCAATCCGAGCCCCATCACAACCAGAGCAAGGTCTGCCATGGTCTTCTGAGCAGATGAACGAGCAGCCTCCACCCAAGTGCACATCCACAGCCCACAGGTTGTGATTCTTCAGGTAGGGGTTCAGCAGGGACTTGTAAGGAAAGTCTCATGGAAGACTGCAGAGGTGTTGCCCTGGGGACACCGCTTTGTTTCTCTCCCCTTCCTTTCTGCTCAGAATCCTGCCTGAGTGTTGGTCTGGCTGCAAAATGCAGCAACCAGGAGTTCAGCCAAGCCTCTGTGTCCGAGTCCACGGGGCACACCAGGACATATCCAGGAAGTGAAGCCTTTACACAGGTGCTGTGCCTCCAGTGTCACCGACCATCAAAAGGGATGGGAGCAGATGAAAATCATCTGCTTGCAGAACCTCAGTTCTGTTGCTGAAGTCAATATAATGCAAAATATGAGAATGAGTCTCTTTTGGGAAATGAATCAAGGCCAAATAGCTTTGGCAGCTGCTTAAGCAGTGCTCTGTGACTGCAACAAGATTGCTGTCTTGCACGTTTGGCCCAGGAAGCAATGGGCAAGACAGCCTTTCTCTACAAGCATCAGTGACCGTGATTGGCTTTATAACCACAGGTTTCCCTCCAGTGCACTCCATGGGGCTGAAGATCTTCTTCACCAGGCCCAGCAACAGACATAAATGTGAGCACAAATTGTTTTGCCTGGGACAAAAGGGCACGCTGGACCTTTGGTGTGGCTTGTCATTGCTGAGATCTCAGAGACTTCTGGCCGATTGCATGGCACACTTAGATACATACGTGCTGTCGTCAGAAGCAGGCCAGCAGAGGAGAAAATAACCCATGAAGTTAGTGTAAGAGGGCATGGCAGAGCTAATGGGCAACTTGCACTGACTGAAGGAAATGTTTGTTTTTCCAACCAGGAGTAAGAAGTTAATCCTGATAGGGAGAAATCTGTTGCGGTGCTCTGCAGGATTTCTCTTACTTCATTAGACTCTGACACTCTGACGGCAAATCCACATTGTTACATTGTCACTTCTGCCTGAAAATATGTGCGCCAGTGCTTAATGTAAGCTTATTTTTCCTTCTTATTTTGTGAGTGTAATTGTGTACGAAATTGAATGGAGGACTTTTATTTACTTGTTAGCAGCCAGTGGGTGTCAGGTCCTATCTCCAAACTAAGGTATCACTGCAGATTCAGAGGCAGTCTGAGCCCAGGGAAGATGTGCTGCAAGCTCTATGTCCCCAGCACGCTGTCCTGCAGTGGTGTGACCCATCAGCATGGCAGCAGCACAGCTCCTGCCTTCCCTTCTCTTGGCAGCACCCACTGGAAAGAGTGCAGTCTGTCTGCAGCCCTGCTCTTGCTCAGTTGACCAAGCAATCCGTATCCCCATGTACCAGCGATCTGTCATCGTGTTTGCCTCTTTCCCACTCTGCAAACTGCATCAGTTTCTGCATCATCTCTTTCAGTAATTGGGAGAATTGCCATAAGTTCACTTGCTGGAGCGTGCCTCCAGGAGAAGCCATCCCCTTGTGCACGCCCTTGGGTAGACACACTTTACATCTATTTGAGCAGCTTTTCCTCTTCCCATATGTAACCACTGATATCAGGCACCTTCCCAGCAGGTGCTGTAGCTGCTTCTGTAGCAAGGCAAACCATCATCTGTTGCCACGCTCACACTGTGCTGAGTGCAGTGGTGGATGCTGAGGCAATGGTCTGGATGCTGCTAGTGTGTGTTGCCGGAGTGTGTGGAGCCCGCTGCGTGGCTCTGGCATTGTACCACGCTCTACAGCTGCAAAAGCCACGATGCAGAACAAGGGGCAGATGTGAGAGCAGATGGGTAGAGAGGGACATGGCAGCCCCATGTAAGGCTACTGGCGAGAGAACCTGTGCGTATCCCGTGGGTTACAGGAGAGGCCGAGGTCCCGCACTGACACCTGAACAAAGCTCAGTGCTCACCTGCTGGACCTGCCACTCCCGAGCAGAGGCTGTTGCAGGAGCGCAGGGCGGGCAGCACGCCGAGGAGGAGTCCCAGCGGGGACCTCAGGCTCTGCTACAGCGGAGAGGTGCTCGGGAAATGAACGCGGGCTCCCGACACCGGGGCTCCGTTCGGATAGGCGGAGCGGCGCGGGTCCCTCAGTACTCCTGCCTGGTTCCCAAGGGCAGGGTGTGAGGAGGGCCGGGCTGGGCACAGGATGTGCGCAGAGCCACGGGCTGCGCTGCCGGGTGCCGGGCACGGGGTGGCCCTGCGGGGAGCCGTCAGCCCCGCGCTGCCCGGACTGCGCTCGGATCGGCGCACCCGGCAGCTCCGCTCCCCCAGCGCTGCTTCCGCACACCCGCCGGTGTCCGCAGCGCTCGGTGCCGGGCTGCGGCAGCCCCGCGTCCGCCACTCACCTCGCCGGGCACGGCCGGTACATCCGGGCGGGTGAAACAATCCCGCTCCGAGCTGCGCCACGTGCAGATGTGACAGCCGAAACATCTGCGAACGGCCCTGCGGAAACTTCAGCCGTGGGGCGTCCCGCAGCCCGGCGCCCCTTCTTTGCTTTTCTCCCCGATAGGAGCGGTGGGGCGGGCGCCGTGCCGCGCTGCTGCGCCTCATCCCTGCGCCCAACGCCCTGCCAAAGAGCAGCGCCTGCACGGAGCGGCCGTGCTCGGCCGAATCGCTCCTACTCGCTGGGTCGGGGCAGCCGTCCGCACGCTGCGAGCCTCCGGGAGCGTGGTAACGCGTGGAGCTGCGTGGAACGAGGGCAGGGAGTGGAAGAGGGGCGCCGGCGGGAGATGCCCAGAGGAACATCTGCTCCCCCCAGCAGAAGGGCAGTTCTCTGGAGATGAACCCCATGCCTTCTGCTGCTGCCCTTCGGGATGTCCCCACGTGGTGGGGCCGGCTGCCTGGGCACGAGGCACCTCACGTCGTGTGTAAGGAATGAGGCAGTTGTGGGGTTACTGCCTGCTGTCGGGAAGATGTGCAAACTGAGCTGACCCACACAGCACTGCTTCCTCTGGGAGGCAAAAGCCAAGGAAGAGGGGAACACCTTCTGAGGGTGGCCTGTGCAGAGCAGTTGAAATGGACCCGCTGAGCTTATGAAAATGACACACGCAGGGCTGAGATAGGAAGGAAGCAGAAGAAAGATATCTGTGGCCAAATATAGAGGGAAATCCCGCTTTGAGAGCCTGTGGCCCACCTCCGCTGCTCATACATCAGTGAGCAGTGTGCAGCACACATGGCTTTCTGCAGGGAAAAACAGCAGTGCAACGTTCTCAGGGAAAACCTGCTTAAAGCACTGCTCCTAAGAAAGGCAATTTTGGAAAAAAAAAAAAAAAAAAAGTACAACTGTGCTGGGAGTGCAGCAATGACTGCTATTTTTTGAGGAACAATGATTTTTATCAAAGGTTTCTCAGAAGGAAAAGAAAAAATGAAATGAGAAAAACAAACAAACAAACAAACAAACGAAAGAAAACCTTTCCTTGAGTGATGCACGTAGTTTGAGAGATCTCTGCCAAAACTTTTAGAAGCTGGTGAGGTGGTGAGCAGTGAAAACCTCACAGTGGGAAGTGACGGCCGTGCTCAGCCGGGCGGTGGAGCTAAAACTGCCGATAATTAGGCAGGGAGGCATGCGTGGCCCTGGAAGCGACACGAACGAGCTGTCGGCAGCTGCCCTGTGACTGCTGGGTGGCAGACGGAACCCATGGCCTTACCTCCTCTGGAGCTGCTCCGCTCCTCTTCCGCCACTTCATCTGCAGCTTCAGCAGCCGCCTGCAGCAGGGGCAGAGCTGCCCCCTGGGAGTGGAACGGGGCCACGCAGCAGTGCTGGAGGAGATGTCCACAGCCAGAATGGTGTGAATGCAGCCTGGCATCCTGCTGTAGTCCATCTGCTGTGAACCGTTCACCATGCAGGAGGGAACTCAGAACTTTAACACAGGAGGAGGGAAGAAGCTTCTTGAGATGAAAACCATGGAGTCATACAATTATACCATGACTTGTGTTGGAGGGGTCCTCAGAGGTCGTAGAGGCTGGGTTGCACAGAACCTCGCAGCTCCACCCCATGCTGTGGGCTGGCTGCTCCCACCAGATCTGGCTGCCCAGGACCCACCCAGCCTGGTCTTGAATGCCTTCAGGAATGGGGCACCCGCGGTTTCTCTGGGCAGCAGGGCCAGTGCCTCACCACCCTCTGAGTAAGGAATTCCTTTGTAACATCTAACCTAAATCACGGAGGAGAGAGGGGTGCTCATGTAGGCCACTCAGGATCTAAAGGGTAAGGAAGTGAATCCTTCTCCTGCTGTTCAGTGGAAAAGTGGTAAGAGGCCCCTGACAGAGCTGCTCCTGCCAGGGCGTGCTGGGGGACAGCCCTTGTCTCCTCCTGAGGATGTAGCAATGTGCTCTGCTGGCACTGCTGAAGGAAGTGCCTTCGCTGCCCATGAGAGCTGTGTTGGTGTCTTCCAGCCCTCGTGACAGCAGGCAGAGCTGAGCAGGTTGCATGGCAAGATGGAGATCTGCTGCGCCTGTGGTGGTGTTCCCTATGAGCAGGAAGACGTGCTCTGCATGTTAGTAGTGAAATGCTGGAGGTGCAGGAGTGCTCTAGTCATGGCAGTGCTGCTGAGAATGGCGTGGGCTGGACTGGGATGCAGATGGGAGGGCTACATCCCAGAGCTTTGGGGTTGGACAGCTGCTGTGGTTTGTTTCAGCACTGCCTTGTCCGAGAACCAAAGAATCAAACATCTTTCCAATCTTTGTCTCACTTATCTGTAATTCACCAATTTTGCACTGTTGTTGCAGTGATTTCTCTTATAGAAGCACAGATGCTCAGGCACCGTTGACCTGAAAGGGCTCCTGTGATGTGTAGGTGCTATGCATGTGGAGTCCTAAGGTAAAACGTTTGGGGGTTGCCTCGATGCCAATCTCTGCACAGCATTGGCTCTCATGTGACGTGAATTCACATGGCATCTCCTGCTGCAGTGCCACGGAGTTTCCAGGATGTTTTCCGAGGTATTTAGGTTTATTTCAATGTTTACAACGCATTTGTTGTTCATTAAACATATTTACCCAGGCTAACCCAACACGAAAGAAATTATCTTGTTTACACTGGAATCTTGACAAAAAACACAGGCAGAAAAAGGTAGACAAACACACACAACCCAACTGCGGTGTGGAACATCGATTCGCTGCCACTTCCAATTTTTCTCATTAGAACTTATTTTATTCGAACGTAACTCAGTACTCTGTGTAAATGTGAAGTTGTTAATCTTATTACTGTAAGGAAAACAAATTAATTATTATGCATGATATTGGAAATGGGTTGTTAGGCTGCCATGGGGAAGACTAGGAGAATACACTCATTACTTCAAATGATATCTGATGTACACGCGCAGCTCTGTTCTTGAATCACTCGCGGTGCGCTGATCGCGAAAGCAACAAGCAGAAGAGCCCTTCTTCTGCCCGACTGCCGAACGTCAGCCGTGCACTGGAAGCTGGGCCGGGGGCTGCACTCAGCCTTCCGCGCGTTGCAGTGCCGGCGCTGGGCAACGGCAGACGAAGCTGCTACGGAGGCACAGGAGATGCTGCTGCGTCCGAGCGCAGCCGGCAGCCCGGGAGCTCCTCCTGGATCCTAAGGACGGGGCTGTGAGCGGGGGGGAGAGAGGGGAAGAATGGCAAAGCGTGACACCGCCTGGCGAGCCTCGGGTCTCAGTCCTCCCCCCGCCCCTTGGCAGCCGCTCTGCCCCCTCTCAGCTCGGGGCAGAGCCTCCCTCGCGTGGGCACCCGCGCCTGCCTGGCCTGCACGGAGCGGCTGAAAATGCGCTCAATGCAGTTCAGGTGTATAAGCAGCCAGCTCCTATTCCAGCATTTTTCACTCAAGCGTAAAATAGAGGGCAACAAAGCCGTGAAAGCAGCGGGTCGCACCCACGCGCTTTGCTGTCTCCCGCTGCCGCGCTGCAAATGCGGCCATGCCGTCCCGGCAGGCAGAGCAGAGGCTGAGCAGCACTGGGAAGCGCTGCCCGGACTGCACGGAGGGGAATGGAGGCACCCGCCCAGGAACGGCGTCGTTGCCGATCTCCGCTTTTGGGGGCGAGTAACACTGCGCCCACCAGGAAGCAAGGAGTAAAAAGAACCCTCTGTGCCCGGCGGCGGAGCTGCTGGAAGCCCCGAGGTCAGCTTCTATCAGAGCGCGTCCTGCCAGGCGCGGCACAGACACAGGGACAGACGCAGGGACAGACACGTGTGCCCAGCGGACGCGGAGCGGTGTTGGGGGCGGTGCTGTGCGGAGCGCTCCGGCTCTCCGCGCGGTGCTCCGTGCGGGGATGGCCGCCCCGGGCACTGCGTCGGACGGGCCCATTCCCGGCGCCGGGAGCTCCGCGTACCCAGCCCTCAGTGCCGTCGGAACGCGCCCGGCCGCGCTCGGAAGCCCTTCGGTTTCCCTTCCTAAGAAAGAGTTGTAAGTGGCTCTTCATGGCGATTACGGCTCTCTGTCGAGCAAATGGGCCGAGAGCTATCGCACGGCTCTTCTTTAATTTCCTTCTTATTGATTTCAGAATTTAACTAAGAAAAAAGAAAAAAGGTTTCAATTACAGTGCCACCTTTTTGAATTTCACACCTAATGATCCTCACGCAGCGGTGTAATTGGGGGTGAGCGGCGTCGGGAGTTAATGACAGATCCCGCGCTGCCCTCAGAGCCTCCTTTAGCCACAATTCACCGCGCGGCGACAACGAGAAGAGCATCACCTGCTCCGAGAGCCCCGCGAATTAGAGCAATGCAAATAAAGAAAGAGACAGTGCGCCAAAAATACCCCCAGAAGGGGAAAAAACAATCTCTTGTGGTAACTGCTCTCAGCGGGACGCAGGGCTGAAGCTGCCCCACACCAACGGCCGCGAACGGCTGTGTGCGTCCCGCACGGAGCTCTGCGGGGGGCACGGCGGGCCCCCGGCACGGCGCAGCGAGTGGCTCCGGCACTCCAAGGTGACCACCTGCGGGTGGTGTCACTGTGCAGGGCACGGCCCGGCTTCACGTCGAGCTCACAGCAATGGGAACGTGGAGCGGCGCAACGAGGGGACGGGAGCTGCCCGTGGGATCTGGGGAGGCATCTGGGGGTGTATCTTTGAGCAGGAATAGGAAACTGGGGAGCATCGGCCTCTCTGGCCAAAGCGCCTCTGCTCCACCACGCTGACGGCAAACGCCCAGGCTGTTTTTTGTGGCACTGAACAAGTGTGGCCGCCTGATGCCTCGGGCACATCCCGCTAGGGCAGGTCGCTCTCCTGCCCCTGGCCCAGCAGCAGCACCCATCAGAGGAGCCTGATGTTCCAGGCACCTAGCCAGCCAGAGCCCTCCGAACACAGAGCTGACGGCTGTTGTACCAGGACTGCTGGGCACGGAGGAACTTCTGGTTACAACAGAAGAGCTTGAAAATGTACGAATGTATTCATCCACGCTGGCCTCTGCCCCTCTTACAAACCTGCAGTGAGGGAGCGGCCGTGCCGCGCAGGGCTGTGCGAAGTGGGTGAAAACACACCCTGAGGAGGTCTGAAGTTGGCTGCTGGAGCTGTGGGAGCCGCGGCTCTCCTGTGGGACAGCAGAGGTGTTGGGGAGAACCTGCCGGAGGCACATGCTGTGTTTTGCCTCTGAATGTCCTATGGGAAATGTTCCGAGCTCTTTGTCTGGTTGGGTGTGAAATATATCGAGATGAAGAATTTTTGGCAGCTGAGATTCACCCCATGGCAGCACGCTGATGGAGACCTGAGACTACTGACGCATCACCCAGGCAGCGAGGGATGCTTGTTGGGATCCTGCACTGGGAGCTGCCTGATGCCTATCCTGTCCGGGTGTCTGATGTGTGTTATGTGTTACGTGGTTGAGGCTGAAGCCCAGCAGCCTTTTGTCAGTCTGCAGAAGAGAATAGGTTTCTTATTATGAAACATCAAGCAGGGAGGACCCGGGTCCTCTGGGCAGATCCTAGGTGCATCTCCCTTGGGCCCCACAGACCCCTGGGTTTCCTGACCTCCCTTCCTCTGTGTGCGCTTCCAAGCACATTCACATTGACAGGGGGCTGACATCAGCCATACTACCCTTGCTGCTGGCAGCTAATGGAAGCAGACTGCTCGGTGGCACACCTTCCTGCCCTTCAATCTGTATCTTCTGGTGATCTGGAAAGTGGAGGCATCAATCTGACGTTTTTGTGATGCTCTGATAAGAGCTAACACAGACCCTGCAGCACCGATGGACTGGGACAGAGGTTTCTGCTCTGGCACAGGCATCCCTCTGGGAATGCTGACCCTGGCTGCTGCATGTTGCAGGCTGAAGGCAGTGCAAGATGTGGTGCAGGCAGCAGAGGTACCATGGAGGTGCAACACACGCAGTCATCGTGCCATGAGCTTTCTGCTCCCCACTGCCAGGCAGCAGAGCTGCTGCAGCAGGGCGGGTAGATATGAGCACCGCTCGGAGTGAGCATAACAGCTCTGGGTGAGGGCAGAACAGAAGCAGTAATGCACACTGACCAAAAAGGAGAAGTCGCGGCATTTCCTGCCTTTCTCTCATACTCTTAAGAACAAAACCTGCTGTGTTGCCAGCTGCAGCCTCGCTGCGGGATCTAACTGCTGCCCTAACGTCGCATCTCCCACCATCAGCCCCCGGTGGTGGCACCGCTGTCCGACGGGGCCGATGAGCTCCCACCTGGGGCTTTCCTGCACGGGACAGCACTGCCGTGGGTTGTCCCTCCCCGCCCCATCTCCACCCTGGGCTGCCCGCACTCTGTGCCCTGAGGGTAGCGGCCGTCACGGCACGGAGTGCCCGGGACAGCCCGGATCGCACCACCCGCTCTGGCTCCGGTCGTGGGCAAACTCGTCCCGGGGGTCCGTTCGATCTCGGCGGCCTGCCGTTCTCCCGCAGTGGTGCTGTAAAGTGAAAAAAACCAGACAGAATAGGGAGCCTGAGGCACTCTCGGGAGAGGTGGATATTTGTGCGGCAGCAAAACGCGTCCCGCTTGCTGCCCAAGGGCAGAAGAGCACCGGCGTCCCCCGGTCGGCCGGGATGGGCGCTGCTGTGTGGCCCGAAGGTGACACAGCGCAAAAGACACGAGGTGTGCTGCCGAGGCTCAGGGCTCTGCGCGGCCCTCTGTCCCCGCCCGCCCCGCACCGCACTGCGTCGCCTCCTGGGAATGGGCTGCCCGGTCCCGGTGCGGGGAGTGCCGAGGGGAAAGACTCTGCCGGCGCTCCGCTCCCGGGCGGCCCCGAGCCGGGGCTGTGTGCTGCGAGAGCGCCGCGGGGCAGGGGAATTGCCCTTTCACTTCCGAGGTCTGTGAACCAGACAGAAAAAAAATCCATGACCTCACCACCTGAGGGAAAGCAGCAGCGGCCCTCAAAAGGCCCCAAAACTCAGATTTACGCCGCTCCGCAGCGTTTCTCCCCGCTCCGTGCGTGTCGGCCGCTCGCCGCCCGCAGAGCACGGCACGGCCTTGGGGATGCTGCGGGCCGGGGATGCCCTGCTCCTGCAGCCGTGGCTCCGTGATGCCCTCGTCCCGGTGGCTGTCAGATACAAATCCGGGGTCGTACCGCGGAGCTGCTCGTTGGAAGAACGGCACTGTGGTATTGTTTGGAGTCTCTTCCAGCTCCCTGAGCCGCAGCCCCGTGCACAGCCCTTTCAGGCCCTGCCGACCGCAGACGTTTGCTGCCAGCAGAAGCGGAGCATTTCTTTTCCCGGAGATATCTCCAGCCCCGGCCCTACTGCTGCACAGCCGCCGCGGTGCGCGGGGCTGCGGGGGCACCGCACTGCCTGTCGCTGAGTCCGAGCCCCTCTCCTGCGGACAGAACCGAGCGGGGACTCCCATCGCCCCCACCCCCCCACAGCGCACCACCCGGAGCCGACCCCCGTCCTCCCGTCGCGTCTCTGAGCCGGCGGGGCACAGGGCGAGAGCCGGGGCTGCAGAGTCCTGCGTGCTATTTTCAAACGCGCTCGCACCGCGCAGCCCAGGGGCAGCGCAGGCCCAGGGAGCCGACAAAGTCCAGGAGTCCAAGGGCGTGTGAGAGGCAGCAGGCGGGGAGCCTGTAGGGGTCCATCCCAGCACGGCTTGTTGTTCTTGTTTGCTTCCTTTTAAAATTATTATTAATGATCTTCTCTCTCTCTCTCTATTTCCTTTTTTCCTTCCACTTCTCGTGCAGAGCAGCGCTGCTCACACTCAGTGCAGGTGCAGCGGGCTCCATCCCTGTGGTTACTGGTGTGTGAGAGAACCGGGGGGAGAAGCACTGCTGAGAGGGGCGGCTGAGGCCGGGGGACGCTGAGCAGGAGCGGGCTCGGGTCTTTGCATGGACTTCATTCGTTCCATGTTCCCGCGGGAAGGGGCCGGGCCCCGTCGGGCAGCTCAGGGCAGGGGCGCGGTGCGGTCGCTCCATGCGGGGCTGCCCCGGTCTGCCGCTGCTTTCCGTTTCTCTTTATTTCCGGGAAAGGAAAAAAAGTGCTTTTTTTTTGGAGGGGCTCTTATTTCGTTTTTTTTTTGGTTCCGGTTTTTTTGTTTGTTTGTTTGTTTGATTGGTTTATTTCTTTTTTTTTTTTTTTTTCCCCCGGGCAACCACGCTGACAAATAAACGCCGCAGCCCCTGCAGCCCCCGGCCCGGCTCCGGGTATCAGCCGCCCTTCGCCTCCTTCTCCCGGCCGTGACACGCAGCGCGGGGAAGGGTAACGGGGCCGCGCAGGGTCCCCCCGCTGCCTCGGGACAAAGCCACGTTCCGCCCCCGCGGAGGGGAGCGAAGAAGGGGAAGTGGGCTGCAGGCGGGGGCGGCCGGGCGCGGCCGGGCTGCGGGTGTCGGCGGGCCCCAGGCGGGTCCGGTCCGCGCGGCGGCGGGGTTGGGGCTCGGCAGGCTCGGGTGCGCCTGGGGACATCCTGTGATGCTGCAGCGCACAGGACATGATCTCACATGGCGAGGGGCTCCGCGGCTTCTTAATCATTTCACGGTTCCTTCAGAGGCTTTTTTTCCACCTAAAACGTTTAGTTTCAGCTCAGTGAGCGGCTGCAAAAGCTCTGCGGGGAGCGGAAGGGTTGAATTATTCTGACCTGAGAGAGCCACGGAAAAAAAAAAAAAAAAAA